>NC_091015.1:37315155-37618766 GCF_041296385.1 Aphelocoma coerulescens | reverse complement strand
TATACAGCTTGAGTTTTTAAGAAATGGAGTAAAATGACATGGTTTCCCTACAAAAATTGAAGGATGGGGAATTTACAGTAGCACTGTAGGAAGTCAGTACAGAATAGTTGTTGCATGCTAAAAGTAGATTAGCTAGCTTTCTCTGTTTGTAAAATGTGTTTGTAGTGTCATTGTACTGTATAGGATTAATGTAAGGTTTGGTCCACATTGCTGCACAATTCTTTAAGGATAAAGTTAAGAAAAAAAATGTTTAAAATTAGGAACTAAGCAGCAGAAGAGAAAAAACCCCATAGAATTAAGTCAAATATGTCAGTGAAAAATCACAGACAAATCAGTGAAAAGAATTATATTGCAATGTCTTTGTCCTAAAAGCATATGATACTAAGGGGCTGGAAAAAAAGCCTGTACATGCTTACCAACCAGAAGTAAAATCTGTTTTCTAACTCATGGCTTGCTCATGCACTGCCATATTTCATCCTTTCTTCTTTAGCTGGTGATATACGGGTATGTCAGTGAGCTAATGATGTTTTCTTAGAAGAGGCAGACTGGTTTCTCTTTTAATGGGACATATAAATGAAACAAATTCAGCTGCAAAAACTACACTAACCTGAAAAATATTACAGAACCAAAAATTATTTTCAGTTCTTATTTTGACTGCACTTTAAAACATTTGTAAAAATGAGCAATTATCCTCTGAAGCCCCAATGGATGTAGGCAAGCCTGCACACACATGGGCAGAATCCATCCTTGTAGATCCCCAGCTGAGGTTTGTGAATGTTCAGGAGGAAACCATACATCACTTCAGCAATACTCCATGAGGAAAAAGGAGAAAACACGATAGCCTTAAACCAATTTGTACAAACGATCCTTTGGTTTCTTTGGAGGCCCAAAGAAAGAGAGTGCATTTTCCAGTTTGTTTATTGACAGTAGAACTCCCCGATGGCTTTCCATCAACGCATTCCCAGTTTGCATCTTCTACAGAAGTTTCACACAACTTACCCACACACTTACCCAAGGTGGTGGCTTTGGAAAGGGGATGGTAAGAAGGGGGAAAAAAACCCAAAGTCTTGAGGAGTACTCGGCTGCTGTCCAATTTTGTTTCTATATAGGGTCTTACTGAGGTTTTTTTATGCCCTTTCCGTTCCTTTGCTGCAGGAATAGATAAAATTACTTGACACTGATTTGCTGATGTTTGACTAGATCAAATTAGAAATCTTAGGGTTTTGTTTTTATGTTGGGGATTTTATTAGCATTTATTGCATGCTACTCTTTATTTCCTAGAGAGTTGCAGATAGAAGCTTGCAGTTCCAGTGGTTACCCTGAAGGGGGAAAACCTCTGTGGTAAGATCAGTGAGTCAGAATATTTTACTGTAATGGAAATAATTGCATTCAAAGAAGACATACCTGTGCTCTTAGAGACTGGGATGTGTTTTGAGTCTTGAAACATCGAGCAGAGTTTATGAAAGCAATATGCAAGGGAGATAAAATGTTAAAAGGGAAAGATAGATTTACTTTTATTTCCTTCAGAGCCTGCCGAGCTTCAGATTTTCTTGGATGGTGGATTTGCTCTCAGGATATATATATGTATATATATATATATATACACAATCCTAGAAGGTGAAAAAGTTCTACTCAAGTATTTCTTCTTCATAAAGTGACCTGGTACCAACCCTATCTCTTATTCAGGAAATCAGGTCCATGTGGCTTTAGCTGAATCTGCTCCCTTTCAGCAGTAAGGTCACCAAAGCAACATCTGTCCTGAATACTACATTTTCACATGCATCACCAAAGGAATTTCAAGAGATGATAATTTGCTATGGTGATGTAACAGGAAAGGCAATAGTACTTTATTAGGGACACTAGAATAGAATGAAAGAGCAAGGGGATTCTAGCATGCTAGATATGAATTTCTTTTTTTGTTCTTGTTGCTAATACAAAAGAAGAAACTGCCTATCTTGTCGTTTAAATAGTAAAATTTGATTGTGTTTAGAAATGTACTTATTACAATTATTGTTAAACGTTGGTAAGAAATTGAATGAAAGAAAATACAGGAATAATTTAAACAGTCTATTATTCTCACTTGATCTATAAGTGGAAAGATAATGTTTTATAAGCTCAATCTATAATTAAAATTTTTCAATTATCATCTTGGTTAAACTGTTGAAAATTCAGTGTTCAGCCTCTGGGTTTTGTAAATTTTTCTGATCTTTAAAGCCCCTTTTGCTGTCAATAATTCAGTTTCTTTCTCAAGCCAGGAAAAACTGAGCACTTCTCTTGAACCCTTTTTATCTGCTTAATTTCAATGTATTGTCAGTATTCAGTAGTAGATATATTGGGGGGGTTTCCCTTGCGTGTTCTTGAGAACATATTTACATGACTGTTCTCAGGCTTCAGGAGTATTATTCAAATATCTACAGCTAATGCAAGTGACTTTTTGATAGCTGGACTCTGTGGAACATGAAGATTTTCAGAGATCATATTGGTGGAACTTGTACACTTAATGACACATGATCTGACTGACACACAGTTGTTTAATTGTAAAAATTAAAAGTTGTGCTGTGAAGTAGTATTTTCAAATATAGGATGGCTGAATGTTGTCTGGCATACTTTAAAAAGGAAATATTTCTAAATTTTTTTTCATCTGCTGATTCCTGCTTCAGTTTTCAGCTAATTACAACATGACCAGTGGTTATAAAACTGTATGGCAATAAGGCACTAAGAAAATGACTCAGAAAATTAAAGGACATTAAACAATGAAAACCACTATGATAGTTTTCTGTTATTCTGCTCAGAGAGAAAGAATCAGAATATCAGAAATAAGTACAGAACAAGTAATGTCACCAAAGTATGTGTTATAAGTCTCTTACTTGCTAGAAACAAGGGACCCTTTCTTTTCTCCTCTGCAGGCATTTATACTTATATCAAGCTAGAATGGTGGCACAAAAGTAGAGACAGAAATTCCAGAGTTTTCTAAAATGGTACCAAGAAGTGCAATACCAAAGTTCCAGTGAGTGTGCTCTCTGGGTCAGAACTGTGCAGGAGGGAGCCTGGAGGGAACCCTCCTAAGGGAAGCAGGCTTAGGGCAGGGGTAGGGCTGCTGCTCAGGGCTCTATAACAATAGGACAGAGTGGAGTTGGTGGCATAGTGTGGCACTTCTACCACCCTCTGTAACTGTCTACTTTACGCTGGGAGCCTGTCTGGACTTTTTGAGAAATATGGAGGAGGGAAGGAAGGAACAGGAAAGAGTACCTGTTGCTCCCCACTGCCTTGGGAACCATGTCTTGCCCAGCTCTCTGGACCACAGGCAATACTACCAGTGTATACATCTTCCTGATTAGTGTCCTAGCCCAGAAACCCACCAAATTGCTCCCTTACTGCATTTTGATATAATGCATAAAAACTATTAAGATGTAGTTCAAAGGAAATACTGTAATTAGTGTGAAATAAAATTACATTAGAGACAAAATAATCTTGATAATAAACTAGTTTTCTTAAATGTTGTTTGTTAGTACATAGATGGGCAAGGAGAAAAACTCTGCAGAGAAAGGATGCATGAAGTGGTGGCACTGGCATACTTGGTAGTGGAATTCCTTTCTTCCTCCTTAATTAATATGCTCTGTAGGATCAGAAAAGCTGCTGTTTTCACAGAGAAATAAAGGGCTGGGTTATAAATAATTAGGAGTGATAGATAACAGTATTTATTCAAGAAATGTCTCAAGAAATCTAGATGCAGCCAGAGATATATGAAGATGGCTGGGAAGGAGAGTTAAGAAGTAAATATAATGCTGTACAAGTATTAAAGTCAGTTTTTCTCAACTTTTTTCCTGAGGGTTTCATGTTTTAAAATATGTTATTGATAAATTACTTTAAGGAGTAGTAAATTCTAGAAAAATAATTACTTGGACCCAGTATTTATTTTAATAGAGATCTGTACCTATATTTGTAGAACAAATAGTCAGTTTTACTAGCTGGGTAAGCAGTTTAACTGTTTCAAACCCTGCATGCTCTAGAACTACAAATCAGTGATGGAGAACATGGTAATTCAGTGCTCTATTCCATTTAAAGGTATGAAAGAACTATGAAGCCCTAAGGTACTAAGCAATAATTACTATTTGAAAAGCAATTTAAAGACAAACTGTATCTATGCTTGTCAAATGAAATAGACCAAATTTAATGGGGTTTTTGTAAGTTAAGGACTGAATGCCCATGGGTGCCCTGTGTTTGCTTTCTCAAACAGCAGAAAACATCTGGACTTTACTTGTCTGGAATATTAGAAGAAAAAATGCTGGATGAAAGAGAAAATCAGAGACCAGAAGTTCCAGGCATATAGCCAATTTTGTATTACAAAGATTGTGTAGCTGATTCAAAGATTAGTGTGCCTCCGGGATATTTTTCCAAACAGAGACACTGGGGAAATTAAGAGGAATTAGCCAAAGGTGTGAAGTTAGACTGCAGTGTATTACATCTGAATGGACATTCTTTTTCAGAAGCATGGTCTTGAGTTATTGTAGTCAAGTGAACCTTTGTGTGAAATAAACAGCAGCACAAGAATTGGATGATGCAGCTCAGTTCACACTTCCAATTAGCTCATTTTAACTCTACTAAATGCCCTTTAGCAGATGGGTCCAAATTTTTGGTCAGTGATATCATAATGTCATGCAGGAGAGCAAAGGAGAAAAGGCAACAAACCCAGTTCAAGTGTTCAAGATTTAGTAGGGAACAAAGTGAAGTCTCTAAAGGTGTTGAAGATTTGACAATATAAGTTGGTTTCTCCACTTTATGCATGAAAAATAATAATAATAAGAAAAAATCTGCAAAATCCCACATAATTACTAGGTGTATAAGAATTTATTGCCTCTCAGGGCTTTAGTGCCCTTTGCTAAAGAAACTAAAGCACAATATCACAAAACACGTCCTAAGTCATTGACTGAGGTGGGGTGTACTCCTATTGTTTCTTTTCCTGGCGTGCTGGACTCACATCCTTACTTCTCTAAATGACTGCTCCCATTTCATGTATTTGTAAGTGTCATATTCTCTCATCTGTAGCAGTCAGTTCACAGAGCTCAGTTAATTTAATTCTGAAGAAGTGACTACAATCACTCTTCCACTGAGCATGAAAATATCATATGCGATATAATAACATATTTTTCAAGAAAAAATATGTTTTCTGCTGCTTAATCTCCTTAAGCTCTGTCCTATTTTTTACAGTTACTATGGAGCCAGTTATTTTAAATTATAATTTTTTTTTACACCAGAAAAAAGAAACCATTTGCAATGGTAGACTTTTAACAGTGTTTGAGTTTTGCATTTTCAAGAACATGCTATCACATACTATGGAAATGTGAGCCAATTAGGCAAAATCATGTCTTCTTCAGTTGTTTTTCATTGATTTCCTCTGTTGTCAGCTGAAATTAACAACTGGGTTTAGATCAGTTTAAACATCCAGGATTTATAATGATTTCACCTGTTAAGAATGGTTACAGAATGCAAGGACACTGTCAGATAGATGTACAGGAAATGTCTAGAAATGAGAGTGAATGGGATAAAAGCTTTATGGAAGTCTTTTCTGTGACCTCTTTTTCTGTAACCCTTTAAAGCTGCTAAACAGCAATTTCACTCTGAAAATTAGTACAATCAGAAAATAAATGCTTAAGTCAGTCATGTCTCAAGCAAAAAATACACTCAAGATATCTAAAAGTAATCAGCAAAATGCCTATTCTCTATGTTAAAATACCTATAAATAACCTGGTATTTTGGTCTTGAGAAGTTGAGGAGGACCCATTTTATTTTTTTTTGTTTTTAATGGTGGAAGTTAAAATTCTATTTGAAAAAAAATAGCGAAAGCAAGACAAAGATTCTAAATAAATTGACATGATCCATGTTTGTAAAAGCTTGTTAATTACTCTACTTTTAGTGAATTTGCACTCTGGCTATGGAACATATAATATTTCTGAGACATCTAACCATAGCATTCATATGAACAGGAGCTGAGTCAATGGCTAGTAGCCCACAAGACATTTACTTCAACACATTTCTTCACCAGATTTATTCTTCAGGTGTGAAACTGACAGGACCTGTGCAAATCCTGTCCCAGATTACTGAGCACATTATTGCTGAGAAATACTGTGCTTCAGCTTCTGCTTGGGGAGATGGTTCAACCTTTTTCAGGTTTCCTAACTTTTGAATGTGAGAGGAGATCCCATATCTTTCCTGGTTGATGCAGTAATACTAGTCAGACAAGAGCTGCTGGTATGCCCATTCTCCAGCTGCAGGAAGTTTTTTCCTTTTTTCACCCTTTTCTTAAGGAGCTTAAGATCACATTGTTTATGTATTAGTGCATTTTCTTTAATATAACCTTCACTCTATTGTATTTTCCCCTGGAAGTGGTGAACTACTCATTTTCTTTAGTGAGTCATTTAGTCATTTGTTGCATACATAAATAATATTTCATAGGATGAATTCAACATTAAAAAAAAAAAAAAGGAAAATAAACTTCTTTCAAAATAATTAAATAGCCAGTAATTTTCTAAATTGCTCTAAGGTATCAGTGCAGTCCTCATCATGGAAAATTTATTGTATATGTCCCTTAGAAACAGACATTTAAAACTGCTTTGATTTTCTCTACATACATTCCAGTTTTTCTGTTTCTAAGTTTCCCTAAGCGTCCATATATTCAAGCTTTTGTAAACACACATATGGAGATATTTCAGCAGTTTTTGGTTTTTCAGCTGGATATCAGACAGTAACAGAGCACACTTGGTTCTTAACAACCACACTTCTAGAAATTCTGTGAGGTTTGTTGTTGTTGTTGGTTTGGTTTTGGTTTTGGTTTTCTTTCTAATTCTTCCATCATGTTTGAAAGGCATTGTGCCTTTCAGATTCCAAAATCAGATTCCAGCTCTGTAAGGAGACAAAACTGAGGGACAATGAGAAGGATGAATACAACAAAGTGAACACACTCTTTCTGTCTTCACTTGTGCTATTATAAACACTTCAGAGAAACATTCAGGTATTTTTCTTAACAGATAGACAATTCCTTGTTTTATATGTGGCTGTATCCCACCAGTTCCTACCTTGGTATTTTAGCTTAGTTCAGATAGTGGGGGCATGATCATACCACTGCCAGAGAATAGTCCCTGGAGAAACTGAAGGGGAGATCTATTTGAATAATAGATGTTTTGGGTCAGTGACTGGTCCAGAAATGTTGCACAGTGAAGAAGGAAAAGGTTACATTTATAGCTGGGGTTCTTTTTCAGATGGAGTGGGAATATTTTCTTTTATTTGGGTAATTTCTAATATACTTCAGAAGTTAAAAACAGTTTAGAAACAAAAACATGCTTAAGTTGAAATACTTTATTTTGAAAATGTCAAATTAAAAAAAATATTATTTTGAACTCATCTAGCTACTTGGCTTATTTTTTCCTTTCCCCCTCCTTTTTTTTTTTTAACTTTGAATTTGCTGAAACTATATCCAAATTCAGGAAATTGCATTTTTAGAAAAGTTATTAATTCCAACTAGTTTTGCTTTTAGGGTTGGAAGCTAGCTGGCTGAATCACCCACAGACTAAATGATCAAAGTGACTCTCTTTGCTCCATTATGTTGTCAAAGACACTGTAGATGAATTTAGTGACATACATAATATCCTGTGCTACTGAAATGGGTATATAGTGATGTACTCCTAAATAATTCTAACATTATCCCATTTCGCGAAATGCACTTTTTTTCCTACATTTGCACTCTAATTTTCTGTAGTCAAGAGTGATAAGTCAAACTATTTTTCCCGAGTTCAGACTCTGATTTTTATCATCCACTCTCTTACAGCTATGAAATGCCTGTGAGTAAGTGCTAAATGTTCAGCATTTCAGAAGGAAAATATTTTCATTGAAGAAGATGTTTCTCAGATTCTTCAGGAGCCAAAAACATTTCCTGAAAGTGTTGCTACTCCCCACAGGGTAAGTAAAGACTTTACAAAACCAACTATTTATTTGAAATGGCTATTGCTACCAGTATTATTTTCTGTGCAACACAGTAAAATAAAATTACCTTCTATATGAAATGAGTAATTAGTGTACAGAAGACATTTATTCCTTCAAACTAAATGTTCTGTTACAATCACAAAAATGGCTCTGATGTTCATTAGCTTGTTTATGTGAACATCTGATTAATTGCTTTCATCACGTCAACCTTCCTACTATGGCTTTGATATTTACTAATGAGTTGGGTTTTTTTAATTTCCTAAGTGTCTGGGGAAGTACTAGAATATGAAACCCTATCAGTAATATTTGGAAAATTTCATTGAAATGAAACCTATGAACTAATCATTCACTGCAATTGCATTAATCATATGTCACATTCTTGTGACATGTAACTGTGATTCATCTCAGTATGGGTACTGGGTACTTGAGTTGCAACCCATTGAAACAATGTGTCTTTCACACAAAGATATAATATTTAATTAACTGAAAAATAAGTGCATTTTTTTACAGAATTAAACATAAGTGACATAAAACATTAAAAAAATAAATAAATGGAAGCTCGAATTATGAACTAGAGAGCCAAAACACATTTTTATGTAAAAAGAAAAGGCTTAGAATATAAAGGCAATAAGGAAATAGTATAGTAAGTTTTGTCACTGTTCACTTTGGTAGTTTTACTGAAGCTGTTGCCTACAGTCTTAGCAAGTGATCCTTTGTCAGACACACTGCATTAGTTACCTTTTGCAACCCCTCAAAAATACTTGTAGTAAACACATTAAAATAGCAGAAACAAATCTTCTACAAACTGAAATGTTTATTTTACTGTCATCACTGTAATTCAGTCATTAGGTGCAGACTCCTCCTTTCTTTGTAGATACCCTAGTTTAATTGAGAAAGGTTTCAGACCCATAAAGGCAACAGCCTTGAACTGTGAATGGAAACTACTTTTGTATCTACTGGCATTGTGTTGCTGAATATTATGATTCTGTTATACTAGAGATCAGCAATTAGCATCTTATAGAGAGGGTTGAGTAAAAGCTTCTGGTTTACCCTCAAAAAGCAGTAGATGTTTTCCTCCTTTCTCTTCTCTCCCCCTTTTTTTTTGCATTCCCTTTTTAATTGGTATTTTCTCAAAGTTACTGGTAAAAGATACTAAATTCTAACAGCAAAAGAGGAATTTTATGCCTGGACTGCTCTAGGGCCAGTGTAGATGCATTAATTACACTAATTGTAAGTTGACAATCCTAGTCCTTAGCCGTCTGGGGCCTTGTCCAAGGCTCACTGACGTCAATGGGAACATTTCCACTGCCTCCATTTTGGCTCAGGTCCTAAATGGCTGTGGCAAAATGTAATGCTGTGAACTAAGCTGTCACAAAAAAAATGTACTGCAACTCTTTAGATCTCAAAATAGCAGAGTGTATACAAATTCACAGTAAGAATTGTATTGCTGTTCTGAGATGCTTAAGCAGAGAGAATACTGGTGCTTTTACCTCCAAAATACTGGTTTTCTTCTATAGAATAAAATAACCTATCTCAGCCGCATATGTTCTGTATAGGGAGAACAAATTCACTTTAAAACTGTTCCATGATGCAGCTTCTTAGGCAATTCTACTGAGATTAAGAACATTGAAAGGGTGATGAAATAACTCTTGTGCTTCTCAATAGTAAATTCAGTAGAAGAATTAACACAAATACTTCTCTTCTCAGTTGCCATAGAGCCATTTCACAAAAGTGAAGTGCAATTTTCCCCTCACTGTTTCTGAGTAAAATGATTCCTGCAGTCAGAGAATTTAAGGATAACATGGTTTATTAGGAGTGTAGCTTCCTGATTACTATGCCATTCTATATAGAAATTCCTGCTTATTGCCTTTTTATTCACTGGAACTTTTTAATGACTCATCTGGATCTGTGCTCAAAGTAACAAGGCTCCTTGCCTTTATACTTGCAATATAACATGGCTTGCCTGTTGCATCAGCAACCATTAATTAACAGTAATTGTTCTGTATTAAAAAATATAACAGGCATACATTGAAAAGGTCATAAAATATAATTACACCTCAGATAATATATATAATGATAGCTTGTTAATGTTTTAACATGAAGTTTACAAAAATGTAACCTGTTCAGCTCACCCTATGATTACACTTGTATATTGTACATATCTGGCTTTCAGGAAAGACAGAACAGATATTCATGTGGAAATGAAGCATCTCGGGATGAAAAAATTTTAGGTGAGACATTTTTGTCTGAAATTATGATAGCTTTGAAAGACACATACTAAAATTGGATCTGCCAATAAGTACAGGGTTTGTCATATTTCTTTCAACTTTGGATTTGCAGCCTTTTGGAGTCAGCGAGTAAAACACGGTATTTACCATAATTAAGAAACTTGCTGTCCTCTGGGCTGGTAAAGAATGATTTAAAGAACTTCAAGCATAGTTTTATCCACAGGAATGTTATTTAACATAATTTTGCAAACTGAGGAAGATAGCACCAAAATTGGACAATGTTACACAATGGATTTGGGGGGGGGAAACCAAGGTTGGGCTCTCAAATTTCTGCATGATTTGGGAATCTGGCATAAGGTTCACATTTTTTACAAATGAAGACAAATGGAGTTCAAGAGCTAAACACTGCATATGATGACTTGTCATCATATTACACACAAGCTGTGACTCATGAGGTACTGTATGAACCATTTTTAGTTAAAGTTAATTATTCTCCAGTCACAGTGTGAGAAACTTTACGGTTTCAGAGCATGATTCACTCACTTTCTCCATGAAGGTAAACCAAAAATGCAAGGTTTCATAAAAAGATCAATAATAGCAAATAAGGAGACACAATTCCCCTGTGGAAAAAAAGAGAACTCCTTATGTATTTCCTGTGAAAATGTCTTCTTTTTTCTTTTTTTTTATTTTTCCACATTTTAGGCAGTGAGTTTTTTGCAAGGCTGTTCATTCACGGGCTGTGTGAGCTATATATAGCAATTTTACTGCTAGGATAACACCTCAGCAAGCACTTTTTTCTTTGCACATCTAAGCCCGTCTGCCCCATTTTAGACTACAAATAACTCTGCTGCAGCTGTTGAACGTGACCAGTTTGTCTCCCACACACCCTCAGCTCAAAAGTGCAAACTCCACTCTTTCTGCAGAATTTCCCTGAGACAGCAGGCATCAGTACATTTGAAATATGGATACAGTGTCTCAGAGAGGGATGCCATGGATAAAGTAGAAAAGAGTTAGGGATATGAAACTTTGTTTCTGTAAAATACCTCAAAATAGTAACTCATGTATCTAGTTGCTAATGGGAAAAATGTAAGCGCAGGTTTATGGCTTTCAGACATGGTCCAGGAACACTTAAGCATCTGTGGTTTTAGAGTAGATCCGCAGAAGTCTGTTTTTATAAATAATATCTGTCAATGCGTTGTCATTCTGTCAGTAAGAAATTGTAAGGGTCCAATCTGGTGCAATAAAAAAAGCAAAAAACCAAATCTAATACAGAAGTGCTTCTTTACATAAGAATGTTGATCCTTTTGTTAAACAAACAAAAAAATACTCCTCAGAAAACAACTTAAAAAAAAAAAAGAGTGATAGTTTACAGAGCAGGAATTTGTTTGGGTCAATTAAATCAGAAGACTATATGATAATCTCTTTTGGTTGGTTTTTTTTCCACATTATCCATCTATGTGAGAAAACTAAGCTCTAAAACTAAGCTTTAAAACTAAGTCTTTTCAAATTGAAATGGAAAAGTGCTTTTTCAATGACGGCTTAATGTTACTGAAAACTCACATACATTAAGGATGCCCTTTTCCCCTGGGAGAAGATAAGCTCAAATTCATGCTGAATTCACTCTGTTTCTAACCAGCCCAAGTGTACTGGCTTCTGTTTTTTTAATCCTGCTTTAGGCAGTTATATCCAAGATTATGGTCATATCCTTAAAAATAGAACTGCAGGTAAATCTAAAGCTTTAATTTGACAAGTAAACACTAAAAATTCAAAGCACAGATATTTCAATTATAGATTCTGTAGATGTGGAGTAATAGTCTACGAATCTATAAACAATCAAATATGACAAGCCTCAAACTTTAGAATAAAATATGCAGCATTGAAGATACACTGTATTGATTTGCATTTGCAGGCTCTGTAAGTCAAACTACAGGAAAATCACTGCTGATTGTTTAAGGGCTTTTTGTTTTCAAGCTAGCTGCTAGCATACAAAATCAACTCTTGATTGCTCCTCTTGATGTTCCACTTGTACTTAATCTTTCAATGAACAGCAGTATACATGCAAAGTAATGTGGGGAAGGCACTTCAGTGATTTATCCTGTGTTCTGAAATGTGAGTTTAAAAAAGAATTACAGAAAACATTTGCCTGTTTTGTGGGATGACACAGTGATTTTAAAATCACAAGTCTTTTGAAGAAGATAGCAATATTGTATATGTCAGTGTTGCTTTTATTCCCAAAGAGCTAAATATAAGAATATTATTTTCACTGTAATGAGTTTTTGTCTTTATATGAACTCAATTTATAAACAGTAAAATAAATCGTTGCTGAAAATTCTTCAAGGGTAAGATTAGAAGAACCTTGAACACTTTTTTGTATGATGTAGGTTAAACTGATTGAATAAAACTCAGGTGGCTTCATTTTATAATGTGAGATTCTGAACTGGAAACTTTATAACTGTCTAATATTCTGACTGAATATCAGAATCAATGCATTGGAGAGGGTCTTTTGCATTTGCATCCAAAAAACAATAGCACAGATAGAATGGCAGTTTGGATATGTGATTGGAATGCCATTTTGATGTCATTTTGAGCATTCCACACAAGATCCCCGTGTGGTTTTTAAACACATTTAATTTTAAGCAAATTTCTTACATCTCCTGAGATTTCTTTTAGAATATATTCTGAAGTCTTGTTTCACAGTTGAGGATGGTGTTTTAAGAACCCTCTTTTACCTAATTGAAAACTGTTAGGAAAGCTCAGGTTTCTGTAAAACAGTGTAATTCTCATATAGGAACATTTTCCTAGTGAAATCTGAGATTCGCCAGGGGATAGGAGGTTAATGTGAGCTGAAGATAACTAGATAGATTTTAGAGAGGACTTCAAGAATTTGTGTGAGAAGGAAAACAAATACTGCGGTTTTACAAGCAGGAGGTAAACCTGATCCAAGAATAAGTTTAAAATACTCTTCTGGTGCCAATCAAATGTTTCACATATTAAATGCTGGAGGATAGATCATGATGGAAGTGAAAGGCTCAGTATGCCTTGAGTCATCCAGGCTCCTGTCACGAGCTTGAAGTGATGAAATGTGGCAACAGCTGAACTTTAGTGAAGGAGCGTGTTTGTCACTGTCCATGGTGCTGTTGGACAGCGCCTGAACACGTTGTCTACCGGAAGGATTGTAATCATCACTGTTAAGAACAGTCATTCTTATTTTCATTAATATATTATGACTACAGTCTTCAAATAAATAATATATTCCCATCACAATGTGTCATTCACTTCCGTTTAAATCTTTTCGTGTCAAACATACTGCCAGACACAGCATTGATTCCTGTATATTCAAAACACTGATTCTTTATGAAAATGTCTAAGTTTTCAACTTGAATGCTTTTAAGGGTAACTATTAAACCCAAATTTATGAATCTAATTAAATGTCTTTATTGACATTTAATGTCTGTAATTTCCTTTAGAAAACATATTTTATTTCTCCTAGCAAGGAGAAGGTGAGAAGAGGTGGAACCATGGGTGTTTGGAAGGGAGTTAAGTGAATGGAGACAGAAAAGAGGGAGGTACACATAGGAGAAAGCCTAAAGATGAGATAAAAAGAAGATAGAAATTAAAATCAGGAGATGGCAACAGAGTAATGAAACTAGGAAAATGAAGAAAACAAGAAGACTGCACTCCTCTGCCTAAGAACCAAATTCTGCTAGTTCTACTTTTTTTTCAGTAGTACCTACCTCAATATCTCTTGACCTCTATCACCTGTCAGCACTACCTCTCTGTGCCATGTTTTACTTGGTACTTCTGTCCTTTTTAATTTTCTTCATAGTCCTTTCTATGATCTTTTTCCCTAAGACACATTAGCTCTTCATCAGAAATTCTTGCCACATGACAAATGTGGAGACATGTAGACATTAGACTTTCACTGAGTTTGGGCATGTTGGTTATATACACCAGTCACCATGCTCACTCTGATGAAACAGATGAGAGACCATGTTCAAAAAACCCCAAAGTGAAATCGGTATGTTGTCCAGAGAGCCTGGTATATAGTGCTCTTGGGAATGATTTCTTGCTGTCCATCCATTTTGTTACCAAGAGGGCAACTGCAGTAAGTTTCTTCTGAATGACTGAATTCCTTCTAACACTATGAGAAAGAGACCAAACCTTTTAGCTCGGGGACTTTCCCAAATGCAATCAGATAATGAGACTTCAGTACAAGCTTGTGCTGATTTTTCCAGCCTACAGACAAGTTCAGCTGTTCATGACTGTTGGAGATTACTCATGTGTACATTTTAATTTCTAAAATCTATCATTATTTCACTTTGGATTCTTGAAATATATCTTACTTTGATGGCTGAAAGCCAGTTTTATACCCTTTGTGATCCTCACGGTCTTATATTGATGAGCACTATCAGTAACAGCTTATTTCTTTTTCCCACTAGCCTAATTTTATGGTTTATGTCTTTTAGATGCAAATCTTGCTGACATTATGTTCTTTTTTAGGGTTTTAGAAGCAAGAAATTCAGAATGTGAAACAGTTAGAGGCTTAAGGTTAGGTACATGACACATTTGTAAGATCTACTTTTCCTTTGAAACGGCTCAATTTTTATTATATTTCTTGAGGCACTTGAAGCCGTTTGAGCCCTACATAACACAGCTGGATAGTACCTAGAAAATCAGAAGATGAATGGAACTGCTTCCAAATATTTCAAAGTACATTCTGATATATAATTGATCTCTCTAAAATTAAATTATTAAAACCTTTCAAATGTCTACAAGGACATGTAGAACAATAGCCTGTTTGAAAACAGTATACTATTGAAAAATATATTTCCACCATTCTTTACTAGGAACCAGAGTTAAAGTCATCGCTGAAAATCACACCAGTAATGAATTTAGGGTTCTTATTAAATGTTTTTGTGTATTACTGATTTGAATACTTGTAAAATGCAAGGAAATTTATAGTTTGTATTTTGTGAGGGCAGAATATTTCAGAATTTGTGGACACTTTATGCTCCATTGGACTGTATTGCATTGTACACTGTGTAATTGTGACGAATCAAGCCATGAAGTGTGGCAGTAATAGAAATTTGTTGCTGTACTGACCATTTTGTATTGCAGTGTTCAGTCTCAAAAAGCTCTCTTTTGCCTGCCGTTTAGTGTTCCAAAACTCTTAATTTTTAAAAAAGCTGCTAGACAATAGACAGTTTTTTTTGAGATTAGGTAGCCCAGATTTTCCTAAGTATCAAGGTCAAGGCTTGAAGCACAAAAAGAAAGCTGTTTTTTAAGCATTTTACAGTCTTGTGAGATGTTCAAAAGAAAGACACACCTGACACACTTGACAGCATCAGGGGAAGTAGAAAATGTGATGAAAAAATGTGTTTGAGAAAGCAAAGAGGTGTTTTGGAGTTCACCTCTATTCTTCACAAAAAAACATAATTTGGGGGTATTTTGTATAAATACTAAAGTAATGCCAGATTTTGCCTTACCAGTTTCTTCTCAGAGCTGTTACTTATCTACAAGGACACAAAATTTGCTGCAACTCAGCAAAATGGCTGTATTATTAAAGACTAAGTTCTCACATCTTTTCCTTTCCCAAGGTTATTTGTTGATTTAGTAGAAATAACTACATTTGTTTCACTATCCAGAATTCAACTCACACAGAGGTTATCTGTCACTCACTTACCAAGTGTTTCCAGAGGAGGACATAACTGCAGTACTATGTTTCAATTCTGTCTCTGACAATGAGAAGGATTTGTTAAGAGGTGACAAGCAAAACTGTAAAGAACATCACAAATGTTAAAAGAATAAATATAAATGCTGTTTGCATCTGGGCAAAGTGAGATTGAAATCATCATTCCTGGTTATCTCGCCTGAGGGAGCTGTCCTTGCCAACACATCTAAAGGTGCTAGCAAGACTAGCCAGGCATTTCAGTGTAGAGAGGAATACCACAGGAAAAGTGAATTTGACCAGCCCACATCTGGGTACCATCAGGTAAGGTAAGAAAAGAAGAAAAATAAGGAAAGAAAAGGGAGAGGGAAAATTCCTGAAGAAAATAAAAATAGACTAGAAATTTGGCTGGGCTATAATTTATGGCTATTCTAAAGGAACTTAGTTTTAATAATAACTGTCAGAAGCCTTTTGTGTACCTATGTAGTTCAAATATGAAATTATAAGTGAAGCTGGAGAAAAACTGAATGTGGCTTGAGTTCGTGTTTCAAGGGTGTTTACTCCGGTTGTTATTGCAGTTAAGGTGCTACCCAATTTGCCCTGCCTTAGCTCTAGCTCCTTCACATGAAATACCTCGATTTTTTTTTTTTCTCAGACACTTCATAGCTCTTCTGTGAGGCAGAAAAAGAAAGAAGAAAATACATTTTCAAGTGAAACCTCTTCACACTAAAGGCACCAGTAGTTTTACATTTAATTCAGTGGAACCAGATCTGAATTGATCCTTTTTCTTAGTTAGTGCAAAGAGAAGCAAAACTAGGGTTTTGTGCATGAAAAGAACAATTCACTGGTGCACGTAAATTATGTGAAGAATTCCAGGTTCTTTTGTGATGACTAGGAGATTGAATATAAAAGGACTTTAGTGTAAAGTTTGATAGTGTCATTATCCCATTCCTATATTCCTTTCCATGGGAATTGGTAGTTGCTGACCCTCAAAAACTGTTGTGACTTTACATGATCTGATTGTATAGCTGAAGACTTTTTGTTTTGTTTCCAGTGTATTATTCTGTTTTATCCAGAGTGAAGTTGTGCTCTGCAGTCCTTTAACATTGCCTCCCATAACAGCACACAGGCAGATACATAATTTCTGTCAGTCCTACCTAGAATTTCAATCATAATTTAGCATAATTTAGAAAGTTCTGCTTTAAATGTGAATTGCTCCATGTTCAGAATTAAAGGATCAGAAAATTTTATAATTCCTCAAATATCAAGCGTTAGTGCAGGATTATGAAGATGCTTACTGCAAAGTGCCTCTCTAATTGAATGGTCAATAACCTTTCTGATTTATTGATTTATTTTTGCATGTGTGTGTTGGTTTTAGCATTTCTGGGAAACAATGACAGCTCCATATATGTTTTAAGGTGAGAGAGACATCTGAATTCCAGAGAGAAAGTATGCTTAACTGTTTATTTTATTTACCATATTCATACTACAGGCCCAAATATCTGTGTTTGACAAGAAAAATTTATTCCTTCTTGGCAATAAAGCAAAATATATTAATTTGGATACTTCATGGCATTTTTTTTAACCTTAAAAAAAAATAGTCTTTTATCTAGCTGAGCAGATGTCCTGGGCATGTAGTATGAAACAAGACAAATATATTTTGTCTTAATCATTGTTTCTTCTGTGGAGATTGTTTGATTCATGCTCAAAACCAAAGGTGACCTAACCATCCTTCATGTATTTTCTTCATTACACAACAAAATCATTAGATCTTCAGTTTCTAGTAAAGCAAAATTTTGCAAACATAAATAGATATAAGTAAACAACTAAAGACCTGTAAATTTGTTTCAGTCAGGAGCTAATTTCAGCCTTCTCCTACCAAAAGTAACAATGTGGGGAGGAGAAAAGTACTTATGAAATAATAATAATAATATATTTATATATAAATAATATGTTTTTATTATCTCTCGTTCCCTTGTTAAGAAGCAGGGTCATCAGAATGTTATCAAACTGATGATGCTTCATTAACAAAATGGAATTGTAGGAAAAGCTTTAAACACTCTCTCTGCCTTATCTTCCCACTGTGAAAGGGCTCAGACGTTGGCTAATTTCCAAGAGACACTTAAACAAAGTCTACATGAGTAAGCAATTACTGAGCAAGTAACTTCTGAACTGTGCTACTTTGTGTGGCAGAAGTGCCCTCGTTACAGCAGGAGACAGAAAAGGACTGTAATGCAGAATGTCTCTGAAAAATCTGTCTGCCGTCATATTCATGGCAAACTTTACAATGCACGGGTAAATGATCAGCCTAATTACATTTCTTATATCCATCATAGAAGTCTCATTATTTCCTTCTGTTCCCCCATCTGTCTCTGCCCATCTGTTTTCTCTTATGGTTGGCCTATGAGGTCTTTGGGGCAGGGGTTGTTTTTTTATATATATGTACAATATCTAAGGTGGTCCTGCTTTACAACTAGGAATTATAAGCAAAATGATACAATAAATATTTTGTAACCAAACCTGCATATGTAAGAAACTGAGCTATCAGTAAATTATAGACACCTGAAGACCTGAAAACATCAGATTTGAAGCAAATTAAGGGAGCCTCTTTAGCATATAGACAACTTCTGGTTCTGTTTAACCTGTGTCTTCATAACCTACATATTTTTCCTTATGTCAGAAGTGCACAATTCAGCACATAGTTGTTCTCTCTGTAAGTCTATCAGAGTCAAGATTGTCACAGAATTGTAGGATTGTTGTCATTAAAGCATTGCTTCTGAAAACATGGAATGAAAATGCTCCTTTGGGACTTCTACCGGTATCCCGGCTTTGTCTGTTTGCAGCATGCTGGGTAGGATGTATTTGCAATGACACAGAGCCCGCTCTGGGTTTTTTCTGTGCAGACATGTAGATTCTACTCCCTGTCTCAGCAGGTTAGGATTCTGTCTTAAGTCTGGAAGAGTTTCTCTCTCCTAATTTGAGATTATTGAGGTTTCACTGTGACACAAAGGTGTTAGAACAGTCCAAGCAAAAATCGCCTATTTTCCCCTAGAATATTCTTTTTTAAAGAAATAGTGGTGTTGAATCCTTAGAGCAGCACAGATAATATAAATAAAGTACCTGTGGAGTAAAATTTTCAAAAATGATAAAAATGACAAGTTACAACTGTGTTGATGAAGACAACAGAATGCAAGGGTGTTTTTTATACATATATCTACTTTTCATAATTAAATTACTGATGTAATAAGTGTAAACTGGGTATTTAGGATTAAACTATGCTCTCTTCTACCTCATCCTTTGTTGATTTTTTTGTGTGCATGTGATTCCATAAGGTCAAAAAATTTATCTAGGTGATACACAGAGTTCTTAATTTTAGGATTTGCATCATCTGTGCCACCTGCCTCTGTGTGTATGCTTATTTATAAGTACTATAGCAACACTCCTCACTTGTCTAGTTAGAAACTCACATTTCCCCTTCCATGAGTTTAACACACATTTTCTTTAAAATTTCACTAATATAAAAGGTTCCAGAAAAAAAGCTTAGGGGTTCATAATGGAAGAAAGAACAATTGGAGTTGTGAGTTTATGACACAGGCAAACTTGTAGATATCTTTAAAGCCTGACTAATAGAAAACAAGATTGTGGGACAGTAAACAAGAAACCTTAGTCCACAGCAAAATGATTGGTGCAAGGTATTTATAACATGCCAAATTATAACAAATTATAACTTTTGCTTTATTTTGGGCTGTCTATAGGAACTCTTTCCATGTCTTCTTCAATAATCAAAATATGAGAGCATGTCCAAGCCCCTGCTCTCTAATGCTATTGACATTTAGTGACTACTAATGGTAATCCTCTGGTTGTAGCAATTGCAAGTATTTTTATAACTTTGTTGTTTATCTGAGAACAATATCTGTAATTTCTTTATTACATAGCAATTTCATGAAAACACCATGTCAAAATGTGCTTTGTTGAATCCTCGGAAAGATCCAATATACATTTCTAATCTTAAATGTATGAGTTGTTTCTATAAGAAGCACAGGAAAGGTTTGTCTCAAGTGCTCTCTCAAGTGGAGTGATGCCTTCCATGATGTACATTAGAGTCCTGAGCCCCTGGAATTGCAATATGCAGGGCATGGCCTCTTGTATTTTCCTTTCCACTCTGGTTTTCCTCCCAGCGAAAAGCAGCATGCACCCTGCAGTTCTTCACACCCGCCTTTGCTTCAATAAGCAGTCAAGAAAAGGCAACAATTCAGACAGCAGGGTTTCAGCTCACGGGGATTCCTTGACAGTACGTGGTGAGATGTTCTGCCTTTCCCACTTCTGCCTTGGAAGCCTTTTAGTGCCTTAAGTTATATAAAACTAAAAAGCTACTCTAACCAAGGAAGGACTCTAGCCAGACTTTGCTTTAAACATGCAACATAAAATAGTTCCAGGCAGTGCCCAGAAAAGACAGCTGTAGCTCCTAAAGGAGACAAGAAAATATTTTGTTAGCATCCTTTAAAATTACAAGGAACAATAACACAATATAGTCAGAAAAAAAAAAAAAATTGACACTTTGTCAGGAATAAAAAATGATTTATAGGAAATCTTAATCTGAGGATATTTAGGGTCATAGAAGAGGATTTTAGCCATTCCCACTTTGGTATATATGAATAAGGTAAATAAGTGAAAATAGGGATACAGCAAAAGGCCACTTTTGCTGAATGTGTGGAAGGGACAGATTGCAGGTTTGATTCCTTGTATTGAAGAGAACCTTGTTAGTAATATAAAATGGGAAATAGATTCACAATTTTTGATACATAAATTTCACCACTGTCCCCAAACTCTTATCAGAAAATATATTTCTTTTATATTTAAAACAAAAAAGTGACCCAATAACCTGGGGTATTTCTTTTTCTTTTAACTCTGGTCACACTCTTTCGGGTGGGTCTTTATAGTGCATATGGGATTCTATTTCCTTGTATAATCTGCCTGCTTTTCCATAAGTATGTAGGAAGTAAATTATAATAGATTTTGTGGGGAAGAAACAAAACAAAAGCGAACAAACAAACAAAAAAACCCAAACCAAAAACCCCAAAGCCAAACAGTAGAATAGCTGAGTTTCAATATAATTAGAAAAAAAATCTATCTTATTCCATTTATATTTTGTTCCATTTTCCTCTTTATATTCCATGTAAATACAAGACATCAAGTGGTGAGCTGTACTTTTCAGAAAGAAAAATACAGCTATATTTAGGCATCTGTATTTTTTACTTAGATGTTTGTAAAGAAAACTCTCAAACATCATTTTAATCCTTCTTTAAGAAAGAGAGGCAGAACTAACAACTGTAATTTCATACAGTATTTTTATATTTTTTACTTATTTTAATTTTAGAATAGAAAATTGTTCCTACCATTTTCATATTGGTGAATTTTCATCTTATAAATAGTGATATGTAAGTGATTAGGGTAAAATAAGCAACTGAAAATTATTCTTTGTGTGTCTCACTCTCTGGAAGTCTGTGATTTGTGTAACAGTGCATTCTATCCTTGTTAATCATGACAGATGCTAACTGGAGTGACTCAAAAGGAATCAAACCTGCAATAATTAATGCAAGATGCTGAAGACATAAAGTAACTGTGAATAAATCATTTCACTTCAGTTCATGATTTGTTGATGAATAATCATGAACTATCTGGAATTAATTAGCTAATAAATGTTTATGAATAACTATTGCCTTTGTATGTTTCATGATTTCATGTCTGTTTAGACTACTTCCGAGGAGGAAAAAAGACATGAACGTGTAAAGAGGAAAGCTGAAGAAAGATGGATCACAAAGATTTGTGATTACTTCCAGAATGTTATTTCAGAAATGGCAAAAGGTTAGCAGTGTGTCAGTTCATTTCTCTGAGGTGATTATGTGAAACGAAATATAAAAATAGGCTATAGTAAAGCAATTTGCAGCTACAGAAAAACCAGGTTAATGCTCTGATTGTTAATACCTTTGTACCTTTACAAATTTTAATTGGCTAATCTATCGTCAAAACTTTATTGTATGTATGGCAAAAACCAAAAATTTAAAGGTAAATGTTTTAAGGATGTGAATCTGAAGACAGACTACTTTTGATGTAAGTTATGTCTACGTTTCATTTCATTGCTTAGTGCATTGTCATTCACTATCAGGGAAAAATATTTTTTGTTCAAAGTTGTACTAAACAATTCATGTCTTTTCATGTCATATATTTGTAAATAATTTTAAATGTATTTTTAAAAAATTGTGCAGTTTTTTCAATTGCACAAATGTTTTCTTTAATTACATAGAAATTTGTAAATTCTTTTAAAAGCAGTTAAGGGTATAAAATCTGTTTACATTTCATGGGTTATCTGGCTGCACATCTTCTAAGAAAATGGAAACAAAATTTAATTCTCTCACAATTGAAAGAATTATTTTTTGGTCTCACAAAGTGTTTATTCAGGAGGTGAAACATTAAATCACTTTGATGAAAGCTTAAATCAACTTTAAAAAAAAGTATTTTTCACACAAACCCATAAGAAATTAAGTTTGATACCTCAGGATCTGCAAAAAGCGTATATTGTGTTCTAAGCCTAATCCTATCTTTCAGAAGGATAGGACACCAGGATTAATGAAGAGTTTAATGATCTCCTGCTGTGATGAAGAGTCCAGGAAGTAGCTGCTGTGAAAGCAGATGTTCTGGTACCAGCTGAGGAGCATTTGTGGAGGAGTCATGGAAGATATTTTTGCAGGGTGGGCAGTTGACTTAGGAAGGTCATAGGGAAGAGGAAGGAGTGGTTGCTAATATCTAATTCAGATTTTGGTCTTCATTTAAGGAAGAGGAGGTGTCTGGACTGATTGAGATTACTTCTGAAGGCAAGTAATGGCAAGGATGCCAGGACTTATGGCAGACTTATAGAGTACTGTATAACCTAGAGTTATTTGTAATTTCCTGCCTCTCTGGTCAGAAGAGTTATTCAAAGCAGTATGCCAGTGGTGGCTTAGGGCCCTCTGTGGCTCCTTCAGATACTGATATTCCCATATGTTCCTCAAACCAGGGTACAGAGTCTCCTACTGATGGAATTATGGACTTACACCTATCTGATGCATCTGGATGTGACCAGCAGCCGCAAATCTCAAGAAGATATATAAAGCATCTTTTGCAGAGATCAGGTACTGTTGCTCTAGCTTAACCATGATAAATAAAAAGATCCACTGACATGAACTGAGCAGTGCAGAAGTGCTATGGGTACTGACTGTCCTTTTCTGCCTGCATACCAGAGTTGGAAGAGCTTGTTCACAGATTACTGCTGTTTAAATTTCTTTTTTTTTTTATTTTATTTTGGGGGTGGGGGGTGGTCAAGTAGTGATTTCTTCTCCTTTTGAAACATAGAAAAAAAAGGAAAAAAAAGCCTATAAGCCATTTAACTGATACTTCAGTCTATAACAATCTATAATGTTGCACTAAAAATAGTTGAAATTAAATTCATACTTATATTGCTTTAATAAATACTTCAATATACTTAGTATATCTTGAGCACTTATTAACTCATCTTTTACTGATGTCTTAAGATAGTTTCAAAGCTGTCTTGAAAACAGTATAAGTTTAAAGATATTATCTTGTATAACTCATAGGACATTGCTTTGGGGCTAGGTTTCTTAAAGGTAAAATTAATTCTCATTTTATAGCTAAAATTCACAGCGATAAAGAAAAATTGAGACAAATTTTGAGCTTAGAAAATGAGGACAGTAGAATCTGTGGGTGACTATTTCTGTTGAAGGACCATACAGTCATTTGATAGGCTAAATATCACTTTAAGTAGTTTAATCCAGCTCAAGTTTAAGAGTCTCTGATACTGGGCCAGAATTTAAAGGACTTGAATGCTTGAGGTTGTATTTAGAGGCTTAGCAGTGCTTTAGAATCCTACTAGACTAATTTGCAGTTACCTGGTATCTGTAAAAACTCCATCAGGTAGAATAAACTGCACCAAAGTGTTTTCATTGTTTAGCCAAACCCCTGAGGAAAACCCCTTTGAGGAAAGTATGGCTACAGGAGGACTGAAAGAAGGCTTAGGAGGAGAGCTTCAAAGGAGTTTTTCTTTTCCACTGTAACAGTGCTTTTGAAGTAATTATGTTATGTACTAGCAGAAAAGTAGGCATATGCTGTGAAAATTGCTTATTGCCCTGTTTGTACCTGCCTTTTTTCTATCCTTGGCACCTTTCTTACACCTTTTCTTTGTCCGAATATGTTTGTTTTTCTTATCCTGAGGTTGCAAACTCTGTGTCACAGAATGGTCTCTTTATAGTTGTATGCTGCAAATTAAGTATGATTTGAATCATACTCTAGAGGTCAGTTCAAACACATTTTAGATAACAACTGTCAAAAGTTATTTTGTTCTCTTCCTAAAACTCAACTTTCTGTAAGACTGATTTCAATGTAGTTGTTCTTGAGTACAATTTGTCACAGAATAATTTGCTTTTTTTTTCTTAATTAGCACCTCCTGGTAAATGGTGCATGTGTAACTGATCAGTCACCTGTCACAACTTTTGTGGTTTGGGGTTTCTTTGTTCGCTTTTTTTGTTTGGTTGGTTTTGGTTGGTTCTTTTTTGTTTCTTTTTTTTTTTTTTTTTTTCTAATCAGGGAATTTGTATGAACTGAGACCAAGTGGGTGGAGGTCCCACGTGAAATGGGGACAGCTGAAGCCTTGTTGGTGCACTCAAGGTCTTGACACAAGGTTCAAATAAATATTCATGATAGCAATTGCAGTAAAACTGAAGTAGTTCAGGTATCCCTCCGCAGTCACTTCCTGGTCAGGGTTTCTGTGTTATCTTTGGTCTGTGGTGTAGGCCATAGCTCATCCACTGGTGAGAGGCTGTCAGAGGGGAAATGTAACATCATGTGCTAAGCAATGTCTTTACTGAGATAGTGACAACAGCCTGTTGAGGACATGAATGCTGCATATTTGGCTCAATAAGTATAATAAGTATTTTAGCCCAGGTGTCTGTGATCTCCAGATGGCACAAGGCAAAAATAAAAGAGGGAAAAAAAAAAAACCAGGGAAAAAATATGATGTAGCTTTGGATTGAAGAAACTTCCAGATATGGCTTCAACAGAAGTGTTTTTAATGTGATAAGCAAGAAAAATGAAGGCATATGCATACAAAGAGCATATGTGAGGAGTATAGCAGAAAACAGCTTGTGTGTCACAAATACAGTTCTCACAAATACAGTTCTCACAAACAGAACAATATTCTATCTGGGTATTTTGCCTATTTAAACTCTTTAGGGCTGTCAAAAGGCACAAGTCTGTGTCTCTAGTGCAAAAATAGTATTCTAGTCATTTCCTCCTGACTTGACACCACCACTCTCATGCCCCCAAGAATCAATAACAGTGTCCAGCAGAGAGGGAATATTACTGAATGTTAGCTGTCTGAGGCTCAGACTTGTCTTTATCTCTTTCAGATAAATTAATAGCCTGTCTCATAGTTCCTTCTGTAACTGCAAAATTCGATTGGAACTCAACACAAACTTACTGTGAAGGTGCTGCTGATTGTTAGAGGTTACTCACATTTCCAGCCTGAGGGAAAGGATATGGGAAAGACACTACCTTATTCAAATTAAGACCATATCCCTGTTACCTTGTTTGTCAGCAGCTGAACTTTCTTGTGAAACAGGGAAGTGCAACGTTCTGATTGTTTAAACTGGTACATATGTCTGCCTGCTTTTTAAAAGGCATTTCATGCTGAGAATACATGCTGAAAATGTTCATAAAATTCAGTGGCTTGCTGGGCAGGGTGAAGATGTTAACTTACTTGAAATCTTCAATGCTTTGGCACTCTGAAATATTAGACAGCAGAGGTAATGTAACATTAAGTACTGTTAGGACAGCTAATATTTTGTGTTGTGTGGCTTCTTTATGTATCTGTATAACTTCAACTTAGCAATAATTCTCATGAAAGTTATGGATAGTTCCTCAGGGTGACACCTACAGAATGTTTCTAAACTACCAGAGATCTTCAACACTGCACATATGTAGTTAGAAATACATAATGTTGATTGTAAAACCTATTTCTTTCTCTTCAATGTCTCTTGCTCTGAGGAAGTGTCTTTTGTAGTGCTTAGCAGCCTGAGTTGTGACTATTGGTGTGGAAAGCAGATTATGATGCAAGACTAATAAAATCAATTGAACCCTATTGAAACACACTAAAAATTGATAAATTTATAATCTAACAGTTTGAGACTCTGTTGGGGGT
The DNA here is from genome assembly GCF_041296385.1 of Aphelocoma coerulescens. Taxonomy (NCBI): domain Eukaryota; kingdom Metazoa; phylum Chordata; class Aves; order Passeriformes; family Corvidae; genus Aphelocoma; species Aphelocoma coerulescens. Next base: position 37,592,644 of record NC_091015.1, on the reverse strand, counting down.
CACCAGGATTCTTAACAATACTCTAGAATTCTAAGTGGGTGAATTTATGTTTTTTGAATTATATAAAATTGTTTAAAAGCAAAGTCTTGAACATAGAGGTCACTATTTTCTGCAGGGATTTCTCAAAGGAGTTAAAAGATAAAAACTATTTTACTCCTTGTTTTGCAGGGTGCTTGATCACCTGCTGGTAACTGAAACTTGGCTTACTTTGTAAAGGCCTAGAGAAATGCTTGATTTTAACTATGGTCCATGTTTGGTTCTTGTTTGGTTGGGGTTTATGACTGGCAGAGGAGTTCCATTATTGGCAACTCCTTTTCCCTTAGGTACCCAAGGAAATTGGCTAAAAGGAAAATAAGCAGAGTATGATGACAAAGGAAAAGATGATGAACTATAGGGAAAAGCACTGAGTATTTTTCCCTGTTAAAAGACTGTAAATTATTAAATGTTTGTTGTTTTTTTTTTTTAATGCACCAAATACTAGAAGCACTGAAATTTTTATAAGCATATCAGTAGAAATGCTGATAATATAAAATATTCTCTTGCTTTGCTGGGTATATATGATGGAGAAATGCAAAAAAAAAAGTATATTAATGAAGTTTATCAGGGAGCAGAAATTGTTACCGACTATGCCCAGTCTACAGACATAATTATTGAACATGAAAATACCATACCAGAGAGGCCTTCACTACAGCTATGAAAGAAGTTGCATGGGTCATACTTGCAAAAGAAAAAGAGAATGTTTGGGTTTTGTTCATTTCAATGAATATTTAAACAAATAGGATGTTTGAGTTTTATGGGGAGTTTGGGGTTTTTGAGTTCTTTTGTGTGGTTTTGGATTTTTTTTCCCCCAAGTTCTCCTCTATCGGGAAACAGGTGATAACAACAAAAGCAGAATCAGTGTTGGACAGGATGGGAAAGAGTAATATAAGTGGCAACAAAGCCTCGAAAGAAACCTGAACATTATTTTAGTATTTTTAAATAGGAGTAGCACATTGGGAAGAAATTATTTACTAAGGGGATTGATGTTCAGGTATGCTATCTTGACCCTAGAAATCTTCTTTCTCCGATCATTTTGTCCCTGTAAAAAGCTGTGAGTGAGTGCAAATAGACTGCCAATAAGAATTTATGATCCAACTGCTATAAACATAAATTCCTAAAATGCAAACCTCTGTTATCACCCAGGTAAAGCAAAATACTTGTAGCAGAAATTCTAACAATATTTTTGCCCTTTCCCAGCCCTTACCAAGATATGCTTATTTCTAAAGATAATTTCGGAAATTTGAAAGGGTTTTGATGTTTCTGGTTTTTACTATGGAAAAGTAATTATGTTTTTTTCCTTATGACTCTATTTTGAGGTTAACATAAAGTCATGTTTGAGTTGGAAAATGGGGTCAACTTGTCACAAGCAAATCTGGTTTCTGAATTTTTACTGCCAAAATCTTTCACTAGAAAAGTTTCAGTTTGTTTTCTAAAATTATCTTTATGCCACCTCCTCATACTCCTACTCCCTAACCCTCACTTCTGGAGTGTAATGAAATTAATGACTTTTAAAGAGGAAAGCAGTGGAAAACACAGCAAAATGACAACAGTCTTGATGAAGAAAAATCATATGGTGTGTACAGACAGTGTTTAGCTTGATGGAAGGTTCCACAATAAACCCTTTGCCCTCTAGTTTTAAGCTTGCTGTTTCGATGTCAGTGTAGTGTCTGCTTTCTAGAAAGCATAAAGCAGAGGTTTTTATTAGTTTGACTTTACTGGGGTTGCTATTAGAGGCTATCATTCTGCAGAACGTAAATTGCATGTGTGGCTGCAGAGCAATAAAATTACTTTAATTCATTAGATTACAAATCTCTCAGAAGAAATAGCACTGGTATTTCCCAGCAACTGCAGTTCAAATAATGCTTAGTTTTTACTGGTCCAATAGTACAACTTTAGCTTGAGGCTTGATTTCTGCTGGGTGCGTGCTCTCAGCTGATTGCACAAAGTAGGAGAAGTAAGAATTTGTTATCCTTCAATGTACATGACCAAGGAGTCTCCTGAGAGACAGCATAGTGGGAAGGGAGAAGTCTATTTATCACACATTACTGGGGCAAAGAAATATGAAAAATAAATATTACTTGTGTTAAATTTGGTTTACTTAAATGCTTGGTTTGCAAAACTGTTTGAAACATTCAAAGCACCCCAACGGGTGCCAGGGGGTCCATGAAAATTAACCTTAAAATTCTGCTTCAATAGACTGTAGGTAAGCGGAGTAACCGCTTTATCGGTTTAAACTGGAAATGTTTATATGTTGTTAAATAGGTCATAATCACAGTTAATAAGAGATGAAGCAGACATAGTTTTTATATTCCAGAGAAGTTAAAAAGACTCTGTATGTCTAAATATGCACTAAATTGCCTAAAAGGAGAAGAGAAGGTTAAGTTGTCATCTAAATGTGCTTTTTTCTTCTTCTCCCTCCACCCGAAGTACCAGCAGGAGTATACCTGAACTTCCATTAATGCCTTGACTATGGACTTCATGGTACAACTTATCACTTGACTACTATGGATGCTGAAAATTCTTTAGAAAAATTACATTAGAAAGCAATGAAAAAAATCCATAGAAGAGAAGTTTTGTATTCATTCTTTTAATAAGAAAATGTTGGTATATACAAACATCCTTTCCTCAGGGTATTTCTGAATGCCAGATAACTGCGGAATGAAAGAGTTATTTAGAAATTTTTGCTATAAAAGCAGTATGCTCATAAAAGCTATTGTAATATAGGGCAAATATCTTACTGTGCTGAAGCAGAATGTTGAAATAATGAATGCTGAAAACAGTCTACTTCATCCTAGAAAGAATGGAGGATATGAAAGAATCAAGTGTATTCATCAAGTGAAAACACTCAATTCTCCTTTATGAGTACAATAACTCATAAGTTCCAGGTAGTTTGTTGTACAGTTGTTACAGAGTTCAAATCAATCAGACAACTGGTAATTGGGTTAAATTCAACATATACAAATATATAAACAATATATGAAGTTTTCCTTCACTGTGAAACTTCGTGGCATCAGGTGAAGATAACAAATTAATCTAATTACTTCCTTGATTATATTCACAATATATTGTCATTTGGCTTGCCAGAAAAGAGCTCCATTCCTTAATAGTGGGCCTGGAGAATTTCTTGGAAGTACCATTTTACAGACAAGTTAGTCATCTTTAATGTTACTTTGGAAACCCTATGGGATCACAGAAGACCAGAATAAAATTCTGGTTTTGATGTGGGAAATTAGCATTTTTATGTCTTCTTATGATAGACAACAAAGGAATTCTGGGTTGCAGTATGTGGTGGCAGCTAACCTTGGCCTTTGTTTAAACCAAAAGAAAGGCCTGTGACTTTCCCACACGTGCACACACCATGATTAATCACAGCTGCTTTGCAATGTCAAAAGGTGGGGATAAGCCTTTCTGAAAAAGCTCTTACTTTCAATGATAATTTGTATGGCAGAATCTGAGGAGGGGAAAAAAAACCCCAACAATGGAATTGGCATGACAAAACTACATAGGTTCTCTTATGTGGATGGTTTGTCTGAGGTTTACAGATCCTGCTTGCCAAGTACGTGAAGGCACAATCCAGAGGAAACATGGTTGAATTTCAGGAGTGTGTGCCATTTGAGAGGCCTTCCCAGCACTGTGAGCGTGACCATTGGTCATCTCGCGCTGCTACTGATGGATCTACTGCACACTTCTTGTGTTGCATGCTGAAGTTTGGGGTTTTGATGTAGAAATACACAGCTTTAAAATTCACAGTGATTTGTTCTATAAGCTAACTGTAGTTGCTATGGAATCCAAATGAGGAGAAACATTGCTGACACTTCTTGCTCTCCTCCCTTGCTGCTTGTTCTTTTGCTTAATTCAAGTTTGATTCTTTCCATATCCTTTGATGGAGGGAAATGACCATTAAAAAACAATTCTTCTTGTGATGTTATCCAGCTTATTATGCAGAATTATTATAGAAAATTCTGATCTGAAATAGGAAAAAAGAACACATAAAGTAAGTAAGATGTTTAGGGTGGTTTTTTTTTTCAATGCTAACACAGGCTAAATATATGTCTCCTTTCATCAGTGATGTAATTATTGTTTAAAAAAATGAAAGCAACTGGCATCCTTTTTTGTGAAGAAGAAATAGTATTTACTGGGGAAAAATATTATTTTAAAGTAGTAATTTATTGCTTCGTCTTCGGATTTACTAACACACAGTGTGGAGAATCCTATTATTTGGGCCATGTGGGATACATAATTTGATAAGCAGCTTCCACTGACTGTTGTAGGAACTCTGCTTTTTGATTTCTATGATAATATTTGTCTTAGCCAACAATGATGGATACTATTACATATCTTAAATGTTATATTAGGCCACAGCTTCTTGTGAAGTATAATCTTCAAAGGAATCATTTATTCATTTGTGCTCAAAGTCATGTGTTCTTTAAAATTCCCTATAATTTAAAAATAATGGTGGCTCATACACTAAAGCAATAAAGAATAAAATGGCAAGGATGTTTTCTTATGATATATCTGTAAGGAAGTCTTGGCTCCCATAAAAATGAGAGCAGACTCTAATATTTTTTTTCTTTCTCCTATTTCATGACCTGCCAAGTCAGGGTAGCCCCTTACTAAAACGTCTCCATCATAAAAATTAAATTCTTTCACTTGACTGAAAATCTATGTGTCAGGCCCAAACCAAAGTGCAGCCAGACAAATTCCTTCACTTTTTTCGTCTTTGATGCCTTTTGTTTCTGATGCAACTAAAATAGAATAAGTTAATATATTAAAAATTGATAAAACAACTGATATATGGGTTTTTTTACTCACAAGAGAGGAGATAAGGTTTTATTTTTAGTCTTTAGTCATGGGAGAATGGAATTGTGTGGAGTTTTTTTTCACTTAACCTGACTTGCTTCTTTGGCAATAAAGCTCACTTTTCTTTTAAAGTGGTTACAAAACTGCTCTTCCAAAGGCTTTTATCTCTTAATTCAATTTCCAAATTTTCTCAATAGGCTCTAAACCACCGACCAAAACAAATTGTTGCTCCTGTTGCAGCCAGTCCACCTTCGCTGTCATTTGATTATAAATGTTTCAGTGGTAGTACTGTCTAAATATTTCTCTAATTCTGTTCCCAAAAGGGGAGACTCATTCTAATGACTTTATGCTTCAGGGGACCATTTATTAGTCTTGTTAGTACACAGGTAATGGTCTCTACAGAGAAAGGGAAATTTCTCTGTCCTGAAAACTTAAATTCAAATTAGTCAGTATTTGTTTTTTTTAAAAGTGAAGAGTAGGAATCCATGAATTAAAAAACACTAGCACATTTTGATTTATTTTTCCAGTTTATCAACAGTTTGGCTTATCTGTTCCCTAACGTTAATTGGTTAATGTGTTAACAAGTAATTAACTGTTTGCTGAAATATTTTTTGTTCGTTTTGACTGTATATTTTATTCTTCATTGAAATTGCCTACCAATTTCAGGATCTATCTACCTATTTGTCAGCATAGATGCATCTTCTGAGTAAATAATAATTTCTTCGCAGTTCCCAAACATAAGGTTCTGTTTTCCTCCGGCTTCTTCATTTATGTTACTCCTGGAAGACAATATGTCTTTGCAGTTAATAGAGCATATATGACCCAAAGAGGGTATAGGTTTTTGTGTACAATTTTCCATATTTCTTACTGGCTATCTTTAAATTCCACTTGGAAATCACTTATTTACAGGCTATGTGCCCAAGGTGAAGGTTTAGCATTCCAGTTAAGCAACCGTTGTAATAAAAATAGAAGATCTTATATGCTAAAGTGCTGTAATAACATGTTCTTAATACATTTATTGCTTCTCACCTCCCTTCCCAAAAAGAAAGTAGCTTTTCCCTCCGTGTGTACCACTGTGAAGAGTGTGTTTCAGGTCTTTGGTAATATGTAAGAAAGTGTGAGTTTATATCAGGAATAAAAGTCTGTGCATTTACCAGTTTTTACAGTCATCTTCAATGATCTCTCATACTGCCTGTGTGACTTTCTGTGACTCTGGTTTCCTTCAGCTACTGGGACACCTATGAACTGCAGTACTAGATGCTTCTGGAGAATTCAGTACTGTGAAAGATATTAACCAAGCAGGCCAGAAGGTTCTCAACTTTCCAAAATGCATTAGATGGTTGAGAAAAGGTGTGCAGAATTTCCTCTGCAAATACTGAATATTAAGAAACTTCAGACAGCTGCATGCTGTCTACTTTTTAAAATCTATTCAAGTAGTATCACTTCCTTCAGAATAGGATATAGTGCAAATCTTTCCTACTGAATCTGACTTTTATTAATTATTCTTTTTATTGATGGGTGGCTAATTGTGTTATAGTCCCATATGGGGCCATTTTCAGGGCACTAGAAAAATGTAAATAATGCCAATTTTTGTTTTGAATCTTTTGTTTGGATCTCTGCACGGCAATGTTATGGTTTTTTGATTTGGGACTAAGCCTATCCCAAAAACTACCTGACCTAGCTAAAGCTGTTTCACTGTTTAAAACTTAAACTTATTCAGGATTTATTTCATAGCAGCCACAGAAATTTCATTTTTAAAAGAAAAAAAAAAATATTTGTTAAAAATATAGTCTTCAACATTAGCTTTAATATTAAATTTACGGGCCAGAAGACCACATTGTGGGAAGTGCTAGATGTTCTGTTTTCATTTATTTCAGAGATCAATGATGCAAGATAACATAGTGTGGATTAATCTGTCTTTTGAGAACTATGAATATTCAGAGTAAACTTAATGATAAGGAGAAAATAAAGCATGTGGCTCAGTGCCTCTAATATGTTTTGGCACTGAAGCCTCAAATTAAAATGCATGAAAGAAGAGGTAACTATTCTTTGGCAGATTGTGTGGGGTTTTTTGTTACAGTATCTTCAATAATTGTTTTAGCTATTAAATTTTTAATCTTGAGTGAGTACTGATGTAATTAGTATATTAAAATAGCCATGACTGACAAACTCCTCTGTTGTACTTTTTAACCAAAGGGAGCAAACATGCATCTCAAACCACCTCAGTGTGGTCAACTGCCTTACCTCAGTAAGGATTTGAGTAAGGAGGGTAATTTTGAGCCCAGGGGTGCAGGTGGGCAGGTGATTGTGCATGACGTTGGGGGCATAGAACCTAGAAGATGCAGGACTTGATTTGTTCATCTGGCTCCCTCAATTGTAGATCTCTCTAGAATGTGGAAGAAAGTAGTATGTGGAATAATTTTAGAACTAAAATGTATAAATAAACAGATTGGCTAGAGAGTTTGTGGAATCTCCCTCACTGGAGATATTCAAGAGCTGTCTGGATGCAATCCTGTGCCATGTGCTCTAGGATGACCCTGCTTGAGCAGGTAGGTTGGACCAGATAACAAGTTGTGGTCCCTTCCAACCCCACCTATTCTGCGATCCATAATCCATTAATTTCAGAAATCCAAAAATGCCACCCACACAACTATATGATTATTAATCTGATTTAACACTAAGAGTGTTCAGGGAACAAACTTCAAAAGAATGAAAAACAGGTCAAATAAATATAATTTAGAAACTGATGGATAGTGCCTTTTGGCCAAAGCAAGATATGTCCAATTCATCTTATAGGCTTCCCTGATCATTTGGGCAAAGGAAATGTTGCAGGTTTAACAGCAGTCATTCTTACAGCTTCAATCCGCAAAGATTAAGCGGATTGAATAGCCTGGTAGACTGTGAACCAAAATTCAGAAAATAGATTGATCATGGAGTAATGGAGAGAGGTTTTCAGATGGCAAAAATAGGTTGCCATGTTCCTGTTACATAAAAAAAAACCCAAAACCCCCTATTTCCCACCCCCCCAAAAAAAAAGAAAAAAAAACCCCAAACACCAGCCCCCCCCCCCCAAAAAAAATCCAAAATAAAGAAAAAAACAAGATAAAAAAAAGAAAAAAAAAACAAACCAAAAAGAATAACCAAACCAATGAAACCTCTGGAAAATTTGGGTCTCCAGGAGGGGAAGCATGCTAAAGCCATCTAGTAGAGAGCAGCAGTTGTAAAAGGGCAAGTGTCTCTTGAAGTTTCCCTTTTGAAACCTCTTTGCCAGGGTTCAAAGATGGAGCTATCTTCTGAAAATGCAACCAGGGAGGAAATACTTGTTGGTTTTTATGCAGTAACCTTGGATTGTGACATTCAAGAAACAAAGGCTATCCTTCTATGTCTCCTTCACCTCAAGGGCCTTGAACCTAGAGATCCTGTAGCAAAAGACTTACCCTAATCATGAGGCAAGATTAGGAAGATTAGGTGTAGTTTTTTCTTTGCTTCTGCTGAAGCTAAGAGGGAGTCCAGCAATGCGTACAAATTTATTTGGCTTAGTGGTAAAGCAGGCAGTTTCCTGTCTAATCCAGTGTTACTCACTGAACTATTATTTCAGCCTGAGAGTCCTTGTGGTTTGTGATATTTGTGGGTAGTTTATTGACTGTTTTTTCTTCCATCCCTTTCCTGAATCTAAAGTAAAAGGCAAAAACATTTTGCCCTTCAGCATGATCAGAAATCAAAAGTGTGTTAGAAACAAACTTACTTTGCCCTTTGTATTCTTAGAGAACAGAGGCTCAGCTTGGACTGAAAAAAAAGGTTGCTTTTATTCATAATGTGTCAAAACCTGGATAATGAAAAACTCTAGGATGTAAAAGATACAGGTTTAAATCTCCAACTAGAGATTAGAATTCAAGACTATTTCTTGAAAAAGTCTTTAGCCTCTAGCCCTGTGCATTCAAAATATGTAGTGAGACTGTGTTTGATGTTGTTTTGATGAAGGTTGGGATTTGTTCTCTTACAAATACCAGAAGAAAAAACAGGATATAAGTTTCCATTATCATAACTTGCCAGTATCAAATACTTACCAGCAATGTATTCTGTGTCTCAGAGTGACATATGAGTGAGTCACATTTGATTCATCTAAATGAATGTTTAGGTGAATAAGGCTGTTTCTCCATTGACATTGGCCAGCGATAATGTAAAAGGAAATTCCATGTCCAAACTTCCTTTATGATTCTCTCTTCCTAACATGACATCAGGATTACTTCTTTTCTTGGTTTTTTGTGTATTACTCACATTTGGGTAAAAATAGCAGCAATAGAAGGCACACACACGAAAGACTGAAGTGGAGCGTCCTATGCGGAGCATGAGCCTAACATGGCTGCTCACTTATAGCTCTGATATCTTTCAGTAGAATTCTCTGCCCCTTCCTTTGATCTCTGTTGTGGATGGAGGTTAATGGTATCATTGTCACCTTTAACCCCTCTTCTGAATGCAAATAAAGGTTATCAGGTGTGTTAAGCAGGTGTTGCTTAATGCTTATGGAAAGCTTTTGTATTTTATATTTTATATCCTGCTTGGCTGTTGCTTGAGAATATGTGTCTCTGAGCTGCAGATCATATTTCCTTTGGTGCTCAACCTTGGGTTGTGCTCATCCTGAGCTGAACTTTGCTTGAAACTGAGAAGGTGGCACCTCCCCAAATGACCACCAGAGACCACCAAATGTGCCGTGACAAGTATTACATAAGGTTGCAGAAGCTTAACAATTGTGCAATAGGTAAGTGGTAACTGTATTAGATAGGCAGGTTTCTGGAGATTTCAGTGTATAAATTCACTTCCTTTTTATTCCTTGGCACGATTGATTTGTAGAAAACTTTTACCTCTCACCCTGTGCAGAATAAAAAATGTCCCCTTTCTAAAACTGACTGTTTGTGTTTAGAGAGTTCCAAAATTTGGCAATTTATGACGTATTGAGAGGGTCAGTACCTGCACCCATTGAAAACTTTTTGGACAAAAATATACTCAAATGAACTTGTGAATTTCTAAGTTCTTATTTCAAATGCCAGATGCTTTAGGGATTTGCTAATAAATTTTTGCATGTATTTATAGACATATATATATAATGTTCTATTTTCCTGACTGTTTTTTTTTTCCTTTTCTGTCCCCTTTTCCATTTTTTTCCTTTCCCTTCACTGCTATAGTTTATTTAGCTTTTTTCTCCTTTTGCTTCCTTCTTTATATTGCTTTTCCTCCTACTACCTGAACCAGTATGAATTTACGGATCTACTCAGTGTAAGTAATACTAATTACATACTGTTGGAGTCATAATATAGTCAGAGATTTCTTTTGTATTTCAGCCCTGAGTGTAAGTAATTTCTATCAGTTACATAATATCCTAAACAGAAACCTATTAATTTAAAAATTCTGAAGAACCCTGTACCATATTGATATTTGCGCTTGTACAGCAATATGTTCAGACATCTGCACAGGCAAATGCTTCATAAACTCTGAAGTATAAAACATATATATATTAAAGTGATTCACACCTAGTCAGATAAATAAGGAGCCAACCACAAAACCATGAGGAAAACAAGACATGCACAGAAATAGAATTTCAGGGTGAAACTTACAGTATGCATTTGAGTCACTTACATGGAAAATTTAATGAGATTAAAATTTAATCCCTATTCTTTTTGGAAATGGAACACATTGATATATACATGATGACAAAGTCAGTTAAAAAAGATGTTTTGAATAGAGCACCAAACAGATATTAGTGTTAGAGGATTAAGAATTAGCCTAAATGAAATAACATTAAGATATTTTCTAGTTCACTTCTAAATTCCTTTTGAAAAAACACTTAAAGAGTTTAGAATCTGACCAAACTTTAGTAAAGATTTATTGAAAGTGTTGGAATGCATTAGGTAGAGGCAACATTTTGTTTACCAGTCCAGACACATTGTTTTGGACTACAGAAATCATTTGAAGTACATGCAAATCTTCAAGTGCAAACTGTTATGAAAGTTGAATGCTACTTTAATTATTAAATCCCCCCCACTTAACTGAATTTCTGAACTTTCCTGGAAGATCATTTGTTTTACATATTTTTGGTTAGACTATAAGGTCAGACTCAACAAGTATGCAAGAAAGAATATCTCACTGAGAACTAGTAACACTGAGGCTTTTATAACTAATTTAGTAAAACAAAGAAAGTTTTATTAATTATACTTTCATTTTAATAGTCTCAAAAGAGTACCAAGCATTTTTCTTCACATTTTTTCTAAAGTGAAGCAAGTAATTTAGAACTGCAATTGGCTAAGTTTTCTTTGCTTAACTTATTTTTATCTTCCTATTTCCATTCACCAAAGTTCTTGCATTCAACTTTCTCTTTCCTCTTGAGTGATTATTGCCCTGAAATTTGATTTCAAAGAGCTGCATAAGAAAGGATGAAGTATTTTCACTGCGAGGACAATGTTTGTCAGAAAGCCTGAGATACGCTGAAGTGCCCTTCAGTGTGACAGAAGCATTTTTCAGTGCTGGGTGACACAGCACAGAGACGTCAACAGGAGTTCTGTTGGCAGCAAAATGAATTAAGCATGGTTTCATAAATACCTGTCTCTTGGTTGAATTGTCTCACACTTTAGATAGTGAAAACTATCATTAAAGGGTATCTGTCTCTGTACCTCCTCCTGCCCTATGGTTGGAGTTTTCATATTCTTTCTGTCTTTCTGTTTTCTAATGTGAGTTGAGCTCGGTGGGAGACATAGTGAGTGTTTCCTCTAATTAACCATGAATTTCACAAACATTTTAGGCATACAATATTATTAGGGTTTGTAATTCTTTGATGTAAATCAACCCATATATTCAGCTGTGAGTAAAAGAAAACCTGATGTATATTTATGCCTTACTGTACAAACCTCAATTTCTTAGGAAACTGGGTTAAAAGTGCTTTCGTCAGGCTATTTTGATGCTAGAATTTGTGCACTATAGAGGTCAGGCAACAACATGCTGCCAACAGCAAGCTGTGGACTGAGCTGTAGACAAAATGAATGAAGTGAATAGGGGCCACAGCTTTAATAAAAGGTCCTCAACTACATTCTTCTGCCTGCAGGCAGCTATATCCATTCTTCAGCTATATCCATTCTTCCCCTATTGACAAATTGTCTGACACTTTTTAGATATAAACTGGTCCTGCTTTGAGGTTACTGTTGTACTCCTCAGGCCTGGTGAGGAGTCCAGCTGAGGGTTTTTTCCAGTTCTGTAATATCCCCCTATTTTATCAGTCCTCTTTTGGAATTAACTTACTGAAAGCAAAGATATTTCACTGCTATTGACAGCACTGGGGGGGGGGGGGGGGGGGGTGGCAAGGAGGGAAAGAAAAGAGTTCAGCATGCAGGCAAAGTTCCACTGATAGAGCACAAAAGAAGGTTTCAATCCCCCCAGCTCTGTTTCTGTAGCTGCTCATGAGATTTTAACACTTCAGCCAGATTAACACTGTGCAGCCGTGCTGAATGTATACATACAAGCAGCTCCTGGACTAAGCTTATCGAAGGCAGAAAGATGAAATAAACTCTGCACTAATTTCTCGTAAGGGCTTGGAGTCTGAGTAACTGCAGTTAAGGGATGGCTTCTCATCCTTTTCAAATAAAATTTGATTTGCCTTCCACTTTTTATGGCCAGAAACAGGGTATTGAAGATTTTAGCCAGGAAGCTAAGAAAGTGCCTTGGAAATCTTCAGCGGGTGATCTACGCTTCAAACCATTGTACTGCCAGTGCTTCAGGAGTGCAGGCAAACAAACATCATAAGTATTTTGGACACGTAGTTAATAGAATGTTGGAGCTGGAGAAATCTAGTTACTACAGTCAGAGAAGGGCAGAGAGACTGATGAAAACAAAGTGCATGATGGCAGTGGAAAACAGGCATGAAGAGAAAAAGCTGACAGAAAACATTTGTAAGTTATGCTGACACTGAGGAAAATAGGATGGGAAGGGAGCAGAAACCAGGCCTATTTTACTCTGTGTCATTCTAATAAGCTCTGAGATCCTAGCCCTTTTGAATAAAGGGGCTGAAAGTTAAGTTTGTTATATGATAGTTTTCAGAGTTGCTATAACTGGCTTGAATAATGCTGTTACCTCCTTTATCTATGTAGATTACCAACATATTTTGATGTGAAAGGAATGAATTCCATAGTGTGAATTTTAATACCTTTGTGCTTCACTCGCTAATGAAAAAGCGGGGGAGATCTAGTGGTAGGACCCAGTCTGGTCTTTGAGAAGCAAAGACTTTGTGTCTTATTCTCTGTGGGTAAGTCATTAACAAGTCCTCAAAGCAACTTAGGTGTTTAAAGCCTACACCCATAATAACTAGTTTGACTCCAAGTGTCTTTATCTTTACTGAGATACCACTGAATTGAGTGTTTCAATTACAATTTTTAACACACATGCATCTCTATATATACATCACAAATAAAGCAAACAAAAATTCCTAGTCATTAACAGCTGCAGATTTTTTTGTACTCAAAATAGAAGCCATTTAAGTTCATACTGTCTTACTTTAAAGCCTTATTCATGTAGGTAATTTTTGTTCTTCATGTGAATTTCTTTGGGGGTATTCATATTCTACGGTATGGGGTGTTAGCTACTTGGGAATGTAGCTAGACCTTAGTATTTCAGTTCTTAGCTGAGGAAAAACTTCAGTATGTCTAGGTTTTATACACTATTTCTTGCTGTGATTTTTGAGTGATGTATAAAATATTATGACTTACATCAAGCCTTGTGAGCCTTTGTTTTCCATTCATCTCCTCTATATTTCAGCTTTCTACACTTCTAATAGATGTCTTCTATTGTTAACACAATTACACTGCTTTGAATGGAATATTTGTTCAACAGAACATACAGAAGGTATTGTTTTTGAAAAAAAAATCTGGTGTATATTTTTGAAGAATGTCAGAATCATGCTAATTTCTGTTAACTTCATCTTTATATTCCAATATAGGACCAAAAATAACTAACTAACTAATACATTTTTACCTGGCCTCTAAGTGATTCAGTTCCCCTAATTAAAAGATTCAGTTGGCATTGCTCATTTGTTTTCTTACCTGGAGATTCCAGCATAAAAAAATATAGTAGAAATTCAGCTGGACTAAGTGCCTCATTTCATTAGCATATCTGGGCTAAAGATACAGTTAGCAAAACTAACTGTTACCTAAAATGATGATTTTAAAGTAAACAAATCCGGAAACCTTACCCTATGTTTACAGCCTAGGAAAGAATTTAAAAAAGCATAAAGCTGTTGTAGTGGTCTTAAGGTAGCAAACCCACATGGTAATTATATTAGTTAGATTAGATAGCAGCTATTTCTTTTCCCATGCAAGTATGCTCAGCATACTGGTTCAATAGTTCAGAGGTGTGGATAGGCTGGAGCAAACCTAAGGCCTTTAAGGGGAAGGCAGTGGAAAATATTTCCTTTTGGGAGTTTACCAGTTCACATATATTTCTTTTTCCAAAAAAAAAGGATTTTGATCATTTCAATTAGTTTACTAATATATTCGAAGAAATTTTTTTTCAGTTCAGTGTCTCTCAAAGGCTGCAACAGAGTACAGCCATTACTGAAACTCTAAAAGTGTGTTCTACTTTTGTTATAAGAAATCCCCTAGCATTAATGAATTTGCAGTTTCCTTTAAATACAGTTATGAGTTTATTACTGTAGTTTTGCTTGTAAGAAGTGGACTCCTTTTAATGAATCTGGTAGCATTTATAATTCCTGCAGGGAAAATTGATTTGCGTCAAGGTTTTTATCAGGAGGAAAGTGGGAAAAAAAGCTAACAGTAGCTGAGAAGCCTAGAAAGAAAATCTGGAAGAAGAGACTAACAGGATTTAGTACTGGACATCCTGTAGAGACCTATGAGAGAGACACTATCAAAAGAATATTTTGCATTTCTAGGAAAGATGGTAGAAATTTCTGTTAAATTGAAAATGAAAAATGTTGCAACATCTCTTTCTAGTTGGTCTTGAGACTAAAAGTTCTGATATTTCCAGTTCCACTAACTGTGCATTCCTGAGCAATTCTACTGCAATATTATGGTGCCAAGAGACACAAGTCTTTCATAGATAATGCCCATAGACATGCCATTTTTACTTTAAATAAGTCAACAGTAGTCTTAGATAATAGGGATCATGTTTTATGTCTTTCCCATGTAGCTTCCATATTATACTTATAGACCTACATGAGTGAAAATCAGAAATCTTGCAAGGAAGTAAAAAATTATGTGTGTGCAATACTAATGTCTCCCATCTCTGCCATATGCAAATTTTCCAGCCTATACTTGCTTCCTCTATGAGATTGGATAAGGCCACAGCCCACTGTGGTTTGGTTACAGGCTGAGACTTTGCATCAGGAGATACACAAAGAAACGTGCTAAGTAGCAACAAATTCAAGTAGCACTGACATATTACCACTCTTTCAGCAGGTAAGAAATATCATAGACACAACCTTTCCCACTACAGCTTTGTAAAGCACAAACATTCAGAGCAACTGCTGTGGTATATAAATATAAATCCTCAGAGAAAAAAAAAAAAAACCTTCACAATCTCTAAGCGATTTGATATTCTGTAGCAGACCAGCCACATAATCGTTTTGTAAGATACTTGATTAGAAAGATCTTTGGTTTAAATGCTCTCTCATTGACAATTAGAAGTGTTAATTCAATGGCTAAAGGTCAGGAATTACTCACTGTGTCTCAGAACCATATCCGGGAAATGGTCATCAGCTCAAATCAAAGGTGTTAATATGCAATTAAAGGTCACAGTGGCTTTTGCTGAATGAAATTAGCTGTTCCCTAGATTAACTTTTTCTGAAGGGATAGCTGCTTAGTTGAGGCAAGTATGCCTCCACAGGAACATTCCAGTTAAGCATCTGCTTTTCAGAGGAGCCAAAGGCTGTGATGAGACAGTTTTTATACCTGCTAGGGATAGTTTCAACGTTTCTTCCATTGCCTGGGTAGAGATGAATTTTAAAAAGAAAAAGTGAGTAAATTCATTGTAGTGAATGACTCTGAGTGTGGTTGAAAGAAGGTAAACTTTATATAAATGTAAACAAAGGTAAGCATGCTTACCTGTGATGCAAGCTGTGGCTGCCAGAATATTTCACATTGATGTTCTGTAAATTACTTTTTGTTAGTTCAGTGCCCCTGTTTTACCTTGTCAATACCACAGCTGTTGAAAATACACAGAATTACTGTATCAGTTGTTTCTTCTGCCTGGGCAGAAATATACGCATGTGGAGTCTTAATCTGATCATGTTCTTTTAGACAGCTTGTTCAGTTTTTTGTGACTCTTTTTCTTTCTTAAAATCTTTCTACAGCAAGTCTTAAGCTTCTCCTAGCATGGTATTGTCTACAGAGAAAAGGGATTTTTCTACTCTGTTGACCAAAACATTGAGTGATGCCAAAATTCTTCTCACTATTGAATATTGTCTGTGAAAATATTGAGGAGAATGAAAGGACATATCTGTAAGAAATTTGATTGAACAAAGCTTTTTAGTTTAAAAATGAAACTGCTAACTACCAAGATTAGTTTCCCAACCAGTTGTTATAAATTAAATTCATCCAGACTATGTGATATATTCCTAAACACATAGATACATCTTCAAAACAGAGATTATAACCAATTCAATTACACAGTGAGCAGCGTAAAGAATCTCAATGGTTAAGCACAGTTTATTAAATAGACCACTAATTGAGCTGTAGTAATTTGTTATGTGTAAAGGCTATGAGCCTGTCATCTCCTGCTGTAAATGAGTCATTTTATTTTCAGTTTGATAAAGGCAGGGTAGCACATGTAGGCGGTCAGAACTTGTGTTTCTGAACCTTCAGTTCTACTACGAATATTTTGGAATACTGTTGCATTCAGCCCTATTTAACTTTGCTCCTATCTCCTAGTTAACAAGCATGGTTGAAAAACATTGGCAAGTTCACTCACTTTAAAGGACACTTGCATGACAGAAATGTTTGTGTCGTTGCAGCTGCTCACAAACCACACGTCTGACTTACATGCATATAGTGATAACTCTTTTTTTACCTCTCAAATGTGCTAGTGTCACTATCTCTGCATGAACATGCATGCTGTCATTAGAAATGTTACTTTGATATCAAGAACAGTCTTCAGGGAAGAACTTGATTACAGATTTTTTTTCTTCAAAACGCTTATTTTTTCTTCAAGATGCTTATTTTTTTCTTCAAAATCCCTGTGACCTTCCATATAGTAGTTTTGCATCTAAAAATATCCTAAATTATGAAGTTGTTCCATACATAAGAAAGCACACGAAGGTGCTTACAGCTGTTGACTTTTATTAAACTTTCCAGGACCTCAGGGTAACTACCTCCAGCAGAACAGAATTAGCCTGTTCCATTCCGCCAGCATCCTCCAGCACTCACTAGATGGCTGTGTATCCTTATGAATGCTTCCTTGTAAAGTTTCAAAGAGTAGTAATAATCCACTCACCATTTGAGGGTTTGTAGGAGTAGTGTGCATTTCAGTATATGGCTTGCTTACTTTCCCATCTAGGTCATCTTTCTTTAACTTTGGCTAAAGTATCCCTTGAGTTAAACTAGATTTTTCAGCTATAAAAACATGTTGCTCTCTCTGTACCAAGTTTTACAATGCTTCCTCAACCAACCTCAAATATCCTCCATCAAACAGAAGTGAATATACTGGCCTCTCAGCAGGAGTATTCTCTTTGCAGATTCATTATTTGGAAAAGAAAAATAGCTAATTATAGCTCTTTATCCTCTAATATCTCTACAGTGGTGGTTTTATGGGGAGGAACACAAAATGAGGCAGTCTTCAAACAAACATATAACATCTTGAAAGCAAACTGATAACATGAGTTTATAAGCTGCATTCTGAGAGAGTCCCTAGTTAAAAACCTATGTCTGGATTGTGCTCTGGTTGAGTTAGTGCAACATGATACAATTTGTAACCCTGCTTGTTAACTGAGCAGCTGAAGTAGTTGAAGCCTTGTCATATTCGAGAAGAAAGAAAAATGCATTTCGTTATTGACAGTACTGGCTACTTAAAAAGCAGCCACAAGATACTCCAAAATAGAAAATTGCTTCAAGTAACTAACAATTGAAACATGACACTTCAGTTTCCTTCTAAATTTTTAAATAGCCTTTTTCTTATTGCACAAATCAATTTCTTTCTTTCTTTTTTCTGTCATAAGTTCTTCCCTAAAGTCATATATTGAAGCAATGCATTCCACTTTCAAATTTAGGTGAGGGGGAATGAGAATTTCTCCTTTTTCTTCTTTTAAGCCCATATTTCTGTTTTATGCAACAGTAAAATACAGCTTTCAATCTTTGTACAATTTTATTTTTTGTATCTTCTGTTTTGCCTTATCTTTCTACAATAAAGTCCAAATATACTTAGCACTCTCCTGATGTGAAAGGATGTCTTCTATTTTTATTAAATAATTTTAATCTAGATGGAATATATTTTTTGGACATTTGTTGAAAATTAGCCATACAAGCATGTTAAACAGGTGGACTGAATATTTTACCATTGACTAACATTGTATTAATCTCAGTTTTATTTACTATTGCTCATTTTACATCTTAATATCTAGCTTATTGTCACATTCTCAGTAGATTACTAAGTTGAGTTTTGAGTCTAAAGAGCTACATCATTCACAGTTGTAGAGTTGTTTAAGATACTTAGCCCTGGTCCTGCATGCTTGACTTCAAAAAGGACTGAGCAATCACCAACTATGTTAAGTTCAATAGGGGAAAATGCCAGATTTTGCACCTAGCATGGGGCAACCCTGGATGTATGGACAGACTGGGGAACGAGATGCTGGAGAGCAGTGCCAGGGAAAGGGACCTGGGGGGGGGTTCTGGTCAGTGGCAAGCTGAACAGGAGTCAGCAGTGCCCTGGCAGCCAGGAGGGCCATCTGTGTCCTGGGGGGCATCAGGCACAGCATCGCCAGCCGGGCAAGGGAGGGGATTGTCCTGCTCTGCTCTGCACTGGGGCATCCAGAGTGCTGGGGGCAGTTTTGGGTGCCACAATATAAGAAAGGCATGAAACTATTAAGAGAGTGTCCAAAGGAAGGCAGTGAAGATGGTGAAAGGCCTTAAGGGGAAGATGTATGAGGAGCAGCTGAGGTCACCTGGTCTGTTCAGCCTGGAGAAGACTGAGGGGAGACCTCATTGCAGTAACAACTTCCTCATGAGGGGAAGCAGAGGGACAGACACTGATCTCTTATCTGTGATGACCAGCAACAAAAACTGAGGGAATAGCTTGATATTGTGTCTGGAGAGTTTTAGGTTGGATATCAGGAAGAGGCTCCTCACCCAGAGGGTGGCTGGGCACTGGCACAGGCTCCCCAGGGAAGTGGTCACAGCACAAGCCTGTCAGAGTTCAAGAAGCTTTTGGACAACTTTCTCGGGCTCATGGTGTGACTCTTGGGGATGGTCCTGTTGCCAGGCCAGGAGTTGGGCTTGGTGATCCTTGAAGGTCCCTTCCAACTCATCTGATTCTGTGAATATAGTGCCCCAAGAGCTATTTACAGCTATTTACAATTATTCTGTCCAATTGCCTAGTTAGACTAAGGGTCTCTGCAGCTCCTTGATTATATTTGGGTTTTCTAATTGGCTGTTTGCTTTTCTGTTGTCTTATAGTGTAACTGTAAAGTGATTAGATAGATTTCCTAATGTTCATATATTGCTGCATTCTGAAACTTCTAATTAATTAGAAGGGCAAAAAAACCTGTGTCCTTGATAAAAATAGGACACCTTAGTTCTTCTAATTATTTTAATATAGAATATTAATATATGATGACTCACTGTTAATTTACATAGCCAAAACTTCTGCCTCTGATTGCAGCAGTGGGTAGGATTACTTTTGAGATGAGCCACTTTCACCTGTTCATTTATATTCTACTTCCCCAACTTCCATATTGTCAGAAATATCGCTTTTGTCTCTGCCACTAGTTGGCTAAAAGAGGATAAAAGCTATCTTGTGAAATACATTGGAAGGAAGAGAGAAATCATAACCTAAATTTCTTTTTATATGAATGTGAATAAAACAAGCACTGGGAATGGAAGCCTTAAATGGATAAAAACAATTTAAATCCAAATGTCAGGTTTGAGTTTATTAAGATAAATAAATAAACTTCTACATACATAGCAAAGAAAACATCTCCTGAGATACCCGAAATCATAGAAGGTCATCAGAAAATAAAGAAGGGGTAGACTTTTAATTTATTCTTACTTTTTTGTTAGTGTGTGCATCACAGTGCCTGTGGTTAAGGCTGGAGTTGGAAGTGAAGCTGTCGTGTGATGCACTAGAGTATAATTGAAAGGATTGAGTGGTGGTTAGAATCAGTGGTTACAGCAGGAGAAGCAGTCAGCTGTGTGATGTGTGCATGTGTTCCTACTTCAAGCTTTAATAAAATAGTAGGGAAACACCATAGGTGTTCTTGAGTATGCTGCGTACAAATTTTCAATAGAAATATATGCTTGATTGTCATTCTGAATGCTAGCAGATCAGACTGAACAAAAGGATCTGGCTTTCAGTCCTCCATTAGAAGATGATTCTTCAGGTTACTATCTCATCATACATTGCTTGTTAGTTCTGTCTCTTTCCAGTTTCTCAAGCTTCCCACACACAGCATGTTTTGTGAGCAGGAGCTGCTGTTAGGCTGATCTTTATAGTCTGAGACACCTGTCCTGAACTCTCACGTTGCCTTGCATGTGTTCTTGGCAGTGTATCCATTGATTCATGAAGGGAAGGAACCATCATCACAGTTAAAGAAGTAGTACTGGACTCCAAAGCAGTTTGTCTGCATGTACTTAGTTACTCAGGTCTTTTATTTGGTCTAGAAATGGTAAAGACAGTGAGCACTAAAGGCAGTGTAGCACAAGTAAAACCAACCTAAATTTACTAGGACTGCAAGGAACCAGTGTGTGTCAATGTTGTTTTCTTGCATCCCAGCAACAAAAACCTGACAAGCTTCATCATGTTATGTCTGGATTATCATTTAAATTGAATCACAACTGAAAATATGTTAGTTTAGAATAAATTCCTCACTTCAGATATGGGAACTAAATGAAATATAAACAGTGGAAAAAGTCTAGTAATCCTGTTACTAAGCAGCAACATCAGTAATGGAAACACTCTAGCGGATACACGAGAATAGTTAGTCATTTTAAGAGACCTAGATTAGTCTGCTTCAAACCTGTAGTTACCAGAAACAGGTGGATCTACCATAATGTAAGATTCCCATAGACTCATCTTTGCCCTACAGGTATTTTATCTACTATCTATTTTCTCTGTAGTTATCTCTAGTCCAACATCTGACTAGAGAATTCCCTCTTATTGTGTACAAACCCAAATATATAGGAGAGAGGTTGCATTTAAGTACAAGTTAGCTGTCTGGTGTCAGAGGCCTTTGGAATGTAAGGCAGGGATTTGAAGACAGCTGTGTATCTTCACTGAGCTTGAAAAAGAAATTATGTGTTTTAAAAACTAAAGGTAAGTCAGTTGTATTTATGATACAATGTTGCAGATAGAAATTTTTTGCAAGGAACAGTCTAAATCAGGTTATATAACTAACATATAAAAATATTAGTTAATTAGCTGTGAATTTTAAAGAAGATAAATTGACCCTGTAAGTATTTGCTATGGCTTGAGCAATTGCAGGGACATGCTGCACCCTTATCAACAATAGTCATGCACACTGTCAGAGGTGAGCTATTTTGTCATGAACTAGTAAGGAATTTCTCAAAAATAAACTAATTCTGGCTGTCCAGTATATGCCCTGATTGTTGAAATAAACCATGGTATGGTAAGCATTTTATTTCTTTGTTGAGGTGTTTTGCAGTGAGCAAGATGACAAGAGCAGTTTGACCTTTTGAAAACTAAAGAACTGGCCTCTGATAGCTATTATAAACCCCAAACAGATAGCTTCTCTTCTTCAGCACACTGACCACAGTGTAGCATAGTGGGTTTAGAGTTATTGTATAAAATAATAAAAATAAAAAAAGTTGTATTTAAGGTCTGTGGATTCAGATTGATGTGCAGTATCAGTTTCCGATACTGGATGACTATAAATTCACTGGCTTTCTTAGGGATCAGTGATATACAATGATATGAGATTGATGGGAAAATTTCTTTGAAACAGAACTGACTTTTACTCTAATTTCTTCATTTGTTTTCCTATGCCATTTATTTCTGCCCAATGAGATTTCTTAACTGGACTTGTTTTGATTAATTTATTTTAGACTTACCATCTTTAATAATATCAAATTTTTTGTAAGAGGTTCTTATATGATGTTGTATTATCACAATTTCATAAAAATTACAAGGTTATGCAGGGGCTATGACTCAATAAAAGGCCATGAGGAAAAAGCTTCAGTTCTTTAATTATAGAGATTATAAATATCTAGGAAAGCAGGTACCTTCTCTGCCCTGATTCATTATTCCATATTTCAAAATCTATTACTTCTATATATATATAAATATATATATATATCTCACTTAAGAAATCTTCTAACTTTATTATTTGAAAATAGACACTTTTATATAACCAAAATATATACCCATTCACAAATGTCTGCATGCAAAACTGTGGTTATAAAACTTACTTGAGTTTAAAAAGGAAAAAGAAAATAGATCATCACATTAAAAAGTGCATTCACGTTTCTTTTGTGTTATAAAAAGATGCATATGATTGTCCCACATTTACTTCTTGCAAAACTGCATCACATTAATGATCCTCAAGGGTTTTGTTAGGGTTTTTTTTCAGATATTGCTAGTGGTTTATAATTAGAGTTCTTGAACCTGAGATAAATACTTTATCTGAAAAAATCCTTTATCTTAAAAGATAATTAAGAGTTTCCCACAACAGAACTGGTAGAAGGACTGCTCTATGATTAAATTGAGAACAGAATGTCTGTTCCATCACACTTGGTTTTGTATTAAAACTTGATAATGATCTTCATTTACAATAGTGATACCCAACTAACCATATGGACAGAAAGATATGAAACATCCCCTGTGAAGTGAACTTAGGCACTTGTGGTTTTAATATAATAAAAGATGCCACAACTATTTCTGAGCTGCTGGATTTTGTTGCTTTAGCACCTTGCTTAACTAACCTGAATGCTAGGCTAAGTTGTAACGATACTTTATAAATTGGTAGGGTTTTTTCTGCATTGGTCAGCTGGGAGGCTCGCCATCTGATATTTCTGTGTACTCTTGAAATAAAATTATCTTGTGTTTTCACTGGTATGATTTATTCTGAACAAATCCATTTAGATGTACTTGTTTCATAGAAAGTAAGTGGTTACACCCAGGAAGACATGCTAAAGATTTAAGTATTAAGGTATCAGTTAAAACTCAGGGAACTTGTGGCTTCAGTTTTCTTTATATTTAGGTTTCCTAATATTTTCACAGCTGTTCTTACTGCCTTGAAGAAAAATTTTTTCAAATATCACCATGCTGTTTAAATGAGATCATTTGACTTTTAAAGCAGTCAATCACAGAATAATTTGAGGTCAGTACTGTATTCTGTCTTGTATTGTTCTATAAGGAATAGCATGTTATATAATGATAACAATGAAGAACTGAGTGTCAGATGATTAAGAGGAGCAGCTGGTGGATATTGTCTCTCTGTTGGCCTTCTGGATGAGTAATCAACTAATAAAGGTATCAGTTATGAAGAATAACTTCAAAAATAACTACTAAAATATTCCAATATTTATAATGCTATCAACAATATTTTGCAGTTTAGTAATTTAAAAGCTTCTAAACTAAATTTTTTTTCTCCAGTAAGTTTACTTTATAAGTAAATAAAACATGCTTTTTTTTTGTTTTGAATCCTTAATGCACTGTAGACTACTTATTCACAATTTGCATGGCAAAATCAGTGTGGCTGGTTTTCTATTTAAATATGTGAATACTGTGGTGTAAATACACCTGATTTTGTGCCAAGTACCAGCTCACAGGACAAGACTCTGATCTACTGCTCATCCTTTATAATATAGGTCTGGTCAAATTTTTCAAATTATTGTAATATAATCACTTAGGGATAGTCATAAAATGCCTGAGGCAGTCAGGCCTCCCATTAACTGCTGCAGATAGCAAAGAGCCTGTCTTGTTTATCAGGTAGTGCAGTAATTGCATTTCAGAATAAAAGGTAGCCTTTCTGCTGAGTATAACCTTAGAATTAAACGTGGCAACCTAAGCACTGCAACTTGCATTGTTCTGTGTGTCTTTATTTAGGAACATCCTGAGAAAAAGGTGGTGGTTTGACCACTTGAGAGTAGCTATTGAAGAGACTTGTTCCTTTGTGAATGCCTGTATTCTGAGTTTCAAAAGCACTTTTTGCTTATGAAGTCTTTGATTACAGGTATTTGGTTAATTATAGATAGCAGTAGCTTTTCTCCTCTAAATCTACTACCCGAACATTGGATTTGGTGTAGTAAATGTGAACCCATATTTATTCATGATGGGATGAGCCTTTTAAGAGACCCAGGCTAAGCAATGTGTGTAGTTTGAGATAACTATGGTATGCTAGACATAGCTAATGTAGATGGTAGTTAATGGATAGAGAGAGGCACGTTTGGAGTTTGAGAGATCCCAGTAAACAAAGATGTTTATATGGCAGAGTGAATTGCTTTTTCAGGCTGTGTGAAGTACAGATGAGTAACTGAAGTACAGACCCAATGTGGCTAATATTAGGTGATAGGAAATGTAGCTTGTTTCTAAAAGTTATCCCAGTTTTCTGTATTTCTCTTTTTTTGACTATGCTTTTTATTTCAAATGTTTACAATTACAAATACATCAAGATATGGGAACGTACTGGATTTATTTAGTAGTAGAATGTTATTTCCTTTTTGTTTAGAAACTGGAAGGATGTATTGGGTTAATTCCCACTTAATGCGTTGAATAAAAAAGGAAAAAACAGGTGGTCTGGTTCAGGATTCAAGCTATTGTTTGTGAGTGTTAACATCAGAAAATATTTTTTTTACAGTTGTACCACTTGAAGGAAGAAGATGAAATCAACAACGAAGTTTATCATTTGTTGTCTGAAAATTATTTCTACTATCAACAGAGAACACAACAATTAGCACTAATTTGTTGCCTTGGCAGATTTCACACAACACAAAGATTAGATTAGTAGGAGATGAACTGCAGATTTTTCTTACTTTTGGTGGAAAAAAATGTGGAATATACACTTCATGTTTTGGGAACTTATATGAATATATGTCATGTAGCAATTACTGACAAAAAATGTTAGAAGTTTCAGGAAGGTGACAAGTTGTAGGTTGAAAATGGATGCTATAATGATGCGAAGAATGATCATGAAACAGTAGGATTTTAGTGGACATATGGTATTTTCCCAGAAAAATATACTTGAGACTGAGAACATATCACCTTTTTCTAAGTGAACGTTTTCTTCTGTTTTGCTGTATGTATAGTACTTTATACTGTTAAATAACCCGTATTTGAAAAAAATATTAGTATAGAGTCACAGAATCAGATCTAGGAGGTCTCTGTGTTACACTAACAAATAACAGACATTGTAATTTGTAGAAAGAAATTTGGTGGTCAAACTTTTTTGGTTTGTATTATTTTAGTTTCAAAATATTTTCATTTCAGTGGTTTTTGTTTGCTTTTTTTTTTAACCAGGCTGCTTATAACCAAAATAATTAGTGCAGTCACATTTGAATTAAAGAATAGTGCAAAAATAAATTATCTAATGAGACTGGAAAAGGAAGTCAATGCAAAATACACTCAGGAATCAACGCTGGTGTTGTCTCCAGAAAAATTGCTGTACTGATTTTCATGAAGTATATTGATGTCACTGTCACTATGACAACATTGTGACAAGAACTAGACACTCTAGGCTACCTTGTAAAAAGGATCTGTCATCTGTATTTTTTTTTTTTTTGCATAAAAAGTGATAGAAATGAGAACCTCTCCCCCAGCACAGGATTTCATTTAAGGCTAGATGGATTGTTACAGGCATCGGGTCAAGGTATTCCTGAACAAGTGACAGGCTGGCTTTTCAAGACAGGTAAGATCAACATATTCAAATATAATATGCTTTTACTTTTCAACTAACAAAAAGAAGAAAAAAATTTTATTCTCTGAAACAGAAACATTTGTATGCAGAAAACTAATGTTTTGAGATATTTCTCAAAAGTATGGCAGGATTTTATATCTGAGGATGTAAGAAACATTTGGGATAGTATGTATATAATGCAACTTCTAAGAGGATGGAAGGGGGGGTGGTTTCCATGAGATTCTTTTTGCTCTTTTAATTTAAAAACGATGTCTCCAACTTTTTGTAATTCTGGTTCTCTGTTATTTTAATGAAGCCACAGAATCTGTGATGTACTGAACTTTTTCTTTCCTTTTCTTAGCTATATTTTATCACCCGCAGATCTAGTTTATTTTCTCATTGTGTATCTGTGTGATCTCTACTGTCTCATAGTTTTTAATGTTTGTGTTTTCTCACATCAGAAGTACTACGTGGTGTCAGCATAATAGCTTAAGAAAATTGCAGTCTCTGAAATTACTATATTAACAATATTTTCTGTGTTAAGCTACGTTACTTTTTTTGCAATTCTATTCATCAACTATAGGGCTTTTTTTTTATTAGCTGTTTAAAAACACAGAGTACCAACATGGTATCAGCATGGAAAAACACCTAGATAAATTTTTCCCAGAGGTATTTGAATTCCTAGTAATTCCTAAGCAGATCATACACTCCTATGAGAAGTTTGCAGGTTTGTTTTGCTGCCTTTTAACTATATAAGGCTAAATGAGCAGATTTATTAAGTTCTGACTCTCTTGATCTTGATTTCAGTTAAAACAATTAGCTGGTGTTGATTTCTAAACATTAATAATATAACATTTAAAACAAACATACTTATCCTAAAATGGTCATGATTTCAAAATAAAATTTTATTCATTTATCAAATATAGCATTTGGACATTAATAAGAACAATGACTTTATAAGTTTCCTTTATACATTAATAAATATTCTGTTCTTCAATTATTCACCAAGTGAAACTCATTTAATTGGAAAACTGAATAAACCAAAAAGTTATTATTTAGCTAGTATATATTCCTGGGAAATAACTGAAAAATACAATGATGAGGCAAGATTTTGTATATAGAGTTTGAAGATAGGCATATGTATTCAGGAGTTATAAAGCAATCTCATCTGAGGGGAAAAGCTATCAGGCTAACAGCAGTAGTCATTGCACCATTGGTGCTTAATATACTGAGATGAAAAAATCAGAGTGAGTTCTATCTCCTCTAAATACAGGCTTGAACAGCTGTGGACCCCAATGCACATTATCTTAAAAAAACCCCAAACAAAACCAACCAACCAAACAAAAACTTCCCTCCTCTACACCCATCAAAAAAGGGAATAGGTCATTTGCTTTTAAAACAATTGTCCCAAGGTCTTGAGCAGGTTAGCTGCTTTATTCCAAGTCATAAAAGTGCATTTAGGTTTTCTCAATTGCAATGTGTTAGACTAATTACTTTAAAAGTATTCTAAGCTTGGGTGGAATTTCTCTTGAAAAATGCATGTTGAAGAATTGTAAATTCTCACACCAGAATTTCAGTTAACACTGCAGTGAAATGAAGTCATATGAACGTACAACCTTTGCATAAAGGGATCAAGTAGCAACAACCAAGGGAGATGGTGTGGTCCTTTGGCTCTCTTTCACTCTGTACCATGTCAGATCACTCTAAAACGCCTTGTGTCTATCTAGAAGTGAGTTATAAGGAAACTCTTCTCCTTTGCCCAAATACACTTAGGGCTCAACTTTAGCTGAAAGATCTTGTCCTGGTACAATAACAGCATAAGGTGGGTATTTGCTCTGTGGATGAATTTTAGGCACAGGTGAGGTAGGAAGACACCAGGGCATTAGACTGCAGGAGATGGCTTTTCCCATTAAGAACCTGAGTTAAAAGCAAGCTGGATGGCAGGGCCCAGAGAGTGGTCTCTAGTGGGCTTCCCTAGGGCTCAGTATTTGGCCCAGTCTTGTTTAATATATATATTGGTGATCTGGATGAGAGGGTCGAGTGCACCCTCAGTAAGTTTGTGAATGACACTGAGCTGGATGGGAATGTTGATCTGCTGGAGGCAGGAAGGCTCTGCAGAGGGGTCTGAACAGGCTAGATCAATGGGCTGAGGCCAATTGTGTGAGACTCAACAAGACAAGTGCTGGGGCTTGCACTTGGATCACAACAACCCCAGGCAGCACTACAGTTTGGGAGAAGAGTGGCTGGAAAGGTGCCCAGTAGAAAGTGACATGGCGTTGCTGGTGGACAGTCAGCTGAACGTGAGCTGCCAGTGTTCCCAGGTGGCCAAGAAGGCCAATGGCATCCTGGCTTTTATCATAAATAATGTGGCCAGCAGGACCAGGGCACATTGTACTCGGCACTGGTGAGGCCACATCTTGAATCCTGTGTCCAGTTCTGGGCCCTTCACTTCAAGAAAAATATTGAGGTGCTGGAGCATGTCCAGAGAAGGTCAACAGAGCTGGTGAAAAGTCTGGAGCACAAGCCCTGTGAGGAGCGGCTGAGGGAGCTGGGGATGTTTAGCCTGAAGAAAAGGAGGCTCGGTGGGGCCTTACCACGCTCCAACTTCCTAAAAGGAGGCTGTAGCCAGGTGAGGGTAATTTTCTTCTCCCGGGCAACCAGGGACAGGATATGAGGACACAGCCTCAAGGTGCAGAGGGGAGGTTCAGGTTAAATATCAGGGAGAATTTCTTCATGCAAAGGATTGTTAAACATTGGAATGGGCTGCCCAGGGAGGTGGTGGATTCACCATCCCTGGAAGTGTTCAAGAAACGACTGGATGTGGCACTTGTTGCCACGGTCTAGCTGACAAGGTGATTGGTCAGAGGTTGGACTCAATGACCTTAGAGGTGTTTTCCAACCTAAATGATTCTGTGATTCTTTAGAAAACCCTTCTGCAGCCCGCAGGGGCTGGGGGTACATTGGCAAGGGCAGAGAGACTGTTCCCTCTGATAGCACAAGTCGCCATCTTCTATTGCTGGCTTCAGGAAGTTCCAAGTCCAATTTCCCTGGGCCCCATCCTATCTAAAGCCTGTTCCTTTTCAGCTGTGTTCAAGCTTTGTGTCCATTGGACAAGAAAATTTAGTTTCGACCACTTATTGAAAAACCCAGAACTGGTTCTATCACTCCATGATTTTACTTCTCAGAGAGGTTAGTTTAACTCTGATGTTGCTTTGTGATATAAAGTTTGACAAATCATATCCGGTTGCTACTGACAGGCAGTGGGATTGAGGCCTTATTAAAATTTAAATCCTTTTTAAAGCTTGCTTTGTTATCTGACCACTAAAAAGATAATTTATTAGCTTTGTCATGATCAGTATAAATGAGAAAATAATGTATTTCATGTGCAAGTATAAATTCTGATTTTTGAAAAATAGTTATGTTAGTGGAATGACCATATTATACAAATGTGCGATCTCAGATTCTGTTCATGTTTTGAATTCTGTTAGAGCTTATAATATTTTCATGACTTTGATATTGGAACCTTCAGTACTTTGTAAAAGAATAAATATTTTCAAAAAAATATAGAAAACCCCCTCATTTTCAGACCCAGATTTAAGTAACTATATGTATCAATTTATAGTAGTGTAAGCAGTAACCTGTTTTGGAAAATATAAAGAACAAGTTGTAGTCAGCACTCACTCTGATGTTTTTATGATTTTATGGTTGTATTGTATATTCTGTTAATGAAAAACATTTTGTAAACAACACAAAGGATTAGTAATCAGATTAATTAATATTAACTAAGTGCTTTTAGAATATAACACAAATGTGAAGCTAATTCCTTCATTAATGTTTCCAAATAAGCTGATTTTGCACTGATTTTGAATGAAGTTATTCTCCATTTCCTCAATTGCATATTTTTAAGATCATGTGAAGAGGTATAAATCTATAAGACAGTATAATTCTGAACAGCACCACTCTAAGTCTGGTGCCTTTTTAGTAATCATTTTCACCTGCTGAGTATAGTCTAAATAGTAGTTTGTGTTCCTCTCAGAGAAGATGATTTACTGCTTTTAATCATGTAAGTGAACACATGAGGGAATGAAGCTGATTCTGTTATTTAACTCTTCAGAGGAATTAGTGAATCCCCAAATATATGCAAAACCACTAAATAGCAAAGCTTTAAGCAAGGACATCATACAGATTCTGTAGATGGTGCTGCAAGCTGTGATACACAGTTTATGAAGAAATCAGTCTGAGCCTCAGTTACCTATAGGTAAACATAGTGCATAATAATAAAAAAAAAATTTAAATACCCCCAAACAAAAAACAAACAAGCAAAGAAAAACTCAAAAAAACACCCCAAACAAACAAAGAGGACGAACCGCAACACATAAATTACACAAAATAAAACCTGGATTTGAAAGTTATAAAGATGGAATAAGAACAGAAATTTTTCTGCATTTAAAATTGTGCGTCTGTACAATTATTTATATGCCACATGATTTATATGAGTGGGAACTTACTCCACTGGCCTTCTATTTCCATGCCTAGTTAATAAGTGTGGGGTTTTTTTCTATTGTGCTTTTTTGGGGGTTGTTTTGGCTTTTTAGATGTTGGTTGGTTTTGTTTGATTTTTTTTGTTTGTTTTTTGTTGAGGAGTTTAGAAGATTTAAACTTTCATGTCATATGTCTTGCTGATGATGAATTATGTATTTATGTATTTTGTTATTTTTATATTTTTTGCTGCTGAGGGATTTTTTTTAGAATAACAGTTTTATTTGGAATTTAAATTTTTTACAGTGGCAACTTCAATTTTAAATTAATCACATCTTGGCATTAGCTCAGATCAATCCACACATAACAATCATCCACAAAGGGGAAATTGCAAGTTCCCTTTCAGATTGCTTTTAATACTCTTCCATGACTGCCTCTTCAAAAATAAATGGGAGATGATCCTCTATTTCAATTTCCCAGTCAGCCCTGGAGTAGATTCTTTTAACATGGTGGATACTTCAGACAAATCTCCACTTTTTCTGAGAAGTAATTGAGAAAGGCATGTCTCCACATTTCTTTTACAGACGGCAGATTTGCTTCTAGTGTTCTTCTGAAATAACTGAGTGGCTAAAAGAGAAAGTATTTTTTCCTTTTGTTAGTATATACTTTTTTGATCTGACATCTCCTCCATGATGAAATGGAGGCAAGTGAAACTGAGCATTTATAAAACATGTGCAATGTGTAATGGAAAATCTGAAAAATCAGAAATAATGGATAAATTATGTGTTGTTCTGGTTACCAACAAAGGCCTTCGTGACACAAATGTCGTATGCTTTGTGTCCTGCAGGAATATTAAGACTTGCTGCATGCTGGGAAGTACACGCAGGTGAGATCAGATCAAAGATCCCAGTTAACTTTGCACTTAATCAGGATATGGATACATACTGTTAGACAATTTTTCCTTAGAAGGAAAGAATTGTTATTCTAGGTATTGATGGGTTAGTAATTATGGGAAAGTCTGAGAGCAAACAGGCAATAGCTGCATTGGTGAACAACTGCTTCTCTGCTTTGTACAGTCCCTTCTTTTATTGTCTTGGCCTCGAAGCCTGTGAAGCTTGTCTTATCTTGAAATGTCATTGCAAGGATTAGTTAAGGTTTGAGATAGTGCTGAACACTTTCACTGTGTATCTGTTCCTCAGCCCTTTAGTGTGGTAGCATGTGCCTGTGTGCAGCCCTCATCCAGAATGTGGGTCTCTTGATGGTTTGTCTTGCCAGCACTGCTTGTGAAGAATGTGAAAATGTTTCTCAGTCAGATTTGAATAATTCTTTCTGCAGCGTGGTTATTTTGTGGTATAAATCACACTACACACTCTCCCTTTCCCCAGAGAAAATATCCACGTAGCATCAGTAATATTGACAGTAGATATAAAAGTATTCATAAATAAAACAAAGAAAACAAATAAGTCCTTTTACTTTTTGAATAATCTCATGGTTCCTCTTGTCTCAGTGCATATAAATAGCAGTTTTTCCCAAATATGTGTGTCTCCTCCAAATCTGAAAAATAATGATTGATGTCAGCTATATTGCTTCTGATGAATCAGTGCAGAACCTGTCATATAGACATGACAAAGGCCACAAAGAGCCTTCCCATAACTCAGTCCTGCCAACACTGGCCTCTTGATATTATTGCCTTTTTAGACATACATACTTATTAACATTACTTAAATCCAGTATATATCTGACTTTAAAAAAAGTTATGGGACCAATCAAATTTTTAAATAATAGCAATGAAAAATTTTGAAATAGACTTTGTTTTGAAAATCGCAGATAACTTAAAATTTATATGGTGCCTTACATGTTTAAAGCACTGTCTAAGTACTAACTAGTTTTTCACCTCTAGCTGGTAGCTAAACAATGCAGCAATTTTATGATATGGAAAAGTGTGAGAGCAAAAATTAACAATGTAGCGAAACATACCAGATAAGATTTTAGGAAATGTGTTCCCAAAGCTATCACCAGCCATACAGGAGGCACTGATTCTTAGATTATAATTTTGACTATAGTCTTGCTATAAAGGAACTAGAGCATAAGTGGTATAAAATATTTATCCTATTAGCAATTCCTGCTAGAAATTGTTAGTTGCAAGGGAACACTTATAATGTATTCTGTGTTGTCAGCAATGTGGGTTGTTTATTTGTGTCATTTGGGGTTTTTTGGGATTTTTTTCTGATTATTGAGACAATATCATTTCATCAGTTTAATCAATGACATGATTTGATAATAAATAAATAATAAGAATGACTGTGTTTGGTGTACTATTCTTCAGGATTTCTTTCCAAGTAGATACAAAGGCCTTTGGATGGTCTAATTGCTGTAAATGTGACTTAAATTTCTGATTGATTTAATGAATAAACTTTTAGGGATTTCTGTTTAAATATGCACTTGCTAGCCAGGTAGGCTGCTAGATCTTGTTCCATGTTCAGTCAACTTTATATTTATAAATTTCTGCCAATTGTTAAGGAGAATTTTTTATAACTTTAGCTACATGCAACTTTTTCATCTGTTAAAACATTTTCACAGACTTGTTGGAGAAATAAGCCATAATTTAACTGACTTTTTTTAAAGGAAAGCCTCTTTCAGCTTGAATTTCCTTTTTTGTTTTGGTTTTTTTCTTTCAAAAATGTTACTACATAAGGTACATTTATGTTTCACTATATTGCAGTTTGGTTATCTGAAACCAAGAATCTGGAAATTACTGAACAGCGTACAGTTATTACTCATTGCTCATTATCTCATTGCTAATAGCAGACTCATTATGAACACATTTTATTTGCCTTCTGTATTAAACAAACTATATCAGGCACTAGGCGTATCCAACTGTGGTCAGTGATGGATGCCCCAATTTATGATCCATCAGGTTGCAACATGCCCTGTCTGTGCTCCATCCTTTCCCTCTCACAGGGAAACATTACTGCAGCCTTTCCCACCCATATCACAGCTACGTGGTGGGAGCTGTTGTAAGTCCCTTAACTATCTAGCTGTACATGTATTTTCTATAATTTGCGCTGTTTAGATATACATGTGTTATTTTACCTAAGTACGTTAATTTAATATTAGTATATTTTAAATGTCATGTTAAATAAACACCTTAATTCTTAACGCAGGTGTCTAGGAATTGCATGCTTAGTTTTTCCTGTTTTTCCTGTGTTTGGTTGCAGTTATAATATGAAATTACTGAGAAGAGTTAAGCTTTGCCATTTTCCCTTAAGACTTGCATTATGTCGTGGGCCAGTGTCTGTTCATTGTAACAAAGTCGTTCATCACAGCAACTTCTGTGGCAGAATGGTGTAATTTTATCCTGCATGTAATCTGTGGGCAAAGAAGTTACAAAATGTAGTTAAGCACATTAAAGTCTTTATTTGAAACAGGTAAATACTGCTCACTTCTGATCTGGTTCTGCATCCATCCTGCTTCCCATGGGGATTACTGCTGGAAGGTTTCCCGATCCTCTGAGCTGGTATCACATGGAGTAGTCTTCTTGGAGAACTGTAGTTTGTTAAGGAAGCATCCAGTCATTCCAGATGTTAGCTGTGTTGTCTTCACATGCTGCCTTCATGAAGAAAGGGCTGTAGCATCTCCAGTGATTGCTGCATTGGAGTGACTTTGCACTTAATGCATGTCCACTTAATGGGTGCACACACAGAACTTGTTCCAAGCAGACCTTTGCAAAAGTAAGGATCTTGGAAATTACAAGATTATGGGATCTCTCTATCTTGCTGTCTTTTGACAACATTATTTCATGAAATTTCAGTGAAATCCAAAAATAAATTTGTAGGAAAACCTGTTTTGAGATGGGAGTTTTGATTGGAGTAAGACTTACCTGAACTGACAGATGTCTTTCAGAGGGTTCTGAGCTTCCCTCTTCTGCTACAAAAGCAGAGAGAATAATAGTAGGTTGAATGTGTATTAATGAGGCATGTAATACATTCTTTGTGACAGAAGAATGTCAATGTTTAGAGATTAAATAAAATATTAAAAATTGGGCAAAAGGGTGCAGCTAGATTAAGTAAACCAATTAGGGAAAAACCTCTGGTCAGTAAATAAAGTATTTTTCACCTTTGAGAAAGGAAAATACACTGCGAAAGCACCAGGTA
The DNA here is from genome assembly GCF_041296385.1 of Aphelocoma coerulescens. Taxonomy (NCBI): domain Eukaryota; kingdom Metazoa; phylum Chordata; class Aves; order Passeriformes; family Corvidae; genus Aphelocoma; species Aphelocoma coerulescens. The sequence goes on along the minus strand of NC_091015.1, from coordinate 37,558,123 downwards.
AATAATCTTGACTTCAAAGTGAGAGGCTTTAAAGTATCTCAAAAATATGAAGTAGTTAATAAAAACTTGATGGGAGTTTTAAAGTAGAAATTGTTCTTGTATATTCATGACTAAATATCCTTTCAGTTAGAAAGTGGAAAACTAAACCTAATAAAGATTTGTGCTGCCATGGCATGGTCGATATATCTTCTCCAAAACTGTTACGAGATTTCTGCAATATTAGACAAAAAGCCCAGCAACAAAGTGAAAATACAAGTGGGAGATTTGAAGCACAATTCACACAGAAAGAAAGCAACTTTGTCATTGCAGATTATAAGAACCCACAAAGACAAGGTACAGAATCAGATATGGCGCAGATGATCACTTTGATAGAGTTTTCATTTTTTTCTTTGTAAAAATAAGACCTAGGGCTTTCCTGATGTTCTGAGATGCAAATACTTCATGGCATTTCTTTTTGAAGGCTCAGAAATGAAGGTTAAAGGAAATTGAGACATTAATTTGTGAAAAATGGTGTAAAATTTTTACTTGTGCTGTTTCTTTTGGCAATTTCTTGCTCACAAGAAATTGATAAACTTCAAAATGTGTTTGTAAGAGGAAAGTAAAAGGGTAAAAGTAGTATCAGATGGAAGAACTTAAAAGTAAAAATGGTAAAAATATCATTCAGAAATACCCTTATTCAGATATTTGAGAATGAGAATTATGAGATTGCATTGACCCTGATATAAAAAAATGTAATAATTTTGTGTGGTTTTATTAGACTTAAAGAAATTGCTATTTTCCTACAGAAATGATGGTGGTAATGTTGGAAAAAATTTTGAAATTTAAGTAATTATAGGCATATAATTTAAATATGGGCTATAAAATCTGTGAAATACAAAGAGCCTTTAATTTGATGAATTCTGATTGTAAAGCATATGCACAAAAAATTGCAGTAGCTTGTCATAATGTATGGACTCTTAAATAAACATAGGATCTTAATGAAAAAAACATGTCATTGTCAAAATGTCAGGCATCTACAAAGAAAAGTAAAATAAATCTGATTGATTTTTCTTTAGATTATATTTTAACAATGGCTAAAGTTTTGAGGGTTGTTTTGGTTCATAAAATTTATAGAAGGAAGAGCATGTTTGCTTTATTTTATTTTGATTTAGGAGTTTATATTGATAAAATAGCCATTGAGATGAAAAATAGTACTAAAAATAAACCTGAAAGAACCCCTTCCATTCAGAGAAAAAAAAAAACATACAACATCCTCCTTCACAGCTGGTTTTGGAATATCTTCAGGTATTGCTGTCTGCTGACATGAATAGTTAACATCTTGACAGCTTAAACCATGAAGCATGGAAAAATTAAAGTAAGCAAAACTTGAGTGGACTTGAGAAAACAGTGTCTACCATAGGCACTGTTGTCAGATCCAGTTGTTTTCCCTCCTGTGTTTTGCATTGATATTCATTTCATTATGACAACAAAATATGTGGATTGATGTAAACAGCCTGGATTTTGCACTGTGTTCAGTTTGTAAATCTTGCTGATGCTCCAGGCCTGACAGCTAGAAGCTCAACCAGTATGAAACCTGGATATAATAGTAAATGTCCAGCAGTACAAAATATAAAAAAAGAAACACAGAACACCTCCCCTGCCCCAAGTTTTAAGCAAGGGTAAGTGTGAATATATATAGTGATGCTCAGCACATCTAGCTGTTGCAAAGGAATTGAAAGTACTTACTTATTTTTGGTGGCACTGTGATCCAGTTCCAAGCAAGGAAAAAGTGGACTTTGGCACAGAATAGGGTGGCAAGACTATGGCAATATTGTGGGAAGACTGCCTTGAGCCTAGGTGGATTTTAGAGTCTTCTCTTGGGGAAGTTAGTTGTCTTAATGCCAAGCTGCTGTGAAAGATAGAAATTAAACCCTCCTTTTGTATTTTCTTAGCTGAGTGTTGTAAAGTAACTTCACCAAGGCCAGACCATGCTAGGTACCTCCCTAAGGGGCTTAAGTGCATCATGTTTAGATCCTAAACAGCTTTAGGCTGATTCCAATGGAGATAATAAGCTCAAAAAGGCAGTGATATGACTTGAAGTGCTTGAGGACATAACCCTCCTATGGGAAGGTGCAATGGACACAATTGAAATACCAGAAATTCTGTTTAAGAAGATTCTTTCTGGTGAGGGTTGTCAAACACTGGTATGGCTTGACCAGGGAGTTTGTGGAAATCTTCAGAGATAGCCACAACCTCACTGGACACAGCCTTCAGTAACCTGTTGCAGCTTCAGTAGTCCTGTTTGAGCAGGATGTTGGGCTAGATGAGCTCCAGGGATGCCTCTCTGTCTCAGCCACCGTGTACTTGTGGGTTTTGTGTTGTGTTATGCTCCTAGAGTACATACAATTGCAAATTTAACTATGTATAGAAAAAAAGAGTAAGAAACACTTTCTAACAAGAATTTCAGATCTGATGCAGTGCAATGAAAGGTGACATTAAAGGTGAATCAATCACTTGAGACATTTTAATCAAGATATCTGTTCAGAGAGAAATCCTGTAAACTAGAAAAGAGGGGAAAAAAGGGTACAAGAAAAAAGACTATAGAACCTTAGTAATATTTAGAGGTAACTTTAGATGTTTCATTCTTTTTCAAGGCATAGAGGTAATGGTACCTTATTTCAGAAGAGTGTTAATTTCCAGAATGGATGTTGTTGAAGAATTGGAACAAGTCCAATATTTTTATAGAACCTAGACCAGGTAAATATACAATATTCTTGAATATTTCCTAAGGTTTTAAGGTTTTTTTCACAAACAGAGCAAACAAAAGAGATAGATTTGCAATAGTGTTTGTGCATCAATAGCTTTAACAAGTGAATTATTTCATTAAATACAAAGAACTGTGAAAAACAAACTGAAATTAGATTCCCTATTTATCATTGCATAGCACTGCATTCCACTTTTCTCCAAATATTGATGAGAGAAAATTAAAGGGCTCTAAATATAAATACCTTGTGTTAGCCACAGTAATATGCAGCTCTGTAGTCCTGTACTCCATGTGCATCTGAGAGATAAAATGGTATAACAAATGAACAGGATTTTCTGCCCTCTACAAACATGTTTTTAAGCTATTCCCAGGCAGCAATTAATAGTTTGCCCTGAACATGTCTGTGACTTTTTAAAGTTATATGTTGATGTGTATGCATGCATACTCCAAATAAACAAAGATGACATCAGTGTTTCTGACATACAGAGGAGCCTGGATGTACACAGCACTAAATAGATATTGTAATGTAAAAAATGTTTGTCTTCGATTTAAATATGTAATTGAACAGGAAAAATGAAGACTTGAGTCTAAGTCTTTGGAATTTATGATGTCTGTTGCTGATCTCATTGTGGCAAAACCAGATATTTTTCAAGTTGTGTATTTTGGTATAGTGCATCATTCTCTGAATCAAAGGAAGAACTCCCTGAAAAAAATGTTACTTCTTTGCAAAGAAGTATCCCTTAAAAGTGAAAAAAAAATCTAAATCAATCTTGCAGTAGAGAAAATCTGTACATTAAAATTTTTATTCTAGAAACTAAAAGAGTGCTCAAAATAATTTGTCTGTTTATAACAGCTACATGTCCCTGTAAGTATAAGCAGAGTCCAACAAAGAGATTTTCTCAAAAGTTTTGTGTCAAAAAAGAAAAAATGAAGATGTACTGTTCGGCTCACTTTTTGTGCTACCCAAATGTTTCAGATGTAGGTTAGAGGATTGCTGCTTGCCAAACAGGGCTGCTTTTCAGGTTAAGTTTATCGTGTTTCTCCACAAAAGATGACCTCTGCATACCAGTGGTCATTTCAGAATTTATATCAGCCAGCACTTGGTAGTTCAGACAGCAGGCAGGACAATAAACTTGCCTTCTCCCAGATCTTTGGCACCAAGTGGGGTGAGCACACTCTGCAGTGTTGATGCTGCTGGCACTGGAAAATTACACTCCTGGACACTACTGCAAGGAGAAACAGAGAGAAAAGTTGTAACTTTTACTGGTTTTGTGGAGAGGAAGAAATGTTCAAAACAGGTGTGTCATTTTCTTCAATCAGCCTATTTTCTTCATCTGGGTCTCAGAACACAGAAACAGTTGATCTCTGTAACATCTTGCTTTAAGAGCTTTTATATTCCTGCTGATGCTGTATATTTTATCCTCAATGTTAACTTTAGTGTGAGAAATACTAATGGTTAAAATATGTGGGGCAAAAGAGATTTGAACTGGAGAGACAACAAGAAGAGGAGCAAAGCACTTGAGAACAGCTCAAAGGCCAAAAAAAGAGCATCACAGCACCTTGGTTTTAATATTGGCAGGTGCTCTGTCTCACACTGTGTTCTCCCAGCAAAAAAATGTATACTGTTATTCAGAGGTATACCTTGTAAAAGAAAAGGCTGAATCGTATGTTCTGAATAGCACAAACAGCAAGTTATAAAATGAATTCTGTTTGAAATTATACAGGTATAAAACCACTTCAGTCAAAGTGAGAAAATAAGGGCCCCATGTAATAGAAAAGTCAATTTTTGATGGTTCCTGTCACTGGAGTTGCTTTTCAGGGTTGACAGGTCTGATAGACGTTCTATTCTGTCTGCTACCTTGTCAGACAAAATCACTGAAATGGAGGAAAACACTATCAATGGGATACTAATGTTTTCCTTGCTTAAATGAATTTCATGTTTCCTTAATAGCTGTGAAATTCTGTGGCAGTTTGCTATTTGGTGTCCAGTAGCATTCACATCGCCAACTAAGTATTTCTCTCTTCTTATCTAACTGAAGGAAGTTAGACTTTTTTAAAAAATACATTGATTTTGATTGATAGCATCAAAAACATCTTCACAGATTCTTTTGAAAGCTTCCAAAGCTGCTTCAGTATTTGTGTCCAAATGTTATTCCAAAGAGCTAACAAGAATTCATTTGGTAGCATCTACTAGTTAAAAATTGTTTTGACACTCTTGTAGAAAAAACTGGGTTGAATGTTAGCTAACTGTCCATAAACTTCATCGATTGGTAGACATAAGAAACAAGCTTATTTCAGTCCTGAAGAACCTTAATTAAGGTATTTAATTGTGGTATTTAATTGCTTCACCTTTCAAAAGCTAGTATTTTGAGAACTATACATTCTTGATGCATTTCTTTATTTACCCTCGGTTTTGAGAAAGATTTTTTTTTTTTAGTTATTACACAAGCTATTCTTCCCTGTGTTTTTTACAGTATTATGCAGACTATTTTCCATCAGCATTGTAACTGCAGTGTGTGTAGAGAAACATAAAATTAGAGGAGGAAGGAAAATAAATTATGTGTCAATACTGCACTAACTTTGGCTCCAATTATTTTGGGAACTTCTGCTGCACATCCATTTTATGAAATATAATTATACAGCTATGCTTATCATTTGTTAAGTACCAGGGAAGGCTAGAAACTCTACAAGGTGAAAAATGAATGCCAGTTTTGTCCTGTCTGACAAACAGTAGAGTGTGATTGGTTGTTGAGTGCAATTATAGAAGCATTTTTTCTACGTGGCTTCTTTCTTTCTTTCTGTCAAAATTATAGAGGCTTTTAACAGGAGTTTGACTGAGGGTATTGTGTGAAATATGGATGAACTGTGTCATCCCACAGTATAGATCTAATATGTAAATTCTGTTTCAAGAGAGAACAATGGAGAAGACTCCAGTGAGTTGTCTCGCATTTGAAATTCTGGATTAATTGATTCTCTGATCTTTATTTTGATAGTTATTCTTAACCAGCATTACAGCAGTGATTGCAAAGAAAATTACTGTGGGTTTGATACTTTCTGGAATACATATATATATATAAAAGCATTAACTCTCGCTGAGTATATTTTTAAATTAAACAAAAGGACATATTCATATTCTAATTTATTTATATAATTAATGATAATGGGTCATAGAAGGGGATTCTAGCAAAATTACTATCATATCCCTTATCATTAAATAAACAATTGTCTATAAATATTTGCATAGTATATGAGTAATCAAATTAATCCTGACATATAGGTATTTTCCACTGCTGTAAGGAAGTTTTTTGATTACAGGTAGTCAGCTGGCATTCAGAAAAAATAATCTGATATGCTTGTTTCTCATGTTATATTATAATTACTGAAAATTTCAGGGCACAGACAGACCTAAATACTACATAAAGTTCTATGATATTTTGTCTCTTGTTTTCAAACCTGAGCTGTTTACAAATTCAGTAAAAAGGTTATTTATTGCTTAAAACCAGAGTAAAATAATTTCATGTAACTTTGAATTTTTTGTTGTTTTTTAGAAAAAATGGAAACTATTTTCATATGTAGTTGCTCATACTTTTCTTATAATCTTAATTTCAGCATCAGGCTTAAACTATAAAGTTCCTGACTTCTTTAAGCATTTGCAGGATATAGTGTTGTTACAAGTTAAGGTCGTACCTCTTGATAAATTCTTGTAATGAATAGTTACAGAAGGATTTTTATGATCATTTGAGTTCTGTCCTTCCGTCCTTCCTTCCTTTCATCTGTCCTTCTTTCCTTCCATCCTTCCTTCTATCCTGTCTTTTTGAGACTGTAGCCATATTCCCACTATTTATATCACGTGTTAAAAATGTAAGTATTTGGTACATGCCACCATAGCCTCCCTTGTACTCAACCAAGACAAAAATGCAACCTATAAGGACAACTCATACCATCCTGGAAAAGGTTACATGACTCAGCCTCTACCATTGTTTACATCTTGCCACTAACTGTAGAAGAAGGTTTGCAGACAGATTTTGAAGATGCTTATCAACAATATAAACTTACAGTAATGTAGTTTATCTCAAATGCATTAAATGCTATTCCAGTGCATATAAATCTAAATGACTAAACAAATAGGTTAAATAAGCATTTGGACTTTAAGGAAAATTACAAGTGAATGGGCTTCAGGTCTTGCAGACAAGTGATGAAAACAATTTCTAATATGTTGGTATAGTACTTTTTTATATAAATTGGCTGTTTAAACAATGCTTAAAATGTGACAACCCTGTTGTTGTGAGGTTTTCTCATGCCAGTATCAAAGCCTTTTCCATTGGTTTGTAATAACAAATTGAAGGGTTACAAATTTGCCAAAGGCTGCTTTGTTCAAAACTTATTTACACAGGTGAGAACTATCTCACGTGAGCTGTTTGACTCATGTCAGAGGAATCCCTCACACGAGCATGTTCCACCATGTGAAAAATATTGTTTCCCAGTCTTTGAGTGAGAAACCAGGTTGATTTGTTGAAGTGTATGCATCAGTTCTTGGCAATTTGATGATGGTAATATAAATTCCTCTAGACTGTGGTTAGCTTCTGATATATTCTTAGTGTAGAATAGTGTGGAGACCAAAACCCATATAGTTGTTTCTTTTGCACCGAGTGTTCACTCATGTAAGTAATCTACACAAGAAATTTCCAAGGTAGTTTTGAAATCACACCATGACAGGACAGTATTGATATTCTAACTGTTCCATTCTTAATATCTGAAGATCACAAGTTTCTTGAAAAATATTTCACACTTGTAATATTGTTGCTTTTCTTAGGAGACCAGGGCTAGAAAGCCTGTGTCCCATTTCGTAACACCTCCAGCACCTGCTATTATATCTCACTTATGCTATCATTCCTGCCAGGCAGGCAGTGTTGGAAATCATAACGCTGTCCTGCTATCAGGTGGGAGGATCTCAGTTCAACAAACCAATAAATGTATTCTTTATTGGGAGATGACACCACTGAATTAAAAGAGATGAAGACTAAATTGCTAAAATAGAAAGTAATATATATACATATATATACACACATTTAGTCCTGAACTGAGAACAGATGCATGTTTTCCTTGTCACATCACAGTTAGAGCTTAGTGAGACTATTGTAAAGAAACTTATGCCATGATTTGATAATTTCATACAGCTAACCCTTTTCCACCTAAAATTTAGGGATGGTTGGCACTATCCTTAGAGTGGGTTAATTCAATATATGGGGTGAGTCTTAGGCACTCATTTAAAGACACCTATTTTTTTCTGTAAGAAGCTGTGAGCCCATTGAATATGGTGATAATTTCAATAATATGGTGAAATGTAGGAGTGACTTAATTCCAAAACCTATTCTCAGTATTTGAAATAGTGGTGATTTATTTGCAATAGCAGACAAGTGGCAATCTGCAGTCAGTTTTGGGGTGGGAGGGAGATATCAAATCTTCCCACTTTTTATTTTAAGACAGATATAATGCTAATTTAAAGAACTATGCTGAAGATTATGCTGATGATTAGGAATATAATGGAGAATAACTATGAAAGATTATTTTTTCTTTTTGAGGAGATCGTTGTTCTCAGGTGCCTCATTCCATACTTTTACTGGGCAATTAAAAACAGATCCTGCAGCATAATTTATCTTTTGAAGCCTTGGAAGGAATCCAGAACTGAAATCAGTTTACTTCTGTTTCCACTGATGCTGTGACCCATGAATGCTCGGTCCAAGTCTGGAAAGGTTTTCAGAGTTTTTGCTGCCAGTTGCAATTAGGGTATACAAAAGATTATGCCTTCTGGATTTCTTTGTTCTACTGCATAACCTGGCTCCATTTTCATTCATATGGAATTGAGATTGACTGTACCTGGACCTACAACTATTTATCTTGCACTTCACATCTTATCTGTGATTTTTTTTTTCTAGATTAGTTGTAAATTGTAGCATGAATTTACTATTATAAGGTTGATTTTGAAATTGCAGAATTTATTTAGTTCCCCCCCAGTTATTATCCAAAGTCTAACTTGTTATTTAAACAATTAATTTGAAAAATTATGTTGTCAATATACAAAGATAAAAAAATACCTACAATGCAGAAAACCTTTTGGATTTTTTTTACCCGTTTTCTATTTTTTAGGAATATTTAAGTGTGGTAGTTGTATTTACTGACTATGAAAGGTTGCTCATACTAATGGTGACTCACTTAGCATTTTGCTGAGTCTCTGTGATTAGCAAAATACAATAACGGTACAAAATTACTGCAATTTGGGACTTGGATCTATGACACGACTCCACTTTTCTGTTTGCTTTTCTTTGGGGCTGAAAAGGTTAGATTTCTATAAATAGGACATGATCCAATAATCTGTAGAATTGTCTGTCCTTTGCTTTTGAGAGTCTGTGACATTTTCTTTTGATGATACCAAGTTCAATGGCTTTAGAGAAGTACAATTGTGCTGGAAGGAAACGGTTCCCAGACTGATTTCAGCTTCATTCTTCCTTTCCTAATACTTGTAAATTTTTTTATATCATCCTTTCCGAGAGGCAGTTTCCAGAGGGTATATTTTTGCTGGGGTTGGGGGGAAACATTAAATATGATCACACCATACTCTACAATGTGGAAAATGGCATGTTCCATCATGAAGCCTATAGTTATGGCAAGGAATAGGCAGTAAAGATGATAATGAATGGTCTAAAGTGTGTTCCTGGTCCCCATGTGTACTAGCATATCAAATACCAATCCATTTTGACTGATGTAGACAGTTTGGCAGACAGCAAGATGCTCGCACTTGGCAAACTTCTAAATCCATGTTTAGGCATAAAAGTTCTAGTGAAATAATTTTTAGTACTTTTGAGCCTTGCCAGCTGCTTTTGGCGTGAAAATAATTTTTAGTTATTCACTGTTGCTGGAATCATTAATGATGGTAAATGGCAGTGAGTGGGTTGTATCAATTGTAACTTTTTAAAAGTTAAAAAGAAGAAATATGAGAATCTGATCGTGACTTGGAATCACTGCAGTCTTATTTGCCTATTCTAAAAATAACTGTTGCCATGAATAAATGAAAGGTTTTACCATGTTAACATCTGGCCAGAAAGTCAGGAGGTGCTGTTACTTTAGTTCATTTACATACAGAAGAATAATTTTCATTGTAGGCACTGTGATGATTAAGGGAAATTTAATGAATTTATAGGTAAAGGTCAGCTATTAGAGTATGCTAATTCCCCACATTAGAAATACCTCATGTTGCAGGTAATCCACTATCCTGGAATGGCTTAAGGGCAAAATGTCATGGAAGAACAACAAGGCCAAAGTTAGGTTATTTCAGAAAGAGTGGGCTTTTAGATAGAACTTCAAGAAAATGACAATATTTTATCCCTCTTGATTTCACTTTCTCTATCTTTTGTGTAGGAAGACCTCTATAATCAGTGTCATTCAGTAAGTAACTGAAGCAGGAGCACCTCTTATCCTACATCTGAGTTCCTTTACAAGACTTGTAGACTGAGGTTCTTTTTTTTTTGACCAGTGTCCTTTGCTGCGCAAACTTTGAATAAAATATTCCAGAAGAATATAAAATGTTAGTGGAAAATGGAACTTCCTTAAAAAAAAAACATCAATATCAGTTCTGCTTTGGAAAGCAACTTCTTCCACTCTCATGATACCTTAAATGTCTGGTATGTGCTGGCTTATGATGCCTTCCCTATATTTATCTACTTCTGAGACAAGTTGGCATAACTCTTCTTTGCATCTCATTTATTAATACCAATTAAAAGTTACAGGTGTTTAAAATCTGGTATGAAAGCTGAAATTTCCCATACCTGTATAAATAACTGTTGAAAAGACCTGATTGTCCCATATCTTCTCTTTTAATTTCAGTCTGGATCTCAAGGAAACAGCAGAAACAAAACTGCTTCTTCGCCATGAGCAGAGTCTGGTGGTCTTTTCTGTCATTCTTAGAATATATAAAATTAATTTTAACATCACCATGCCTCATCCTGATAACAAGTCTCGAAGATTAAAGCAGTACTTCATAGAATGTACTACTAATTTTCTTTAATTTATTTCATTAAATAAGCATGAATAATAGAATTTGCAGCAGTGTCTTACTGTAGCAGGTGATATGTGTTTATTTTTATAAAAATGAAAATATATTGAATATATATTATTTTAACCAGCATGTTTAGATAAAGCAATTTAAATAATTAAATTATATTTCCCTAATTAAGAAATGACAATTGGTAAGTGCTTTGGCAACATTGCTGTCTCTCACTGCATTTTCTACTAGACAATAAGCTTTTGTTTCTGAATTGTTTTCTCTTCCCTTTTTTAGGTAGTATCAGAAAATCACAAAATTTTCGATTTACTATTACCATTAAAATCAACAGGAGCTTTTTAGAATTTAAGTCACTTCCTCAACTTCCTTTCCAATTACTATAATTATCTTTAAAATTTAATTCAGATACATGTCCATATTCTGTTGTGCTTTACTACTATACTCATTCCATTAGAAGCACTACATTTCCCTAAAGATAATGGGCATTATTTATCTATTGCTATGCATTTGCAGTTTTCTGGTTTACACCTGTTTCAGTGTTTGCTGTTTTCTGGTTTTAACAACAGAGTATTTTCTCCACACTTTTTTATGGCTTTCTGACCGAAATCCATAACTTCACAGGGAGCAAGAAGTAAGGAAAAGAACTCATACAAACATGGATGGTGTAATTAATTTCAAATTATGACTATAATGGTTCCCAAATAAACTGGATTAAAATAGCAGCTTCATCCAGTGTCAATGCTTATAACCAGTTACTGGAACATGTCTTCCATTATCACTACACATGATGATACACATAACTGATGGAATGAATGATAGGCTTCCTCACGTTCCACAGCAGAGGCTGTACATCAAAAATCACTGACTGTTAAGTGTGTATTTATTTTTTCTAATTTCTTTGCCCATGTGAATGAAGAATGAAGTGGCAATAAATAAATAGATAGTGATGGGTAAAGGATATTTTAATAATCCTAATGATAGGGATGCAAGAAACTTTTATTTGTTCTAATTATTTCAACAGCTCTTTAGATGATGCATAAAAATAACCAGTCTTCTAGAAATTTTCTGAAAATTTATTAATTCTGTTGTAAGTGTCTAATTATTTTTGCTAGTGAATCTAATTTCTGATCGATTTGATCCCAAAGACTGGAAACATGACTGTCCTATCTTTCATGAATGTATTTCATGGATTTGTGAAAATAGGCACAGTGATAACTGTGAAAAATATTAGTGAATATTGCATAGAATGATTACTGCATGTGTCCTACATAAATTCTGCTTACATACGTTGCAAACATATACCATTTTTCATTGATTCCTCTTTGAAATTCGTTACCCTCTCTGAATCCCCAACATGTAGATGAAATAGATCTGCTGAAGCTATACTATGCAAAGGATAATAGAAAAGGAAAACTACTGTGTCTATGAATCCATAAATATCAACAATGTATGGAGTTTGTGTGAATTAGCTGCATAATGCACATGGCATTAAAAATGAGTATTATGGATGAAGATACTCATTTGGGAAAATACAGAAAAACCCCAACTTCCTAACAAAATTGGAAGATAACTTCCATTATTCAAATATGTCTTTTGTTTACAGCTTTATTTTGTACAGAATTCCCCGTGGTGCTTCATACCTAGTCAAAAACTGTAACCTTTGTGGCCAACTGTTTTGTAGGTGTTGTTCAACACCTTCAATTTAGTTTGTATACTTCTCCTAACTGAAGATATAGCAGTGCTGTAACTTTTAAATCAATTGGCACAGAACATTGTTGCAGCAAAGAATGCTGTTCTTTCAAATTCTACACACTGTGAGGCAAATACTAGTTCTAATTTTTCAAGCAGTCCAAAGGCAAGAGGATGTCCTTTATTTTTTCCCATAAAAATTTCTGATGTAGCTAAAATTCGTTCAGCACTTGATCTAAACAGGCTGCTTTGACCATGGCAATTGTTGAGACTGAGAGGCACTCATGTCAAATAAGATTAGCCCACATTTCCTATATCAACTGGCTCTGCATGTTTTTGACTCTTAGTGTCTCTGTGGTACATTACCCTCTTTAAATCTGATGCATAGTCATTTGTTCCTCCTCTTGTATTTTTCCCAGCCAGAGATTATTCCTATGTGTGATACTTTGTACTTTATTGAATTGAATCTTTTTCTCTTTTCTTTTTTTTTATTATTTTGGATTACTTTTTCAATTTGTCAAGGTTACTTTCAATTCAAATCCTATTCACCAAAGTGCTTGCAGATGCTTTCAGCTTAGTATTGTCTGCAAATTTAATAAATGTACTCTCTATTCCATCATCCAGGTCCTTAATGAAAATATTGAATAATACTGGATCCAGGACAGGCCCTGTGAAACCCACTCAGCATTTCCTTCCAGCTTGACAGCCAGTAACTGCTCTAATTATAGCTTCACATTCATGGTGCTCTGCAGTTACAATAGTGTAATCCAGATTATTTAATTCTTAGTTTAGTTATGAATATGGTACATAAGACTGGCAAATGCTTTGAAGCAATTAACATGTATTATATCCACTCCTTCCACCTATCAGTAGGGCCTAGTCACAGGGACTAGATGGGATTGACGTTTTCTCTTGCCAAGTGGATATCTGCTCTAAATTGTCTGTAGTCTTTACCCAAAGACAACTATTCCATCATTTCTGTGAGAATTGGACTTAGACTGATTAATTTGTTATTCTCTGGATCCTTCTATTCTATTTTTTCAAATTTAAGCACAGCTGTGTACATCTTTTGATTTTACTGTCCTCCCTATTCTCAGAGGAAAGATAAATGCTAACCTCGTTTCAGTTCATTCCTGAATTGGTTCCAGTAGCCTGTAACTTGCTAATTACTCAGTTGAGCCACCCCTTTTTGAATGAAAACTGGAATAAAAATCTCCAGTAATAAGTTGGTAGCTTCCCTTTTTGCCCTAATCAGGTTTTGACAAATTCTTATTATACTGTATACTTTCCACAAAGAAGTTCTTAGTATGCATCTTTATGTTTAACTGGGTAGAATCTCTTTTTTTTTGTTGTTTTTTTTTTTTTGTTTTGTTAATTCATTCTTTTTTTCAGATACTTTTGCAATTCCTTGTAATAAGTTTATCTCTCACTTGTATGAATTATTTCCCACTCTTTCTAAAACTCCTTGAATTTTTGACCGTGTTTTATTTACCCAACCCCACCAAAATTCTTAATTTTAGGGTTTTTTTAAATCATTCATGTTGTTTTTTCATGCAATGATCTTTAATGCAGAGGGCTGGAGCACCTCTCCTATGACAGCAGCCTAAGAGAGTTTGGGTTTTTCAGCCTGGAGAAGAGAAGGTTCTAGGAAGACCTTAGAACAGGTTTGCAGTACCTGAAAGAGTACTCTCCTGATGGAGAGGGATTTCAAAAGGACATGTAGCAACAGAACAAGGGGGAATGGCCTTGAGATGAAGGACGGTAGGTTTAGATTAGATATTAGGAAGAAATTCTTTAGTATGAGGGTGCTGAAGCACTGGAACAGGAGATTTTTGCCCAGAGTTGTGGATGCCTCATCCCTGGCCGTGTTCAAGGCCAAGTTGGATGGGGCCTGAGCAAGCTGGTCTAGTGAAAGGTGTCTCTGCCCATGGCAGGGGGTTTGGAACTAAGGGATCTTTAAGGTCCCTTCCAACTGAAACTGTTCTATGACTCCATGATTCTATGATATTTTGAAGAAGCTTTCAAGACATCGGTCCTCTTTTATTAAAATAAAAATTAGTATCATAGTCTAGTGATGTGCCCAGAAGTAGAGTAGACCAGTGATTATGTTACAAATGAAGGACTTCAGGTTCAGTGTTATCTGACTGAAGTATTTGAGGCATTTCTGGCACAGCCTCAGTAGGGCTGTGGAGTATGGCTCCATGGTACCCCATAAAACACAAGGAAAGAATATGCAGTGAGAATTTACCTAAATCTGTTCCTGTTCTAGGAGATGGCAAAACCTGCATGAAGTTTACTGGGAAGAAAATTAAATAATTTTGAGTGCCAAAGTATGTATTAACAAATGCATTTGCAAATTATATTTTGTTTTCATCGTTCAGAGAACAGGAAATACAGTTTAATTTAAGAGCTCTTATCTTCAGCCACTAAATGACATATCTTGATTAAAACAACTTGTAATAAATTTGAAAACTTTACTGTCTCTAAAAAATATGGCAAGGAGTGGGAAAAAAACAACAAAAACACCTCCTTGAAACCTCAGGCTAAGTTTAGAGCTTGTGAAAATATGCTGGAATGGCATTTTCTTAAACATTAGGCAGTATTCTTCAGACTTAAGAGCAAAAGAGTCCAAGAAAATCTCAAAAGAGATTTTCTTGAAAAGCATTCTCAAAAAAGTTTTATTTCATTGCCATGTGATAGAGCAATTTCCGATGGAACAAAAAATTCATGTTGAAAGACTGTATGATATAATTAATTATTGGAAGGCTAAGAAATATTTCAATTTTACAGTAGTTTACCAAATCAAGTTTAATCAGAAGAGGGAAGGACCTGAAATTGTATAGGATGTCTTAGTTATCCAAAGGCATCTTTTAATTTTGAAAATTGGGATGAATGGAACCTGAATTTTTTAGGCAAAATCTATGAAACAAGACTTTCGGTTAAATAAGAGGATGGATTTTTGAACTTGCATGATTAGAAGTGTTAAATCGCTTTTTAGTTAGAAGCTGTTTTATCTTAGCTTTAGCCTCAGGAGGAGTAAACTATTATACTTGGGTGTTGCTAGAGGCAATGGTTTCTTCACAGATGGTCAGCTGCTACTTTCTTTTGCTTTATTTTCTTTTGACTCAAGTTAAAGAAATCTAGCTACAAATATCTTGAAGGCACAAGATAACGATGAAATAAATGATGATAGATAAAATCCTCTACTTCCATCTTAGCTTTTTAATTCATAAAAGTATTCAGAAATGCATCAAAAAGAGTTATAAAAAAAGGATTAGAAGTCTCTTAAATTTTTTTAGCTCTGACACATACAGTTTTTATGATGTTTGGCATCAGACAAAAACTGTCATCCTAAACCTCTTAGGAAGCCTGAAGTAGTTCAGGAATTGTTAAAATGAGTAGACTTTTAACATCTGATTTAACTAGTTAAAATCAATCACAAAAGTAGTTGTCAGAACAAATAATTTCAAAGATGCATTAAAAAATCATCTCTGATATTCTCAGATGAAATTTTGGAAAACATGCTTGCTATCCAAGCTGTTTTCAGCTAAGTAATGAGTCACCCGTGAAAATAAAACTCCAATTACTCTGGCAGATTTCTCATTTACAAATGCGTAATAGTAATGCCAAAATCTGTTCCACTGCTCTCAAGTTCAACTTTAGCTATGGAAATGATGTGAAATGATATCCATCAAAATTCTTTTAAGCAGAACATACACTCTGAGTAGTAATGCATACAATCTAATTGTTTTTCGATAAATAAAGTTACAAAAAATTGTAGTTCTGTTGATGAAGCTGCCTTCACTAAAGATAGTATTTTGTTATTTATTTCCATAGATTTAAGTTTTAAAAATAACTTTAAGTCTCAAAATATGTCCAAAGAAGTGCTGTGCAGAACAGTGTCATGCAGGCTACCGTTAGGGAAATGCAATTATGTCAGTCTCACCCTTATTCTATTGTAGCAAAATTCTTCAGAAACCTACAGGGATTTGTTTTACATTACTTTTCTTTATCTGTCTTTTTCTGGGATTGAAGATTGATCTTAAGGGGTTGTTTGTACATTTCTTTGTCTATATATTTCATGTTTACATTTTAAAAGCTTGCTTGGATATGGTAGCATCAGCTAGAAAAGCAAGGGAAAGCAAATCTTCAGTGGCAAGACCCTCATCTAAGATTTTATTACAGTTTCTGCTAGGGCAACCTAGCTTAACAAGTCCATGCAAACTAGTTTCCAATTATCATTTGTAGAGGTTGTTTCCAGGCTAGTATTTGATTATATTCATGGAAAACATGCAAGAACACAGACTCCATGTTTGTATAAAATTTAAATTAAGATTCTCAGCACATCTCTGAATTTATTTATGATAATTTGTACATCCCAACTATTCACAAGATGGATTTGACTAGTGCAAAAAATGCTTCTATCTCTTCACTTGGGAATGCACCAAATGTATTGCCCAGCCCTTGACGCTGCTGTTTGCACCCAAAAGTGAGCCATACAGAGGCCATCTTCCGACGCCTCCGGAACTGCTTGATCTAATTCCCAAGAGCTCTGGTTTTATAACTTTGCATGTGCAGCCTCAGAGTGTGAGGCTGTGCCTGTCTGCAGTGGGAAACTGAAAACCCCTGGGTTTTCCTTTTGGGGAAAACTTTTCTTTCAGCCTTTCATTATTTTTCAGTTTTCCAGCACTGCATAGTCATTTGGAATAAACAACAATATCAAATCTATTGCAATACAGCATTAGTAAGTATGTTATTTTTATCAGACATGCGATGATTTTATGTTTGATAAATAGCAGCTGTTGTATTTAGTTCTGGTCATAAAAAAATGAAACCTAGCTTCTGAAGCCAATATTTATGTATGGAGAACTGGTAATGTAGCCAGTATTATGGTGTTTGTCCTCAAAAAAAAAAAAATCGAATAGCATCATCAAAAAATCTATTTACAGACAAGTGTCTATTCTAATTGTTCTTTCCTTATTTTGTACTACCAATTTTGTATTCCTTTTTAAGCTGCAAACTACAGTCCCAGTAGGCTTTTAGCATCTAGAAGGTCTGTCCTTAAATGGGTTATGCTGAGCTTAAGTGGGTTACGCTGAGGAGAGATTTCTGCAACAACTATGAATCAAGATTTAAAAGACTGAGGAGCTAAAGACAGGCCAGCTTCTTTTTGCACATAAAATATTAGTAGTTTGATTTAGAATACATTATTTACACTTCATCTAGAAATTAGGTGGTTGGCAATTATGCTTGTGCAGGTTTGTCCCATTTTGGGTTTATTGCATTATGTGTGTATAGACATTCAAACAGATTCTGTGCAGACTCAGATCAACTTTGCCAGCCCTGTTCTTCCAATTGAAATTCTGGGGAGTTGAGGCAAGGTTGGGAGAGAATGTGGGAGGAAGATAAGGAATAAATTAAAGGGTGGAAGGTAAACCTTGAACTGACACTACTTTTGTTACCCTGAAGCTTATTTATTCTCCAAAGATCAGATCCTACAAATCTTGTTGACACTGAATTTTCATTGTTTTAAGGAACAAAAGTAGAATCCTAACTTTTTTGTTGTATGTGTCCATGTCCCCTACCCAAAATTTCAACATTTTGCTATTTTAATTTCTAATCTGTCATCAATTTATTAAGCATATTTGTTTCATTTTAGGAATAAATTAAGAAATAGTTTCTGTGTACCTGTGTGTAAATAGAACAAAATATCTTCTGAAATAACAACATAGCAGAAAGTGTTTTACTCCATTATGCAAAGCTTCACTTAAGAATAACTTTCTCATCATACAGACTTCTGCTCAAGAAATTTATCCTGCCACCTACTTCACCATATGGAGCTTTAAGAGTGCTAAGCCACAGTAGAGGTATCTGTAAGCATTTGTGATAGTGCTGAACACGTGCCTCAATCAGTGAAGATGCAGAACCTGTACACTCACAGCACAGATAATTTGAGCACTACTTTCTTTTGGAATCTATTTGCTGTAGTAGGGATTTAGACACTTTATATGTCCTCCAACACCATGTCCTAATATAATTATTGTTCTGAGATTCAGACTCCTCTTTCTGCAAAACAATGTTTGATTTTCTTTGTTGTCGCAAAATGTATTAACTTTTCTATTTTAAGTACCCCGGAAGAAAATATTTCATGCCCTTTTCTGAGATGCAAAATGATGATCTGATTGATCTTGCAAATTTATAGCTGGGGATAAACACAGTTACAATGGTAGAAAGGGGTATTATTTCACTACTTTAAAATTATACCTGTTTTATTGTTGTTTTTTTTTTTTTTTTAACTAATTAAAGAAACCCCAACCTGTGAACAACAAAGAACAATAATTTATAATAGCTGTAACTCATGTCTGAAATCTCTAATGGTTGACAACCTTGTCTTCTGCCCTGTAAGCAAATATTTGTCTTTATTCAAAGTACTAGGAGACCAAGACAAAGAAAAAAAAATGCTATTCCATGCCACATAAAACATCAGTTTGCACTCTTTTTATTTAGTATGGTTAGATCTTTTTCCTGCAGAAAATAGTATTTATTATTTACCATTTCAATAGCCATTGTCAAAAATATAGTTGCGGAGCCACAGTTTTAGCCTGGCACACAGGGTATAATTTGCTTTTTTATTTTTTTGGCTATGAAAATCATAAAAGAGTTTGCTAATAAGAGGGTTTTCCATACACAAGCCTGAATTTTCTCAATTGCAAAGAATATTACTATTTTTAGTAAAAATGCAAGATTTTTTGCTCTTGCCCTTTTTTGTTTTCAAGCTATAGTTTTTACATACTATCAATAATATAATCCTAAAACTGCTTTAGATGATAGTTTTATAATGGCAATGCTGGTACCAAGAGTGTGTATTTTTTATGTCAGTGTTATTCATGTTGTGCATGGAAGTCAAGTAATTTTCCATTCCACTGAAATGCTGAAACATTTTGTAAAACAAATCTGTTAAATGCTTATTAGTAGCATGTAAAATGATGAAGAGTTACAGATTGTTCTTATAAGAGTAACCTTTATTAGTTTCTACCTTAACAAAACCTGGTCTTTAGTTAGCTGGGTACATTTGAAAAATGTCCTGACCAGAGAAGTATAAAGTGGAAAGGAATAAATTGTATGTGAATAATTAGGAAATGTTTTAATAACATCAGTAAAATAGACTTACCACGACAGAAATATGACTTCTTTCTGATATTGCCATACTTTTTTTCTGCTTCAGTTAGCTATTTAAACAAAGCTTTGCACTCTTGCAGCAAGTTCATCTTCAGAGAATAAACTTTCTCACTGGGCAGCAAAAATGTGTACAGTTAGTTAAAATGAACTTTCCAGAAACAAATGAATGGGGAGATTCTGAGCCAGCTTCTAGCAAAAGGCTTATCTAATGCCCTATGTGAAAGCTCAGTGTATTGTTTTCATTAAAGCTTGAATGAAAAACTGCTGATCTGAGGTGGTACACATTATTGAAGATGCAGGCAAAGCCATTTTCAGCTGTGTACACTGCAAAAGTGTTACTGGTAGAAAAACAAATTGTGTGCCATTCCTTGGGGGTACAGTATGTGTTCAGACACCAAGCATGCATGAATAATGTTTCTACCAAATTTATTTGCAAGTATGCCTTATTTGCAAAGACTGAGTTTAGCAGGAATATCACGCGATATGTGGGATAGCATTAGAGAAAGTGTCATCTCTGACTTATCTTCTGCATGTTTTCACTTCTACACTCTTCCATGATATACCAACTGGTTTAGTTTACTGTAACTTCACAGTCGTTCAGTTTCCTGTACTTTACACATCACTATCTTTTTTATAACTAGCCTAGAGTACTAACTCCATCAATCTTGGTTGTGACAATGTAAGGCTGATTTATTTTCTTTCTTGTAACGCCCCCAAAAATGCAGACTTGAAAAGAAAAATGACTTGGTTGATGAAAATAGTCATTCATTGATGCAGACACCTTGATGTCAATGGAACAACAATATTACTACAAGTGGGATTTTTTTTACAAGGGTACAGTTGCTTTACTGTTATTCAGTGTTATACTTTGTGTGTAAATGCATTTCAAATCTTTTAACTTTCCAATTAATGGAAACTGAACACAAAAAACAAGGACAGGTTTTGAAACTTTTCACTGCCCAGCTCAAACCTGTCAGGTAACAAAATTGTTCTGTTCTTCTTCTGATCCACATTTGTAAATGAATTGAAAATATGCAGAGCCACAGGTGGTAAGCATGTTTGGAATAAACAGTAGCCCCTGGTAGTATTCTTGTTGCTCAGTCCTCTTGTTCAAACAGCCATGCTAAATCAGAACACATGGTAAATCAAGTACTTCATAAAACAACAAAATTGATAACTCTCTGCATAATACTGTTTATTTTTGGTTTACATTTTTATGGGAATATAGCTTCTTTTAATTTTTTTAGTATAATAAATTTATATCAACTCATTCCCTAACTGATGCAGCTCCAGGAGAAGGCAAGCTGTTGTCTCTATACTGCTGTGTAGGAGCCAGCTCCTGACAAGGCTATAAAGGGTACATTTTCTGCCAACTCAAAATATTTAACTTCTGGAAAATTCTTTGTAGCATCTGTGAAACACAGTAGTGATTATTTCTCATGGCCTTATGAGAGTCTCATGGTTCAGCCCATGCCATAGGCACTTCAAGCTTGTCCCATCTGACTGTGACGCATCATGCCTGCTGCTCTTGAGGTTCACCTAAGAGCAGGGAATATCAGAAATGATCCTACAAGGGCCCTGTTGCCTGTCCCAGGGGTATGTTCCTCAATAGGTGTTCTGAAGTCAGACCGAACTGCTTGGCTGTAAGAAAAATGTGAATGTGAAATACCAACTCCATGAGACACCAAAGCATCAGAACCCAACCGAGACCTCTCAGGTCAGAGAACTGCAGAGAACTGTGTAGCCATGACATCTTAAAACCACATATTGTTTGTCAAAGCTGGTCTGGCAAAAGTACCATTGTCCTGGTACAGGTTTTTAAGCTGGAAGTTTAGCAGTGTTTCCATGGAGACAGAACAACACCCATTGATTTAAAAGGAACTGCTACTGATTTGCAAGAAAAAAGAGTTAATTAGAGGGAGGTCAAGGCTGCATACTCCATATTAATTAAGGAAGCTCTGAATATTATTTAAAAAATGCAAGTCAAATAGTCCTTTAAAATAATAATAATAATAATAAAAAGAAATCTTACTTTCCTCTATCTTAAACACAGTTTTAAAGAAGGGCTTAGTGACGGCAGCAAAATTCAGCTAGCAGATTGTGACAGTGGAATTGAAATGCCCATACATGGGTGTCTAAGTGGAAAAGTTGTCTAAGTTGTAGCTGATAAGGATCTGTTTGGTGCAGCCTAGACAGATACAGCCTAGACAGCTCAGTTCCAAGTGGACCCTCGCACTGGGGCTGCTGAGCATCTCTAGGTTCTATACACTGCCCTGATTGTACTTTCATTGCCAACCAGTGGACAACCAGTCATCTTAAACTGTGAGCTAATGCTTACTTAAAGAACTCTTAGGGTTTATGTTATAGGCTTGTTTTGGGTTTCTAAAGCCACTTTCGATGATATTGTGGGGCGTGAAAAACCTGTTTTCCAGCTTCAGTGCTGGAGCCAGCAATTGCTACAGATATCCAAGAATTTGAGATAACTTAATATTAGAATAAAGGAGATTTTTTTTTTGTAAATTCTGGTCCAGTGGGCTGATAATGCATTTTAACTTTTAAATGGTCCTTAAAGAAGAGCGTATCTATCTGGAGAAACATTTGTTATCAAATTCATTAAGTTTTTTGTTCTGCTTTTGTTACTGATTTTTTTTTTTTAAATTGAATCTTTTTGCAATAATTCTATATGCCTATAAATTATTTTGACAGAATAACTTTAATACTATTGTGTGTTCATGAGCTTCCCCTTAATTTGGTGTGTGATGGTGGTCTGTATTTTATTTAATTTTTTGGGGGATGGACAGTACACTTTAAAAAGAGAAAAACATCTGCTCAGGCTTTCAGGGGTAAATGGGTATGTTTTGAATTGGGGGTAGTTCTTGAACAGTGTGCAATTATCTTGTGCCTCTCAGTGATGTAACTTCACAGACTGCAGCAGTTTAATTGGATACCTTTGTATATACATAAAGTATAAAATATTTGTTGTCAGTCAAGCTGCAGTGAAAATATACAGAAATGGAATGAAATCCATAAAATATATTAAAAGTACTCTTCAATAAGTATCTTCCTGTTTAGAAACAGGTTAAAAATAATAAAAATCTATAATGACTGGTATCCAGAAGAATGTTAGCTACTAGCACAGCAGGAAGTGCTTCTTTAAGGTCAGGCTGTACATATAGTAAAGTAGGAGAACTTTGTATCTCACAGGTGCTTGCCTGTTTCTGTTCATACCATGTGTAGCACTTCTGATGTATGAATCATTTGGCATAACAGACAATTTAAATATAGACAAGCACATTTAAAATCATGTCTGAAATTACCTTTTAATTAAGATGAACATTGTTTCCCATAGCTACAAACAATTTTTTATTTTTTATTCATGAATAATAAAGTTGGATTTTCATTTGTTTCCTCAAGGCTGAGGATTGATTTTGCAAGATAAAAATTGTTTTGGCACAGCTATCAAGGGATAACGAGGCAGCAGTGAATCTGGTTATGGAATGTCCTGTGATGTAATCATCTAATACGTTACTTTATGTTCACTTCCCCAAAGCAATTTTATTGCGTGAATTCTGAGCAGCCTTACATTCAGTCTGTTGCAAATCTTTTATTAGAAGTCTCTAGGTAAAACTCTACACTGTGCTTAATATTCTTCTGTGTTGCTTTCAACTAAAACTTAATAACAGCTAGGACAACTAGACGGATCATTCTTTACATGATCCAAGGAAAAAGGGGTCTCTTACTCTATTTAAGTATGCTTCACTTTTTCTCTGTCCTAGGTTCTGAGAGGTGATTGGTTTAATGCAGAAAATCTGCTCATTACTTATGAGCTATACTGAAACAGATATGATTTCTAATTATAAAAATTAGGGCAAAATACAAATATTTAAGGCAGCCTGCTACAAAACAAAATTTAAAAAAAACCAAACAAACTGTAAATAGATGAAAATCTTACTGTTTTTTTGACTAGTTTGTTCAATTAACTCTTTGCAATTATTCTGTGGAAGGAAATTTCACTATAATCTAGTGGAGATTTAGTTAATGGGTATAGATGGAAAACTAATTAAGTATTTAATTTCATACTCACCGTTTTCAGCATTCCTGCATTTGTAAAGAGAAAGCCAGAAAAAACTTAGAGAACAGCCTCTCTAGCTTCTGTGGAGGTATACACATCCAAAAGACTGATTTTTAGTTTTTTAACTGCTATTTCCAAAATATCTCTCAGTTGTCTCACTAAAATGTCATAAGCCGATAGGGAATTGTGTTGCATCTGTGCCAGGCGCTATACAAAAAGAAGCAGTTCTACCTAATTCACATTTAGACAAGACAGATGAGTGGAAAAGCAGACCTCAAGTTAACAGAAAGAGGAGTCTCAGAGTTATCCTGCAAGCCAGCATCAGGACCAGGAAGAGAAAAGATCTCTTGATTCTCACAGTAATATCGTGGGTTTTAGGTAAAAAAAATTTTGTGATTCTTAATAAAAACTAATAACTAGTTTAGTTAAAGAAGCACTCTGAAAGGTTCCATTTGTTTTGCAACATATCTATTTTTCATTTTTAATGCAGCAGCTGATTGTTCCACAGGATCTGAGTATCTATATTCCTTTGATCAACTTGGAGTACACAGGAAAAGAAACAAATATTCCATGGCTGTACAGCATGAATCAGTATCCATTATACTTTTCCCAGGATACATTTCCTCTACAGAAATCAATTGGTTATCTGCTGTGCAGAGCAGTTATGCTAGTTCCATAAAGTAAAAAACAAAACAAAAAACAAAACCCAAAAACCCCCTCAACAACAACAACAAACAACAAAAAAAGCCCCAAAAAAGCCCCAAAAAACCAACCCCACCGTCCTTCATTACACACTACCAAATTTGCAAGTGGAGATAGACCTATAAAATCTGCTATAAATTCAGGGAAGTTTTTGCCCAGACATGATCTCTTTTACAAAGTGTAAATTTCAGAAAGGGCTGGCTATTACATGAATAAAAATCTCAACATTTCAGTAAGACTATTCATTACAATTCCTTTTATATGCTTTTCTCTTAGCTGGGTTGGTGGAATACAATTTCCCTTAGCTATCTGATCTATCTACTGCAAGGGAAAGCTGCTGCTCTTTCTCTTTCTATGTTTTCTTTGCTTTTGAAAATATATCAATTTAAGGAAGCCTAAATATAACTAAACAATGAAATAATTTTTTTTTGCATTAAAATTATTAAGCATATCTACTTCTTTTCTGCAACATATTCAGTCCCATTCTTGCTTATGTATTATTTTGCCAAGGCCATAGCTTTGGTTTTGATGCTATGGTTCCAGTCCAAATATCAACTGAAGTGTTAGAGACTCTACTTTTTATATAGTTGGTACTGGATTATGCTTCAGTAGCCCAGTGGGGAATTAGAAAAGCAATTACTTTTATTAAAAAGCTTAATTCAATGAAAAGACTTTTTCAAGGAACTTAATCTCAACTGACAGCTCATTGTGCCATTAAAAAATAATATGGTACTAGGGCATCAGCAAACCAAAGTGTTGCTTCTTTGCAAGGGATTTTACAGTGAGTGCTAATGATTTTGTTCTTCTTTTGTGAATTATGCAACTTTCTTGAATTTTTGATCTATTCAATCAGTTCAGCTGGGAAATTGGAAGGTTTCTAACAGCAGCATCACTTACTGTTTCCTAGGCTTGACAATTATTCTGAAAACCTGTTAGTAAGAAGGTGTTTTTCAAATACATTTTTCTTATTCAGGTGCATCATTTTTATACAGACGTAGCATCTATGATTTTGGCAAATTACTATAGTTTACTTTTCAGTCCTGTTTATCTCAGGATCACTAAAATCTTGCTGACTGCTTCCTGAAAGCTGTGTATCATCACTTTTTTAGTTGTTTTGCAGCATTTAATGTCAAATATTACAAAAATAACTAACTTCTTTATGGGCCTTACAGATATTTAAAGCAAATATCTAACCCATTTTTATATTTTTTTCTAGCTGAGATGTGATTATTAGGAAAAAGGATTACAGACTGAGCATTATAGTTTGGGGAATTTCTCTGTGTTCTTATCTTCCCTATACATATATATATATATATTATCCTTAATTTATACCTCTTTAATTTATATTAAACAAACTTTCTATTGTGTTTTCAGAACTTTTTTCCATTTTCTCTTTGTTATTATTTAGTTTCTTAAAAATATGAAAAGTTAATATGAGTTAGTATTTGGAAGTGTCCAAGGTCAGGCTGGGTAGGGCTTTGAGCCACCTGGTTTGGTGGAAGATGTTCCTGCCCATGGCAGGGTTGGAAACAGCTGATTTTTAAGGTCCCTTCAAACCCAAGCCATTCTATGATCTATTATTTTACCCATTTGCATCCATCAGTTTTTCTCTGACCTCTTTATTTAAGCCTGTCTTTCTGCTCTTTGCATATAGTTCATTGGTCTCATTTTTTTTTTCCTAAAAGCAAGAATGAAGTACATTTATATAATAGTAACTAACAAGATCTCTTAGTTTTCATATATCTAGGATCCCATCTCCCACCACTTTTAAAATGAATATTCACTAACATGGACTAATTTCTCCCAGTGTATCCTGAATGGTGTAATTTAATAACTTCTAATTGACTACAGTTGTGACATTTAATTAAAAATTTAAAATAATGTGAAGAATTTTAAAACTGTAATTGAGGTCTTTTCATTTGCTGTACTTTTCAGTCTAGTCAAAGCTCAGCATTTTGTCCTAAATGCAGGGCACTTTTTCCTTAGAAAGGAGAGAAGCAGCTCTTGTGTACTTTTGCTTCTGATAAAATTTGCAAATTTGGCCATTCTGGGAACAGACTGATCGCTCAGGCTGAGGAAGTAGCTCAGTTATTTAAGAAGTAGCTTTGAGCAATTAGTGGCTGTATCTGCATACTAAAATTGCTTTGCTGCAACATTTCTATTTAAAATGGAAATGTGTCATTGCGTGGCCAACTTTGCCACAAGTCCTTAGTGGGATCTTGAAAAACCTGCAGAATCTGAGTCTCTGGAAGGGGCTGTACTGTAGCTGTACAACACCATGCTGAATCCTTACAGGGACAGAGTGTTTGTACACCGTAAGTCTCACAAATTCTTCTCTCCTGTCTGTTTCAAATGCTTCATGCCAAGTATTACCTCTCTTAGTACTTTCAGTCTCAAGGAGACCTTGCATTAGGTCTTTGTAAATTGGAATCCTTACTCTTTTGTAGAAGTGACCCAAATTGTCCCTGCTTCCCACTGTGTGCATGTGAGTCAGCTGACAGACCAAACAGAATAGGTAACTGCTTCACTTATGCTGAAGCCTTTTTCCCAGCCAAGTTGCTAAACTAAGCATCTCTTACCTGCTTAGCCACTGGCTTTTACAAAGTTTACAAGAATTTATCATCCCTGAGATTTCTGCCCATCATTGGAAAATAGTGTGACAGAGCATGAATGCATTTGTAACAGAACCAGCTGTTTTAAGCTTTTGTACTAAATCAATGGGGATTAGTTAAAATGCTGTTATATCATAGAATCACAGAAAGGTAAGAGGTTAGAAGAGACCTTAAAGATTTTCTAGTTCCAAGCCCCTCTGCTGTAAGCAGGGACACCTCTCACCAGACCAGGTTGCTCAAAGCACCATCCAGCCTGCCCTTGAACACTGCCAGGGTTGGGGCATCCACAACTTCTCTGGGCAACCTGTTCCCGTGTCTCACCACCCTCACATTAACAAATTTCTTCCTAATATCTAACCTAAATTTCCACTCTTTCAATATTTCCCCATTACTCCTTGTTCTATCACTGCAGTTCTGACTAGTAGTCCCTCTGTGTCTTTCCTGTAGGCCCCATTAAGATTCTGGAAAGTTGGTATGAGGTCTCCATGCAAGCTTCTCCAGGCTGAACAGTCCCAACTTTCTCAGCCTGAAATGTGTCTTAGTTTTCTGGCACTAAAATCAGCTTTGCAAATAACAATTTTTTCACTAAATATTCCGTCGCCTTTGTTAAAAGCTGAAAGTTGTTTTTAAAAGCAGAGTACCATTTGGATAAGACCTGAATTTACACTCATCTCAAAAAATAAATTGAGTTGTAGCTTTATGATGACCATCACAGAAATAAAAACCAAACCAAATACAACAAAACAGGAAACTGTTGAACTTTGACAGTTGCAAGCTGTGTTTCCATTTTCTCAAGGCGGTTCAGGTGAGGAGCTGGAGAAGTTCTTACGTGTATCTTACTCCAGAACCCCATACATCATAGCAGTTCTGATGGTTGCAGCACTATTTGGAATTGTTGAGCAGGATGATATCTCCCTTTCCCCTCCACCAGTCCTACTTCCCTCAGTATCTATGTCAGGTGAGGCCTCCTACAGAAGAATCAGGGATCAATCAATGGAGAGTAGAATTGGTGCATAATGTCTGAAATTCCAGCTCACAAGTGCTAAAACACTGCACCAAGAATAACTGTATGCAGGTGGATGACTATTCATGCATATGCAAATGTACAATATCAAGGAGATAGTTTCCAGATAATAAGCCTGAATACATAAGTGATAGAAATTAGCAAAATTTTCAGGATTGGTTTTTGTTCTGAGAGGGGCTGTGCATGTTTATTCATACTATCAGACAGAAGTAATTCCATTCAAGACAGTCTTGAAAATAAGGGCTAATCAAAGTGTTTGTTATACATTGAAACAAACTCAGCATTGCAAAGCTATTAAAACTAAAATATTATAAAAACTGTTAAAGTAATTACAGAAAACAGAAGAAACATTAAATTAGTTGGTATACTCAAAATCTGAGTGCAAAAAAGCCTGAAAAGTGAAACTAAGGAGTAGCAAATGCATGCATTGTATTTATTGTTTGGTTACCTGATTTTGGTTTCATTTAGCTTTTAGAAGCAAACATTTCCTATGCCACACAGCTATAAGGTTGGAGTTCATATAAGCCAGATGAATATACACAGTTCCGTGGACTCATTTTATGTTAGAGATCAAACCAAATTTGCTACTCCATTATGCTGGCACCGTGTAAGTATTTCACATCAGAGAAACTCATTGCTCCAGATACTTTCAGTCTAGAAAAGTAAAACATATATAAGTAGATAAAAGGCTTGCTACAAAATAGTATAAATGATTGATTAGATTATCTAGGCAAACATTTAATTTAAGCTCCATGTATGTTGTTCTTGCATCTTGCTGTTTAGTGCTAAATTCAATATGTCTCTTGTTCTTAAAACTTAGAAACCTGGTGTTGCACATATTCACATATCCAAAACAGCTCTAGTCTTCATGGCTGAGACATCATGGTAGTTTTTGGAAAAGTTGAACTAGAGTCAAAAGCAAATTCATAGCATAGTTATTTAAACAACTTTATCTAATAGACATTTCAGGGCATCTCCAACAGGTATTCACATCATCTTAAAAGTGTCACCATTCCTTTTTAAAAATTTGTCAGAAGAATGAGAAAATGACAACATCAAAATTAGAAGAACTTGTTTCAGACATTTTCTGAAAGTGTTAAAAGTCCTCACCTCCACTATGCCAGAATTTTAACATTCAATCTGGTCTTGATAGAATCTGTCTCTGTCACTTCTTTTGAGTTAAAGAAATTTTATTGTATTCAAATTCAGTTCAAAACATGTAATTATAGACCCACTAGGTGGAAAAGCATCCTGGAACCCAGAAGAAAGAGAAGGTGGAATCAAGTTCTTGGCCCTCAGTAGGAGTATTAGTACAGTACCATTCCTGTGTTTTGTCCAATTCATCTTTTCTCTGTTGGTTGGCATCTGCAGGTAGTGAGGATGATGAATTATCTTCCTGTGAAGCAAGATATGCAAATTTGTGACCCTTCAGGAAGAGAAGTCTGAACTAGGCTACTCAGGTCATGTACTTAACCCCTGGGCAACCCTAGGCAATCTGCTCTTGGTGATGCTGATCGAGCCAGGAGGGTTGGACCAGATGACCTCCAGAGCTCCCTTCCAACTTCAGCCATTCTGAGGTTCTGCTAAGTTTTTGGAACATTACCTCTTTGACTTCTGGCTTTATGTCTGAGTGAAATATCAATTTCCCTGTGGTTTGTACAGACCTTGATTGAGTATTTATGGTAGTAATGATATAAATGTGTATTATATTTAGTCTCCTGAGGGGATATGAAAGAAAATGGCCCACTAGTGGCCTACGCATTGATCTACTAAATAGTAACAAAAATAAGGAATTTGTAGACATCTTTGAAAGCAAAACTTTAGTTACACAGGGATTTTTTTTTCTTTCTGACTAAATACTTGAGGTTTGTTGTGTAAAGGGAAGATTTTAAAAGTTGCAGTCTTGAATCACAGTGCTGATTTTACGTGTGTAGATCCTGGATGTCAAAGTCAAGTAATGGACCAATAGCAGAACCGGAGTAGACAGCAAAATTACCTAAGCTTGCCACTGAGTGCTTTACTCACAGGATCCTGCTGCTTTCAAAAACCAGTTCCCTTGTCTTCATCCTATTTATATGGTGTAAATCTAGAATAAACCATGCTGATATCTGTGACAGTACAACTAGAAGAGAACTTAGCTTTTAACTATAGCGCATCTTGTAAAACAAAATACAAAGGCAAAAATATGTTGATAAATTTCTCTAAATTTTCCCTGGAATCTGTATGTGAATTTGTTCCCAGAGAAGTGAGTGGAATGTGTTTTTTGTTACATACATGTTTAAAACACTAAAAGACACGAAAATTTAAACAACAGGAGAAAGTATTAAGAACAGAAAATTTATTAACTTTTAACATGTATATAATACCAAATTACTTGATGTATCTGCAGTGTAATGCTGATTTGTAGATTACATTTAAATCCTTTAAAATATAACAGTAAGCAAAGACAGCAGTATCAGGTACATAAAAGTAAAATGTATGCTTCTTTAGGGATCTACTTTATTTTAGATATAACAAAATATCTTTTATTACATTGTTATAAAATATGTTGTTCAACATAGATCGCTGAAATTTCAGCAAAACAAATCTGAGATGAAGAAAAAATAAAATCATAAATTCCCCCAAAAACTATATAAGTATCTGAGATTTAAGGGCTATAGATAGAGTAGGTGCTAACTAGCCACTACTTGCCACTACTGGTTTCTCTTCTTTGATTGCCTTGAATCCACCAAAAATTTCTTTTTGAAGACTGCTGGTAGCTTTCTTGTTAGTAACTTGAAGAAAAAGTACTCTTAATTTTTTTTCATTGTTCAGCCCACGTTTTCTGCTTCCCTTACTTAAGTTTCACTGATACCAACGATTTTTGGAGACATTCTTCCAAATGCATTCCATCAACTCTCTGGAAAACCTTATTTTAAAGTAATTAAATTCAATTAGTTCTCTTTTCTCTTCTTACTATTTTTTTTCCATTTCCTTTTACAGGTAAGTCTTCTTAACTATTTCTAGTTTATTTCAGCTTTTAATTTCTGTTCACTTTCAGCCATAATAATACACATGCCTCTTGAATATGTAGAAGGGTAGTACCCAAACCCTAGGTCTTGCTGATTGTGTTGTTAATTATTCTCACCAGTCAGGTATACTCATGCCAGTATAGTTTGGTATATAACTCTAGCTTACTAACATAGTATATCTCCTTCTATCTTTTGTTTTTCCAAAATTTTTTTCTCCTGAACACATTTAATGAAAATGCAAATGAAGTAGGGCTAATTAGTTAGGTCTAACTAGTTAGAAATGCAAGTTTTGAATTCTTTTAGTTCACTTGATGGTTTTATGACAAGTTATACTCAAATATTGTGAATGACAGGCATATGTGTACTTTTTAATTTCAACCCTACTTTAAAATAATTTCTTATAATTCTTTTTCTTTTTCTTATGCTGAATTTTTTTAGGGTGCTTTTTCAAGCTAAGGAAAATTGTAATACCATTAGTTTGCTATGTATTCCTTTTCCTTTCTCCTCTTTCCTTATGCTGCATCAACCAGGAAAATGTTGCCATTTTCTTTTATGGTTTACACTAAATGCTTTCCATTTTCATGCAAATTTCTAGATTAAATGAAACCCATTTTTTTCTTCATTACTGATTCATTAGTTCTTTAGTCAGCTATGTCTGTACTGATACTTGTTTGATTATAATCCACAAAAGTTCTATACTGCCTCTGTGGCAGACATACATTCTGTTCTATGTTACCCCTGTCAATCTAGGGAAGAGTAGCTATTCTGTTTGGTTTTTCTCATCAGAAATAATGCAGGGAGATGATTCTTAGAAATTTCTCCTGCATATTTATTTTTTAGGACATGACATCCCACTGTTGCCCTTTCATTGATCTACCTGCAGGAAGCCCATGTGCAAGCATGATATTTAACATAAGCAACATGAGCAAAGCAACATTTAGAAGAAATTTAGAAAA
Organism: Aphelocoma coerulescens; assembly: GCF_041296385.1. Classification (NCBI taxonomy): domain Eukaryota; kingdom Metazoa; phylum Chordata; class Aves; order Passeriformes; family Corvidae; genus Aphelocoma; species Aphelocoma coerulescens. The sequence goes on along the minus strand of NC_091015.1, from coordinate 37,526,076 downwards.
CAGAGGAAGAAAGACACTACACTCAGGAGTCCTTCAATATCTTTCATTTTGTATTTTAGTGACAGGAATGATCTCTGCACTAGATGATTACAGTGAATGAACTAAAATCATCCAAGTTTAATAATTTTGTCCATCAGTTCCACTGATCAGAGAATATATTGTACTTCAATTGCTCTTGAACTAAGTTTAAACCATAACAAAAAACTTTCATGTAAAAATTACGTTGGTCATTGAATGTTAAATAGTGATTCTGCAATATGTGTTAAAATTCAACAAATGTTTAAGGACATGTTCTGTCTTTTCACACAGTTGAGACAGTTCAGTAAACATACATATGGTAATTTTAAAAACATAATTTAAAATATAAATGCATATTTGAGATATATAAATAAATACATCTCTTTTTTTTTTATGTCTGCTAGCCATATGTTCTTTTTTATATCCTGCATATATACTTCATGAAATGTAGTGAAAAAAATATGAATATTAGTCTTTTAATACTACATCCAGAAACAGACAGTAAGTGCATTTTGCCCCTTACCTCTTGCCCCAGTTAGGTACTATAATATTTGTATAGAGCTAAGTAGTCTTTATATTTTAATTTCAGAATGAGTGAGCTGTTAGACGTTTACTTCTTAAGCAATCTTTAACTATATAATATCTTTTCAGACTGAGCAAACATCTCTCATTAAGTATGGCTAAGGGCTCATTCCTGCATCCAGTTGAAACAAATAATGTCTGTCATGTAGATTTTAGGAGCTTGTCAACCCATTGGCCTGTCACATCTCTGAAAATCTTCCCACTGACCTAAGGTTTGTCCAAGGCCCCTCTTTGAAGTAGGAACAACAGAGGGGAAAAAAACCTGCATATGTGCATGGAAGGTAAAGATGAGAGTAAGTTGTAAGGAAAAAAACCTTTAAATTCACTGAAAGGTACTCTACTATACTGCCTTTGTCTTTACTTCTTTTGTACTTGTCATTTTTTCCTGTAAAGCACTAGAGGTAATATTATGAGACCAGAGTACAGACAAATCCATTAGTTATTCAAGTACTGTTACACCTATATGACAATCTGTATAACCACTGGCTCATCTAGGACTGTCCAGCCTGGCAAAAGGAAAGCTTTGGGGACACCTAACAGCAGCTCACAGAGTTAAATGCATGAGGAATCTAAAAAGAAGGCAGAGATGTGTTCTTCAAAGTTATGCATGGTGGGAAGACATGGAGTTATGAGCATAAGTGGAAATGAAAGATTCAGACTTGATATATGGAAAAACAACTTCACCATGAGGATGCTCCAGCCCTAATCAGGTTGCCCACAGAAGTTATGCTGTCTCTGTCTTTTGAATGAAACCCCTTAGTCTGATCTCAGATTTGATCCTAACTAGAAATGTCCTGAGAGTCTTTTCAGCCAGAATTATCCTATGATCCATTATTCAAGGTGTGATCTATAAAATACTGGTTGGAGGGGTTAATAACACCCCTTGTTATTGCCCAGGATGGCATTGGCTTTCTTTTCTGCCAGGACTCAATGCTCATGCTCAGCTTACTGTCTGACAAAACTCCTGGGGCTTTTTCAACAGACTTGGTCCCCAGCCAGGCCCCATCACTGAGGGTTTTTATTTCCCTAGTGCAGGGCTTTGCCTTTATTCTTGTCAAATTTCATAAGGTTCCTGCCAGACCTTTCCTCCAGCATATCTAGGTCCCTCTGGATGGCAGTCCTACCCCTGGCAGGGGTTAATTAGTCCTCACCTGCAGACTCTAAGAACAAGTACTCCTGTGTGTCCTTCAGGTCACTGACAAAGATGTAAGGACATATCCTCTATCCTTAAAGATGTCAAGATATATTCCTGGGTAATGACACTTGCTATTGGCATTTAGAGTACAGCCCATTAACCACTACCTTCTTGGCCCAGCCATGCAACCAGTTGCACACATATCTAGTCTCCACCAATCCAGTCTGTTATGTCCCAACTTGGACAGGAGAATGTTGTGGGAATAAACATAGAAAGCCTTGCAAAAGCCAAGATAAGTACCATCCACTGGTACTTCCATTTTTCTCTCATCCATATATTCAGTCAGTTCATCATAGAGGACAGTCAGATTGATCAGGCTAGATTTACCTTTAGTAAATTAATGTAGATTGTTCCCACACATCCTGCTGTCCTTCATATTACTCAAAATGTATTCAAAGAGGAGTCAGCCCAGGATTCTCCCAGGGCAGAAGCACTGAAGCACAGAAGACTGATCTGTAGCACTTGGATAATCAAGCAAATAATCTTGTATGCTGGTGTTGAATCAACAGGTGTGAATTTAAATGCTTTCAGTCTTAAATCTTGATTGCATTGATGAAAGAACAGCTAAAGATTCAGTCAGAGTGTCTGGTATACTGGATAACAAGCCCAGAAATAATAGTTCAGCAGATTAATGTAATTTCCTCTAGTTTGTCAACAATCCTTGATTTTCTCAAGTGCAAATGTATGGCATATTTTCTTTTAGCTGCCCTAGACTTTATATATACACACGCACACACACACATATGTATATACACGCATATATATTGAATATCAGTAATGTGAGTGATAGTAGACCAGCCAATGCCTCTAGGTATTTTACAAGAATTTTTCCCATCCTGAACTGTGTAAAGTATATTACTGTGTAAATAAGTATATGAGTCAAGTGGACTATACCTACTATTCTACGGTGTATCGTTATCACTACAATAATTAATGTCAAGTGACATAAGCATAATCTATGAAAGATCTTGTTTCTGATGAAATGGTTTGATTCCTTTGGATCTTTATTACTGATTGCTTGTGAATTTGCTGTTTCTGGGAAGAAGCAGTGTAGTCTTACTGTGTTTTGACATTTCCTGATGAAAACACACAAAGTATAGAATCACTGTGAGGAAAGATGGGGTTTTTTTCACTTAATTCCATTTTCTCCACAAAACTCTTCATACAGTGTAAAAATGTTCTAAATTAGATGAATCAAGTTTTGAGAAGATTAATTTTTTTCTTGAATGAATTTTGTAAACTACATTTGTTTCTTATAACCATATATTCTGAAAAAGATTTTCTTTATATATAGCTTGCTGTTACCTCAGCTGATTTCACATGGAGTCAGGCTATTTTTCAATAGTTAGTACCTGTGACATTGTACAGTCACACCACCACTGAAGTCAAATTTGTAATCCTGAACCTTGTTTCTTTCAAAACTACTAATATGCTATAACTGCAAATGACTGGTATTGTTGCAATATATTGAAAGAAAATAAAACATATTGGAAACTGAGAATTATTTTTGCTGTTAGGATTCTTGAGTTTGGTGCTTTATTCTTTCATGAATCATATAAAAATGTAGGGCCCCAAGTTCATCATAGTTTTATGAAATGAGCAACCTAAAGTCATGCCTAGCAAAAAAATTCATTTAAATATCCAAAAACAGATCTAAGTAGCTAGTATAATAAATTCAATATTTAAAATTCTGGCTGTGGCCTCTAGACATCTGTTATTTTCTTTGGTGAGGGAGTGAGCTGTTAACAGACAATCTTTTTGCATATTTTAATCTGCTTATGGTAGGAGGTTGACTACGGGAGGGGAGGACAGGAGCATATACAGTTTGGGCAGCATCCTGCTTCTGGAACAGGAAGATGGAGCTTTGTATTGAAACCAGAACAAAGATGCTTATGTGAATGTGCTATGCACAAACGCTGCCACTGAGGTCTGTGCTGAGGAAGCTCTTAGCTATAAGCCGTAATCCATCTATCCCCATCCTCTACCTGTTCTCAAAACAGCACATAATACAGCAATGTTTCTAAAACCAGGCATGTGGATAGCAATGTCCTAAGTATTTTCCAGTGGAAAAAAGAACCTTAATGTTGGAGTCCTTCAGTTTGACATCTTTTACATTAATCTTTCACAGCTCAGCTGTACTGAGTTAGCGTTCACCTGTGTGAGGGTTGCTGCTTTCCTAAGGCAAATGGAAATGTTTAATAAATGGGTTAATTTTTCCTTCTGTATTGCAAGACCTCCACATTTATCTCTGGACTTTTAAAGCTACAAATGACAATGGAGTTGTCGTTCCAAACTGTAAATGAACTTGTGGGACCTTTTCCCTTTCAATAGGAACTGAAGTTGGACCCTGTTCTAATACACAGCAGAAGAGAACAGTAAAGGCCTAAGTTAAGTGAATATATGGAAGTTATTCACAACATTAAAAAATGTATTTTTAATTATGAACTTTTTTTTTTGCAGCAATTTTCATTTTTTATATGACCTTGTGTAACTGAGAGTGCTTCAAAGCAATTTTTAAGGCAATATGGTGATTCAAAACCAGCCCTCTCCCCCATACCACGAGATCAAACATTTTATTGCAAAGCCTATAAAAATTTTGCGTCGTACTGAAATGATTTATCACAATTAAGTAACTACTCACTGTATTTCAGTGCTTTGATCCATATTTAGTAACTTGAGGCTCAAATATACTGGGACTGAATTCTTTCCCTGGGAGAAAAGAATCTCTTGAAATCAGTGTTTTAAAGGGAAAGCAATACATTGGACACAGGGAACTAAAGACAAGTACTTGGCCTGTGCAACTGTGAAGCTGGCATTTGGAAAGATATTCATAAAGTTGACTGCTGGATGTGAATTTAAAGGCTATGGTGTATGATGCTACACCTCTGAGAACATATTTTTCCAAAGTTACAGAAAAGTTGTTGTTTCTTTTGGTTTTGTGTGAATATGAAGAGAATAGAATGGATTTTTTAAAAAACAGTGTGAGTTTATTAAAGACAATCAAAACTGTATCAAAATGAAATTTTAGTTATGAATGCCTCTGAATCACTGAGGATATGGTATAAATATGTATTTATTGCATTATATAACATAAAATTGCATTTTACTCGTATACTGGAAGCTCATCCAAATTTTCAAACTCTTGTTAAACAAAAACTTGGAGTGTCAGTTTTGGAAATGTGCTAATTCAAAAACACTTAAATGTTTTTTATGGTGTTGCAGAGAATTTATATTAATAAGATATAAGCTTATCTCTAATTTATAGAGAGGTACCACTTACGCTGAGGAAACCATGTTCAGTGCACTAGGTGAATTAAGGAATGCTCCTTTAAGAAACCTCTTTATAAACAAAATCAGGCTGGCACAGTTTTGCATGGTTCCTAAAATAAAGAGGATTCCAAGAATTTCTAGCACTTGTATCTTATGAAAATGAAACCCTTTAAATGCACATTTTAGAAAAGAAGAATGGATACAAGTACAAAAGAAACAAAAAATGGTAAATGTTTTTTTTATTTTCAAAGTTCTACAGATTTATTATATAAAATTATTAGCAGTATGCTAAATCTCATCTACATTGCCTAAAACACCTTTCAAAGCTAAAGCCATTTAGTGCCATACAATTAATAAAGTGAATATAAATAGAAATTAGTACCATTATAATTAAACAAAAAATCATGTTCCCAGCTGAAGTTCTGAGGCTTATCTGACCACTCAAGAGTTGGTGAAGATGGAAGTTGGTAGTGCATAGAAATCTCTAATTACACACACTGGGAACCTGTCAGTGAAAGTTTGATCAGCTCCCTAGTTCTGTGTCTTGCTAAATGTTAGGCACTGGCACAATGACATTAATTTCCATGCCACTGCTACTCTGGTCCCTCATTTTTTCTTTTCCGAGTAAATCTGCAAATTCTTACAGGGCCTGGCTGGGTTGTTGCTATCCTCAGAGAGGTTCCAAAACAGGTGCTGAAGGAAAGCGGGAGCCCAGGGCAGCATTCCGCGGAGCGACGTTCGCGAAGGTCCCTCGGCCGGATGGAGGCTGGCGAGCCGGGCACGGCGGGCAGCTGCTGAAGCGGCTCCTGGGCGCCGAGCCGGGCACTGGGCCGGCCTTGCCGGGGCACAGCGGCTGCCGAGGACCGGACGGTGCCGTGGAAGGGAGGGCGCAGCCTCTCCCGGCTCCTCGAGCCGCGGACTCCAGCGGCGCAGTGCCCGCGCACCTGCGTGGGAGCCGCTCCGCAGCCGCCGCCTCCTCCCCGCGGCCCCGCAGCAGCGCTCGGCCGGGCAGGTACGCGCGGGGCCGCCGTGCAGGTGCGCGGGGCGGGCCGCGCTCGGCCCCTCCGTGCCCCCGCGGCTGCGCGGGTGCGCCCGCTGCCACAGCCCCGCTACCTCGCGGCGGGCGGGAGGGAGAGCGACAGGCAGTCCTGGGCGGTCGCCACCGGTGGGGAGACCCTGTAAACTTTGGGTAAGTGTTGCGCGGGCTTAGCGCCTCTCGGCGCCGGGGAGCAGATAGAGGAGGGCTAGCGGAGCTTTGCGGAGCGGTGAGCGGGTCTTGCCGCACCGCCGCCCCAGCGCGGAGCGGGCGCGGAGTCGGCGGGCGGCGCCCGGGGGATGCGGGCTCTGGACAACAGGTACCGCAGCTGCGCGGGGGGCGGGAGGGGCTGCGGAGGGGGTGTCTCTGTGTGTGTGAGTGAGAGTGTGTGTGTGTGCGTGTGTGTGGCTTCTCCCCTCCCCCCTGCCGCCCGGCCGGGAAGGGGGTGGGAGATGTGCTGGCGCACCGCCGCTTAAAGCCGCGCCGCCCGGAGGCGCCTGCCCGTTCCCGAGAGGAGGGCGGCTGCCGGATCCGCGCTGTGCCGCGGAGGGCGGCGAGAAGCGGGGCGGAGGGCGGCGGTGACCCCGCGGGGCCGGGCCGGGCGCGCTGGGCTGCGGCAGCCGGCGGCGGGGCGGAGCGGGGGGGGCTGGCGGCGGTGTCGCCGCCGTCGCTGGCGGCGGCCCGGCTGGATGGCCGGTCCCGTGGCTGCCCAGGGCGTCGGGCTCTCTCGCATCCCAGGGCCGAGCGTTCCCTCCGCCCGCATCGCACTGCAGTAAGTTCCCGAGTCGCTGGGCGGCCGAAGTGGTGGGAGCCGCGGAACTGGAGGGGGGGGGGTGTGTGATGCACGGCTGTGTGTCTGGGCGTAGTGGAGGGGCTAAGCTGAAAGTTGTAGCTAGCCGTGCTGTGTTGAATTTGGCACGATGCGTCGCTTTGATTTCCAGTTACTGCCAATTTGCCTCTTCGACCTATGTCACTTTGCTCAACCCCAGTCAATGTCCTGATGCTGCCCCTGATAGCCGGGTTTAAAACGGTGAAGTGCTGAGACATCCAGTGTAGATGCGAACACGTCCAGGGCAGGAAACAAAATATGCAGCTGCAAACTTAGGCTTTAAAGGCTGGTCTTCTTAAACTTTACGTGTTGATGTTACAAGCTCATTCTTGTGTTTTGGGTTTCTTTTGTTTTTGTTTGTTTTGTGGCCCAGTGTTGTTCTGATTCTTTTTTAAGAACAGTTCTATTTGTCAAAAGTGAATGTAATTACATTTTTCATTTTGAGTGTCCTGTTTTGGAGGTGGATTAAAGGTTTTCTCTCTCATCAGATTATTATATCATAAGTATTATTTTTCTATAGATAAACAATCTAAAAAAGATTGTAGGGTCTTCAGTTCTTCAATGTTTGACTTTTTCTAGAAATTTAGGTAGAACTTTGTTAATTTTCAAAAGCAGTTTTATCTGGTTGATGTAAGCTTAGAAAAAAATGGAAAACTTATAAAGTCCTATCATAAAATAAAAAAGGCAATGCAACAGGATGGGGAAAACCAATAATTGTAGCAGGAGAAGTAGTCTTTTTAAGTTTTTATAAAAACTACTCGACAGTTCATACTCCCATTTAGGTTAAATGACCTAATGTAGCAAGGTAATAGTTCTTCTTTGCACTTGAATGGTATGATGCACATATTTAGAAAGTCATTATGCATCTGGAAGAAAATCCATACCAAGAACCTAATGCGCATTCCCAAATGACTGGATTTGTGCTATGCTTTATGGATAAAATGACAGGAAATAAGTCCCTTGTTTCTCCCCAAAGTGGTAATTCAGTATTGCTCAGAGCCTGAAATGTCTATCTGGTATAGAAGCATCAAGAAACATGGGACATCACAAAGCAGCACCTTCCTCCAGGGGCTTCTCCTGTCTCTTGTTCATTTATCGAGGTAGAAGGACTTTGTTGTTTATCATGGCAGGGAAGGCCTGGAACAATTATTCAACAGTGTGAAATGTTGGTGGAGTGATGTGTTTTACTCTGTGGATTTGAAATATTTGGGTCCAGTTGTGTTAATTTAATTTTGGGGCCTGCAAACATCAGAACTTGCTGTTCTTAGGCAGGTTTAGGAAAAAACCCCCTTTCTTATGTATTTTTTAGGAAGAAGTATATATGAATTGTTACATACCAGGTGAAATAATCTTTCCTAAACACCTATAGGTGTCTTGAACAGTATTTGGTAGCAATGCGTGAATAAACAGATATTTTTTAAGAGTTCATACAGTATGAAAATAATAAAGTTAATTGTTTTGAAGAGCACTAGATATCAGCCTTTTGCTTACAAGGAGGTTCTGCACTGTTACTGCTCTGGAACTGTCATTCAGCTGTCACTATAGGATGGGTCTGGGTACCTCTTGCCTTTGGAATGAGATCAGTGGAACAGGAATGAAGAGAATGATGAGAGAGTTGTAGGAAACCTGTTAGAGCAGCATTTTGTTAAAGCAGAGTGTAAATAGTACGTTTGGGAGTAAAGGTAGTAATAGGTTAATGCTGGAAACCTTCAGTCAGCTGGCTGGAGAGCTGGACTGGGCTTCTTTTGTTTTGTGTGTGCATGTCAGCAGCACTGAGTTCTTGTGAATGGCACATACAGAATGAAAGATAATAGCTTGAAGTCATGCTTTATATTTAGTGTAATAAAAACTAACAGTATATAGAATAGAATCATGGAATATATCGAGTTTTAAGTGACCCATAAAGATCATTGAGTCCAACTCCCTGCTCCTCACAGGACTACCTAAATCTAAACTGTGTGACTAAGAGCATCATACAGATGCTCCTTGAGTATAGATAATATATGATGTATCATTCTTTTTGAATTGTTATGACCTTTATTACATCATTGATAAGGTAAGCCTTCTGCATACAATTTTAACAAGTCTTTTTAAGGCTTTGATTATTTCTGATGTTTCCTTGGTTAAAGTTAACTTCGTTGCAAAGAGCACTTTACATGATATCTATATTCACAGAGTAACTTCTCATCCTGTGTCCTGATGAGAGTTGTGGATCCTTGTGAAAAGTAGATGATGAAACATTTCCACCCGTATCTGGAATTATGGAAGAGTGGTGACGATTAGAAGGGAGTGGGTTACAGAAACAATTGGTCTTCTTTTGTGGTTTGGTGTGAAAATCAAGAGAATTTCAGCCAGACTTTTTACCTGTGGAAAGGAGAAGGCACTCATTTATTTTGAAATTATGATAAAGTTCTCCCAGTCAAACCTGGGAGACATCAATAGAGTACAGTGCTGTGCAAGAAAAGGATGCTGGCCTCCTGAAAGCTCCCTACAGCTTGTTGCTATCCAGTAAGGTTTGCAGCCTGCTTCAGCAATTCCCAACTGAGCTTTGCATTACTGTCTAAAGTGAAAAAGATATCAAGAATATGGACTACACCTTGCTTGCTCTGGATGTAATTCCCAACTTTTTTTACACTCGTGCAGAATAGGTTCCAAGTGTTATTCTGAAGGAATTACAGCATTTCACAAACAGTTTAATCAATAGAAGCTGGTATAAAAGGTTAAAATCAATCTTTTTTGTGACAAGAATTCCATGTAAAGGATCTCTTGACCTTCAGTTGTGAGTTTCTTCAGTCAGTTTATTGTTTACTGTGGCACTTATGAAATAATTAGTAACAGTAATAGAAGGTTTAAGGCTTGTCCGTAATTTTAGTTTTTCATAACAGTACTTTATTAATAATTTTCTCTTTGGGGACTACTTTTATAGCTAAACTAGCAAATTGACAGTACTGGAAAGCTGAAGAAGAGACATGCTGGGTCTCACCGAGAAGAGTTTGATGTTTGTAGTTATTTTTAATGACTTGCCTAAAAGAGGGAAAAAAATTAAAAATTTGGGCTTTGAAACTAGTATCTTGATTTTGTCAACCTGACCTAGTTTTCAGTACACCAATAATGCTCTTACTTGGATGGAAATGATCAGATGCAGGTAAAGTATTTAGGCTAATTTCGGAAGTTGAGAAGTAAATATTTATTTATTTAGTTGGAATTGAGATGAGTAACTGTCCCCAAACACCCTGTAAAACAGCTTTATGCAACGTAGAACACTTTTTTTTTTAAATTGTTTCTGAAGAAAATAAAAGGCTTCTCTGAATAATGTTTGCAGCAGTTTAGCCCTGAAGGGATATAGTTAGTTTGCCACAAGTTTAAAAGCTTAACAAATGTAAGTATTTGGAGGCTGTTTAATTATTTCTTGTCCTGCCCCTCAATACAAGTTTGGAATGTAAGTATACAACTCTGACACTATTGTTTTGCCCTAAATGATTTTTTAAAAAGTAAATAAAACAAAGACAAGCAAAGCTGTAGACATGTTTGTCAGTTCAGTGTTACTAATTAGACTTTAGCTTTATATTTTTAGATGTTTGTTGTTTACCATAGTAAATCATGACTAAAACGACCTCTAGATACTTCCTGGTTCTCTGTTAAGGATTTTAGGAATGACTTTTTTTATGCTGGGAGAAATATTTAGTTAATACAAATGCCATGAATTATTTAATCCTTGTTAGTTTGATTTTTCAGCCACATTTTGATTACTTGGTTTGGAATTGTTACTTTTTTTCATTAGACATTCAATGAGATGTCTAGTGCTCAGTAGTTGTAATAAGCTCAGTCTCTAGTCCTTGCAGTAGTACCAATCTCAATAGAGATGTGATGAAAATTTTCACTAAAGTTTATGTTGGTGCATCCAAATCTGTGAGCCTTCTGCGTGACATGGTGCTTCGCTTGCCTTTTGGGTTGCCTTGTGGATATTATGAAGCATTCCAATGTGTTGGTGGTTTAGTCAGGGAATAGGGAAAACTCAGTTAATGGAAATGTCATTGTTTTCTCCTTTGCCTTTTAAAGCATATTGTGTAAAGTAAAAGCAACGAGTCAAATTTATTTTCTTTGATCTAAATTTGTCCCCAGGTGGATGCTTCTGATTTATACACTGGTTCGAGTTTGGAAATTACCTGAAATCAATCCTGAATGCTCTTGAAGTATACATGGCTTTTCTGTGCAGTCACATATTTGTATGTTTGTGGTCTTAGAGAACTGTTAAGCTAAATTTAAGTGAAATAGAGGAATGGCAAATAGTAAGGCAGCCGTATCAGCCTAGGAGAGAATCCCAGATGGTGTGAAATCAGCAAGTTTTCCTGTCTTCTCTTCTGAAAGGAAAAGTAGTGTTTTCTTGTAAATCTAGACTACAGAGATTACTAGACATAAGAATATGAACCCCTGTGTCCTGAGACTCAAGGGTCTGCTGCTGTTTTTGCCTCTTTAATTGGGTATTTTCTCCTGTTTCCTGCATGAATTTATGAATTAATCAAGTGAATGGGAAGCAATATTATGCCAGAAATTGGTTTTAAGAAAGGAAGAAGGAAAAAAGAGAATAAACAAAAAAAAGAGATATCAATTTTTTGGCTATAAATGTTACTGGAGTAGATGAAAACTGAAAATATGTGACTAGAGGCAGGAATGAATTAAGCATGCAAAAGGAAATGTAATGCTTACCTTTTTTTTTCGTTTTCAAGATTAGTCTTCAATGAAAATTTTTTCTAAAATTCAAAATTTAAAAGAAACCGAGGTAGTGAATTCTGTTAAAAGGTTTTAGGTTTAGAAATGTAAAACTTCAATTAATCTCCCTTCTGTAACCAGAATGCTGCTTTCGTACACCCCTAGAATATTTTCCTCAATATCTTTACTTTGTCTATTTCTTTCAATTTTGATAATTTGGTCGTCATTTAGAAATAAAGTTTTAAAAATGTTAAAAATATACATTAATGGGTCTATTCTGTCTTTTATTCAATATCTAAATACCATCTGGTAACCTTCTGTCTCTCCTACTATTACTAATGGAAAGTCAAAAGCACCTGCTGGGGGAAATTTTAATTTTAAGATGAGCATCCTTTATAGGTCAGTTGAAGCACATTCTGGATGTTTCCAGGTCTCTCAATTCATTATAAAGGGTGCCTGGCTGGTGTGAGTCGTTCACATTTTAAAATCTAATTTTAAGGCATCCATCTTTGCATGAGATAAATTATACCCTTGGATATTTCCTCAGCTAGGAAGGTAAGGAACAACTGAACTCCTAAGAATGTATCAAATCTTCTCCATGCATTACTGATTATAAACGCAAAGTAAAATAGCCTTAAACCAGTGGTTCATTAGAATGGGCCACGTACCAGAAGTTAAATATCAAAGGACCTATTTTTAAACGTCTCTAAATAAACAAGTAGTCTGGAGCATTTCTGTTTTTCTTCATGTCCCAAAAACATGACTATGGTATGTTTTTATCAAAAAGTCTGTCTTAATTCGTTATTGATATAAAATATCCTAGCAGTGCTTTTTAATGAAAAATAAAATTACAGGCTTTTCTAAAAATTCTGGATTTACTTTGAAACTAGGAAGCATAACTTAGGCATTTAGGTTTACTTTGTTCTACATGTCATACGCATTGAAAAACTACTACATCTCTGATAAGGTTTATCTTCATAAGCTGTTGTAAATTAGAGTTGTGTAGTACTGCAGCTACTTCTGCTCAGGAAGTACAGTGGGTCATTTTGCCTGTTTTTACTTTAAAAGCACCAATGAAGATTTTGTGTTTAAACAGCCCGACAACTTCTATGTCAAAGAATTCAAACCTTCTAAACAATATGATGTCTTATATAACAGAGGTATAAAAATTTGCATTGCTCTTTGTTAGGCTTAGTGCTGTTGACACAACTTATTTCATAAAAGTAGAATGACTGGGGTAATCCTGGGGAAACTCCCAGATTTGAATATGAGATGATGTTAAAAGTAGTATAGTACTCTGATAAGAATATTCTTTTACTTCCTCTTTAAATTTAAAATTCCCAGTGGTTATTTTGTTTTCCGCACATTGGAAAATATCATGTTCTGTTATGAAATGTTTTGGTTTTGTAAATTCAAAACAGTTACTCATAGAAAAGCTTTATGTTCTGTCACAGACTGTTTCCTATAAATATTCACCCAGAAATTACAAAACTGGCTTATATGAGGGTTCAATATAATTTTCTACCCTGTATTGCACAGTACACCAGGGTGGTAATTTTTATATATCTCTGTTGGTGTTGAGAAAAAGAGTCTCAATAAAGATCCAGTACTTATATCTAGTTGCCTATTCAGTGAACAAGAAGTTGTTCAAGTCTCTTTTAAGAATTTTGTGTGTTCTTATTTAGTTCTGATGAGGTGATGAGGTCAGGGTAGGTCATCTGTCAGTGACAGAAGAAATTGTAGAATCTTACAAATACACTTTTCCAGCTAAAAGAACATATTCAGTCATATTTGAGTGTGGTTTAACAAGCAGGTAGCTGTAAAGGAAACTAACAAGGATATATGGGCTATATAAAAGATCTTATACTTCTGAGAGTGCTCCTTCAGGGTTTAGGCGATACTCCCTCTGACCTTATCTAAGTTCAGGGCATATGCCTGATAACTCTGGTCACTCCATGAAGCTTTTTCATTTTGGATCTTAGGTTAGTGACTCAAAATGCTGTCCAGCTAAAGGAAGAGATGACCCTAGTATCCTAGTATGATGATGTATTGAGACAGTGAGTTCTGCATGATTAGTCCAGGACCCTAACTAAAAGGATAACAACTCCTGTGGGGGTGGAGTAATGCTTTCATCATCTAGAAACCTTGAAAGCTTCTGTAATTCATCCATAATTCATCTACCATCTTAAAGTAAAATGAAATAAAAGCTTTATTTTCAAAATCCAAAATAAACTTCTGTGGAACATGGACTTTTAATGATAGCAATTGTAGAACTGAGACATTCTTGTTTTGTTTATTTGTACTAAAATCAGATCAAAATCTATGTATCCTGACAAGTTACAACTCCTTGGATTTGCTGTTCGGTCAAGCTCATTTGTCTTGCATTATTTACATTCTTGGCTGGTTTTCACTGGAGAGCATCACAAGCAGGAAAGGTTTTCCAATTCTTATACATATTTCTTGTCATGTTCTGCAGTTTTCATTCAGATTCAAATGCTTCATCCCTTCCCCATGTAGAGTTCTTTAATTTATTCTGGAAAAGTTTCATTACTCCTCCCCTTGTCTTGTTTACTGCTCTCATTCTTTGGAAATGCAAATATGTATTTGGCAGAGCAGGTGCCATCTCTTTTAAACTGAGAGCAAATTATTAACTCATGAAGGAATAAAATGCTGTTTCTCTCCAGGGAACTTGATGCACATATCCCAATATGAGATCTTGTTGCTGAGCCTTGTGTTTTCATATCAACATGTATGTTGATAGCTATGCTTCATAATAACAAATCAATATGAATCACATGTGTAGATCATTATTGCATGTTAATATCAAGATTGGTTTTCATTCAATTCTATGTTTGAGGGACATGTAGACACTGTACAGAGATGCATTGAACCTGTATGTGTACTTTCTTTATGTAACCTAAATGTCTCAAACACTTTAAAGCAGTGTCTTCTACAGCCATTTAAATCTTTTAGGGATATGCAAGAAATGGTGTAGCTGTTTAAAAGAAAGTTCCTTGTGCAAAGCTCAAAGTTTGGAGAGATTTTAAACTGTTAAAAAATCAAGCACCTGAAGTAAGAACAGCTTTGGAAATGATTTTCAAACTGTGGGTGTTGAAGAGGAGAAGATAATACATAGTATTACCTTGTCTTTAACAATGTTGTCATTGATTCTTCAGATTTAACACATACTCCACTGAATATTTCTTTTTAAAGATATCCTAATAGAACTGAAGAAGGGGAGGGAAGGAAAGGAAGTTCATGACAGCATAACCTTTCTGACTTAGTACTTTAAAAGCCTCATAATACTATGAAATACTTTAAAATGGTTGTAAACAGCATGATGAAGACTTTACATATTGTTATTAAATTTACCATGGAGAAGAATCTTGTGTATTGTAGATGGATTCTTTTGAAAGAGTTAATAATGCAGATTACATTCCTCAGTATAGTTGGAGCTGGATTCTGTAAATGACACCAAGCACAGTTACAACTAAAGGGGATGTTTCCATTGGTTATTATCTAGATATTTTTGAAAACTGTATATTGCCAGTAAAATAATTTGTTTGTATGCCCCTTCTCTGTTTTTATGGGAAGTATGTGTTGGATATGTGGCAAGTGAACACCCACAGTACATAGTGGTAAACATTGTGGCATTTACTTCTTTTTTTTCCCAGAGAAAAAATAATTACTAAAAATCAGTTTGTCTGGATTTTTTGTTTGTTTTGTTTTGTTTTTGTTTTTTTTTCTGGGGGAGTCATTCTCTGCACATTGTCCTGAAAGTTCACTGTGGCTTATTTATATCCTTATCAAGGCACTATTAGAGGGGCAGGTGAATGGGATCATTCTTCAGCCTTCTTAAAAGCATAAGGATAGCTTTACTGTCTGGACTAGTATGATGTCTCCTTACAGTGATTACTAAGGAAAGAATATAAGAATAGGCTGAGCATTTCCGGAGTGTTCCTTCAGGTTCCAACGCTCTCTACACATTTATTATTTTACTGATATCAGAGATAGGCCTGTATAATTTTAAAACTGGAAGAATTCTAGTGTACTCATATTCTTTATGTTCTCTTTTGTCCTCTTTTTCCATTTCTACTGTAATCAATTTGCAAATCCAAAAAAGCTCTGCATGTATTCAGAATGCAAGTATACCAGGGATCTATACAATGAAATAATTTTTTTTATTTTAAATTTTCTTCTGAATACTCTTTTTGAATGCTGTTGAGCACTGATCTGATCTTTACTGATTATAATTACAAATTTTTATTTTATTTCTGAGTGGTAGCTCATCAGTGATGAGCTCACTGGTCATCACTGTAAGTGTATTGCTAGGATTTTTTTTATGTGCATTACTTTAGATTTATCAATGCTAAGGTATATGTATCTATTCCAGTGGGAATTGGAGGATAGCATTAGCAAGCAAGAGAAGGGACAGTCGGACTTAGGATTTAGTACCTATATCATACCTAAATTCTGTTTGAACTCTCTAAATCTTTTCCTGTACCCATCCATAAAAACATTATGGAGTCTGTATTAAGTATTTCACTGGTATGGATATAATAACAACTAGAACAATGACTTGTTAATCCATTGGAAAAGGTTTTGTTTTGTTTTTCTTTGTGAATAATACATAGCGAACTTTAAATTATTTAAAAGTTACCCTATGCAACAATCTAACGTGTCACGCCTCCTGCATAAATTTACTCATTTAAAGAGTTATTAAACCCAAAAATTTTTAAAAATATTTTTGAAATGTTTACCTTTTTTTGTTTTTCTGTGTTTGCCAGTCTTCTAATCTTAATCTAATGCAAAATACTCTGCTGCATAGTCCACAGATACTTGGACTTTGTTAATTTAGAATAGGGGTGTATATATGTAAGTATACATACCTATTATATAAATTTCTATTGACTACATGTTGAATATGCCAGCAAATATTCATTGCAGTTATGAACATGATTAAATTTATAGCTGTCAGAATCCATCTAACAGTTTAGTTACTTACAGGAATTGCACTTTCAAAGTGGTAGTTAGAGAAACAGTTCCTAACCAAGTGACTAGCCCTAGCTGGGGTCACATTAGATTGTAATGAACTCCAGCACACGACAAATGTTTTTATTTAGATCATATGTCCAACAGAAGCAAACTCTGTAATGGGTGTGCTGTGTGTGTATACATTACTACTAAATATTTGGCATTATATTGCAATATTTCTATTATCATTATTTTTTTTAAATCAACATCACCATGGTCATCCTCTTTTCATATAGCAATGGGAACATGGAGCTGGAGTTGATCACACGGACCATTGTGCCTAGTCATTTACAGCCTCAGGGAACATGTCATTAGATGCCTCATGCAGACTGGGGTTCATTGAGCCTCAATTTTGCACACCGTTACCAAAAGCCACAGAATGTCTCTATGCAGTCTAGAACACAACTTAAGACTTATAATACAAGACTAAGTCATTAAAACAATAATGTTACAAGAAGAGAGGACTAAATACTCAGATAATTTTAGAATAAAATCTGATACTATGTCTGTCTGTCTTCTGTGCTCATCTGTGAAGATATTTAAGCAAAGCAGTTACTGTCATATTTTTTTAGGTCTCATATTTTAAGTTTAAATATTGAAAAAGGTGTAAACAATATTACATCTTACTTTGTAAATGTGACTATTCACACTGGGAGGCTGTTTCCAAGGATTGTACTTCTGTGAATTTGGGGATCACATTTAACTGAAAACAATATATTTCCCATAAATTCTTCTGTATGAACTGCTCATCGTTATTTATAATGCTTGTAAATAATAATGCTTATAAATAATAAACTATGTAGCTTGGAATTGCATCTTTTTTTAATCCTTTTAGTAGAAGTTACAGTTCTGTGACGTGTTATATGAATCTAAGAGAAATATTGTCTGGTATTTCATAGTCTGAACTAATGAGATAGACTAGTGCCCCCTGTTAGGTGTACAGTAAGAGAATTTACATTACAAAGAAATCCAAGCAATTTTACAGAAAGGTATGTCTTTAGTAAAAGCTATTGAAATGTTCTGGGCTAGTAAAATTAATGAATACTGAATGCTATCAAATGACTGTGTTAGTCCGTGGATTAAGAAGGTGAATATGATAAAGCAAGGCAATGGTAAATGAGGAAGGCCGATGCTGTCAGATTCCTGTTACTACTCCTTTTAAAGTTACTTATTCTAAATATATTGAGATATGAGCAATGCTTTTTGAGGTGAAGTTTTGATGAAAAAGTGATGTATAGTTTAAAATCAATGCATCATAATTCTTACTATTGAGGTGTGGCCTCTGGTGTTGTGAGTTTATTTTCTGTATATTTTCTCCGAGCTGTATTTGTGTAATTACCCTCATAGCAGATGCATGGAAAGCAAATGCAGATAGCTTTTAACCCGCTCATACTTTGAGGGAGTTAGATTAAATCATGACGAATTCCTGCCTCTGGAGCTTGAACTTTTTTATTATTTTTCTATTTGTCTTGACCTACTATATTGAAACTGTTTACAATTCTGTTTTCTAGAAATATGTAGAACACATACATTAATTCTTGGAGAATTAAACTTTCAGTCATCAGTCTGCAGGTACAGCCCTCTGTTCTTGATCACTGTTGTTTCTGTACATTGCTCTACATTGTGATTAACTGTGCATTACATGATAGGTTTTTTTCTGTTGTATGGATGCTGTGGTGGTAAGAGTCTTAGAAATATGAAAGCATACCAATATAATCAAGAGAATTCTTTAGTAGCAGTTATATATTTCTCATACTACATGAAAATACATGTTCAGTCATACATAGAAGTAGGGCTGTAAAATAAGAATGTTAATCTCTATGAGTAAGCTTTTTCCTACACCATAAAATTGTAAGAGTCAGTAAAATGTGCATCAGGTGAGCTCAGCTCAGAGTTATTTCCCTTATTGTCCACTCTGTTTTATATTTTTTAAGAAGCACCTGTTACATTTCCTCAAACAGACCACCAAAAGAGCAGCTGAGGAAACTATGTAACTATTGTAACTATGTCTGCCTTGTACTTCATCTTACATCCTCTGACTGCCTCTGCAGCCCTGGTTTTTTACATCTCTGCTGCTGCTTCCTCCTATTTCCATGTCCTTGAGCTGTTCCTGCTTTTCTTTTCCACTGGATGTTGACAATCCACTCCAGAGATTAGGAACTGTGAAGGTGGGACCTGCTTGGGCTCACATCAAATGGTGATAAGGCACTGCTCGTCGTGACTACGGTGGAGGCAACTACAGCAGAGAGAAACTGAATTTCTACTCCACAAGTCAGCTATTTTGTGGTGTTTTTTTGTTTGTTGGTTTTGTTTTGTTTTTTGTTTGGTTGGTTTGTTTTGTTGTTGTCATTGTTGTTTAGTTTTGATGGGGTTGGTTTGTTTGGCTTTTGGGGTGTGAGTGTGTGTGTCCCAAGATTGGGGGAAATTGGCATGTCTAGGAAATGAAGGGGGAAAAAGAGAAAGCATTGCAATATTTTTTTCCCCTAAATAATTATTGCCTTGCAGAGTCAGTGAGAGCTTTTTCCCCTCCCACTCTTCTGAAATGGAATTCCAGTAAAACTTGAGGATGGTTTTATGTGTTTGACTTAATTGTGTCTTTTTTTTTTTTTTTTTTTCAATTTCTGCAGACATCTGTTTTGGTTAGTACAGACCTGATACAAGGGGATAGTGAGTTTGCTGGTATCCTTTTACACTGCCCGGATTGTCTTATGCACAGTCACACTTGATTTGCATTTTCTTTCAGTGTGGATTGGCTGTATTTCCATATAAAAATATTTACTTTTCTACTTTGGGTGATTACAGCGGTTAGTGATATGTGAAGAGTCATTCTTCTTTCCTACTTACTAAGTGCTGTGGCTAGAAATTAGCAGTGTGTAAAAGTGAGAAGCTCCTAGGCAAAGTTGCTTAGAGTTGATTAAGTCGTTGCTTTTCAAATGAAGGAATGGACTGTAGTATTTGTATAAATTACTCTCTGAGAATTGCTTCTTTAGACACCCAAAGTGCTACTGCTAAGGATGGTTGTAAGTGAAGATAACAGGTTGATTGCCAGAGCAAAGCAGAAGGAAAAGTTGGTAGGAATAACCAGACACAAGCAAATAAAATCTGTCATATTTTTTCCCCTTTTTGTGTATGTATGTGTAAGAGAGATGTTTAGAACCAGCTTCTTGATAGGTTAAAACACAGTGGTAAATGGTTGTGTGTTTGAGAGGTATTCTGGAAGTGCCATTGGGTTTTTTAAAAACCTGTTGACCTGAGTGGAAACCTAGTGATCACGTCTTGCTCAGGCAGAAAAGGAAAACTACGTCTGCTGATGGGTCCTCTTGTGCTTGATGGGTCCTCTTGAATCACAAGAATGTGAGAATGGGAGGTGGAAGATTCAAGAAGGTCACATTCCTCCCGAAGGGTGAGAGGAGCCAGGGCAGCTCACAGTCTGTGCACGAGGCAATGTGCTGTGGCTTTGGAATGGGTAAAGCAAGGAATGTTTGAGGGCATGAACTAAGCCCCTAGTGAATCTCAGAGCCCAAGAGGAACAAACAAACTCTTGTAGTTAGTGAGTAACATCCAGTCAGAGAGATGTGAAGTGGTGCTCAGAAGAAGGAAGCACACTGGGATCAAGGATAAATTGGAGGCCTTCATGTCTGGAAGGTGTCAAGGGCATAAAAGGTTCTTTGGCAAGGGAAAGAAAGATGTGTCTTGATGTTGATGTGGCAATTACTGTGATTCCATATCAAGTTAGAAATTTTTAGTGATGTGTTGCATGTCTTTTTTTTATTGCTAGTATTCCAGTTTGGACCTATTTTGACAGGCATATCATCTGCATGACTAAAGCCATTCTAAATATGAAAAAGAAATTCTGCCTTACATCATTCATATTCAAACAAACCCAAACCAGACCAGTCTCAAACCCAGATCGCCCATGTGAAGTGGTATTGCAAAAGCCAGTGACATCCTAATTGTGCTGTGTGGAGGGTGGGAGTTAGATTCAATATACATCTTGGGTATTTTAGAATACATATTTATATCTATAAAACTTGACTAACAAATACTAATAATCTAAGAGCATTGGTTGTGCTATGAAAAGATTGGAATTATTAGATAACAGCTGTTTAATGAAGTTCATAGGAACTTTTGTTCTATTTGTAAGTCAGACATGAGATAATATGGAGCTCTACTGATGCAGAAAGTTATTGTTCTTTGGAAAGGGGTTTCAGATGACTTCACCAGGAAATTTCTGGGCATGTTCCTCTGTATATCTGTTCTAAAGTAACAGCTCTTGTGCAGTGTAAACAAGGATAGTATGCTTCTTTATATAAAGTAATTTTTATATAATCAGAAATCTGAACTTTATGCATACTTCGGTGTTTTACAGAGATCTCAATTTCAAAAGTAACTAAAGAAGGAAGGTCTTGGTGTTTTTGCAGCATTAAAATTTATAGTTGCACTTTGTGTCAGAGAACTAGTCTTAAAAGAGAGTAGACAATAACAAGACATGACAGTATTTTTTCCTTTCTCGATGTTCTGTAGAGCTGGTGAAGCGCATCGAAGGTATTTGGTGTGATAAAATTTGTTCACGGTGTTGACACAGACTAAAAGAAAGGTCCGCTCCCTCCCCCAGTCCATGGGCCTTTGTGTGGCTGTGCCATCTGTACTGTTTGCAGTGTATCTTCTGTAAGGGCTATGATGGCACTGGTCAAATGTGAGGGTAATATTAGACTGTCAGATCCCAAACTTTTTGCTCATGGCCTTCTGGCTTCTCTAGGACTGTGGCTCCATGCCTCCTTACTTTTTCTGACGTGGATGATGCTGTTGGCTGTTCTGCTGCTGCCACGGCAGCACAGGGTGTTGCTGGTGGGGTAGTGAGTGGAGGGGAAGGGAGCCAGCAGGACTTGTCTCCTGGGAAAGCTGACTCCCCATGCAACCCCTGCATCGTGGGGATCATTACCTGCTCTGCAGCTGTGGAGCTCTTTCCCACGTGTTACTGTCAGTCCTTACTGTCAGAACCCTTCTCACTCATTTGGGAATAGATGAATATTAAAGGCATAACTTAGTGGTAATGCTACAGCTTTCTAAATTTTTCAGAACATTTTTTCATGAAAAGTATTTAAGCTAGGTAAAAAAAGTACTTTGGGACATGTTGTTCCATTTATTTTTTAAGCCTATTCTCCATAGAAATCACTGGAGAGTTTTTAAAGCAGATGTCTTGATGTGGGCCATTGTAATGCAATGTTCTTTGGAAAATTCTGTGTCTCAGGACAAATTTACCACAAATGGAGCAATCGTGCTGTCCCATAAAAGAGAAGACATGTGTTTTTGCAACATTTGATAGATTGGAAAAGTATGCATAACCCTGCCAACTCTGCAAAGCAAGCAAGTCTGCTATTTTCAGTAAAGTATTTTGGGGCTTTTTGAGTATTTTGAAAATGCTAGTACAGTAACTGCTCTGACTATTCAGGAATACTTAGTACAACAAAAATTTTTAACATTAATAAATACAGTATTATCTGAAATTATGACTATGAAGAAAACATGTTAGATCTTTCTCCCCTTGAATTTTTGGCAGAAAAAGAATATACAGTTTTTATTAATAACGGTTTACTGGAACATTTTATTTCATGTGTACAGATTTTAAGGCCATAAAGCAAAGGAATACTGCATACATATCAAAATAGAAATACTATAGAGTAATCTTTTTGGTTCACAAATAATCAGTGGAAGTATTTATCTTGTTTATTATCTGTGCTAACTTGAACTTAGTAATTAATTATGCAACACTATTGTAGGAGATCTGCTGCTTTTATTTGTGGTATTTGTGATATTTGTTATTAAAAAGACTAGATACATTTTGTGAATAATTAAAATAGGGATGAAATATGCAAAAGAACGTGAAATGTTACTTATTTTCATCAGAAAATTCTGATGTATCTGTATAGAAATATGTATGTTCATAATTTCACGGCTATCATAGGTAGCTTACTAAAATACTAACAAGGACAAGGATAACAGTTATGTTAGGTAAACTTATCTTGAATAAAAATGAAAATAGGAAACACAAACATATGGTGTACATATATTTACGACAGTATATTTTACAGTGAATTTTTTAAGTATACTAAGTCTATGTTTTTAATTCTTCTAAGATGCCAAAAGAAATAATTTGCTTATTTTAGTTGTGCCAAGTTAAGAAATGTATGCTAAATCTAGTGATGCAGTTTGTGCCTGGGAACCTTGAGGACTGGAAACCGCTAGCAAACATTAGACATCTCTAATAATCTCTTGAATAATCTTTTGTTTTGTATATCTGAGAAGGCCATAATCTGAAAAAGGCTAAATGCGCTGAGTGCTCCTTTGCTTCTGAAAGCAGAGGATTTGGCATTTTGCAGTTCTGTATTCCAAGCAGCATCAGCTTTTTCATAATTTCTCTTTACTCTTCTTCGGGTACATACCTTTTCTTCCCTCATGGGGAAAGACAGCACGGTAGTTGAGATTCAGGACCAAGTGACCTGCATTTGGCTTTGGCACACTGTTCAGAATTCCCATTCTCCTTTTTTTTAGGGTGCTTTTACTGGGACAAACAAGTGGGTAGATTAGGTGTGTTTCTGGTCCCTGGGGTGTAGGCTCAGCCCTGGGCACCTCCTCCCAGCACCATTTTGGATAAAGCTTGGCTTGTGCTGGTCCAGCTCTGAGAAGAAGGAATGGTGCTGCTGGAACTGGATAGGAGTCGTGACGTTTTCTAACCAGGTTCCCAGCATGGGTGACTGGAAAACCAGGACCCTGAAGCAAACCACAGTATAAACCTCAAGTAATTTAAAAAGAGCCCCAGATTTCTGGAATGGTGTTATTATTGTGTATATGTAGTTAAATCTGTAAGTGACAAGGTTTCATCAGAAGTATCTACTTCCTTTGAACTACATCATGTTTTAATTAATGGTGTATTAACTAAAGCTAGCTGGACATGAGAGACAGGGAATTTTATTTAAAATTCTGTGGCTTGCTTAATTAGATATCAGTGATAATTTTTATAATCTATAGCTTTATTTTAAGTTATTAAGTATATTTTTTAGGCATTTAGACTTAAATTTGCCACTTCCAAATTGATAGGATAGACAAAAATAAAGCTGTTAGGAAGTACAACTGTTTTGTTGACTTGCATAAATTAGCATTGTTTATGCATTTAAATATATTCAGTTACAAATCTCAGCTCAGTTCCTGACTTTTCCACACATGCTTCCTGTGTGATAGTGAGCAAATTATTTAAGAACAAATGTTTCAGTGTGTCTAGTGACTTTGAAATGTAATAATTAATGTCAGCTGAGATCTAGTCTTTTGTTAAAATTCACCAGTAGGTCTATATTAATTTTTAGGAATTTCAATTCTTCACTTCCCTTCTGTAAATTGGGATATTTCTCTTTTTCTTATTTTCTAGTCCTTGTACTTAAAAGAAGGCTGGTCTGTACCATTGTCCTGTTTGTAATATAGCCACAGAATCATAGAACAGTTTGGGTTGGAAAGAACCTTATAGGCCATGTGGTTTCAAACCCCCAGCCCTGACCATAGTTAACGACACCTTCCACTAGACCAAGCTGCTCAAAGCCCCATCCAACCTGACCCTGAATATTTCTGGGGCTGAATCATCCATCACCTCTGGGCGACCTGTTCCACTGCTTCACCACTCACATTGTAACGAATTTCTTCCTAATATCTCATCTAAACCCACCCTCTGTCAGTTTCAAGTTCCCCTTGTCCTATCACTACCCGTGCTTGTAAAAAGTCGTCTTTCTTGTAGGATCCCTGTGGTTACCGGGAGGCTGCTTCATGATCTTCTCCAACCAGCAACCCCAACTTTCTCTGTCTTCATAGGAGAGGGACTCCAGCCCTCTAATCGTCCTGTGTCCCTTCTCTGGACTCACTGCAGTAGGTCCATGTCCATGTTTGGGGCTTCAGAAGAGGATGCGGCACTCCAGGTGGGGTCTCACCGGAGCAGAGCAGAGGGGCAGAATCCCCTCCCTTGCCCTGCTGGCCGTGCTGCTTTGGATGCAGCCCAGGATACAGTTGGTTTTCTGGGCTGCAGGTGCACACTGTTGGGTCATGTCATGCTTCTTGCCCATGAAAACCCCAAGTCTTTCTCCCCAGGGCTACTCTCAATCCATTCTCTGTCCAGCCTGTATTTGTGTTTGGAACTGCCCTGACCAAGGTTTGGGACCTTGCACTTGATCTTGTTGAACTTGATGAGGTTTGCATGGACCCACCTCATAAGCCTTTCAAAGTCCCCCTGGATGGCATTCCTCCCCTCCAGTGTGTAACCCTTATCTCAGTTTCTTCTTTTATAATGCAAGCACATAACTACTAATTATGTTGTTATTACTTGACATTTTTCATCTGTTCCATTGGTCTAGCCAGGTTGTAAAGAAGGAGCAGAAAAATGAAGTCGATTTAGACACTGAATGTCAGAGTGCAGACACTGTAATTTGGGTCAGAAAAGCAATAGATTCCCCAGGCTGCATAATTCCAATTGCCCAGTTTATTTTAACTCTGTGATTTCTGCCTGTGCAGTCTAAGCAGCTAAGTGTAAACACTAGTACCTCAAATCCTGAATCACAGATTTGTATAGATGCACATCACCTGAGAGTGCATCATCTTTCTCTGTGGTGATTTTTGTTTGTTTGATTTTTCTTCTTGTGGCTAATAGTAATTTTTTTTGGGTAAAACACCCCATGTTATATGGCATGCATCTAATGAGAAAACAGAGGGGCTATTTTGGTTCACTGCAAGTATAAGCAAAACCTTTTAATTATGAAAGTTACTGGGGTGCAGCAAAATCAGTTCCGTGAATATCCATTGGAACATATAAGCAAGTTTATTTTAAGTTAATTTTATATTTTTGAGGTTGGAGGGCTTATGAGGCTTTAGCGAATCTTTGGTGAAGGTTCTCAGAAGATAAAACCTCTGTTTTGTGAGGAAGTCTAACTTTATCATTTAAAATACAGCCTTTGGAAAGAGAACTTCTTATGGAATGGTTTTAAATAACAAATTTAAATAGAATATTTTTGCTCTCTCTTTTTTTTTTAATGATGTGAGCTATACCAAAATTGGATGACATTAGTAAACCAAGTGACTTACAGATTACATAGCTGTGATATCCTTGTGATACAAAGAGCGTGAAAGTAGATCAGACTCTTTTAGGCTTATTTCATATATAGAAGGATTCAATTGTGCATATTTTAATGCAGGGCATGTGAAAGGAATGACTCATAATTAACAAATCACTTAGTAAAGTTAAACAGATATTCTTTACTGTGGGGCACTGGAACTGGTGAGGCTCTGGGCGCTGCCCAGAAAAGTTGTAGATACTCCATCCCTGGAAGTGTTCATGGGCAGATTAGATGGGTCTCTATGAAATCTGGTCTACTGAAAGGTGTCCCTGCCCCTGGCAGGGGTATTGAAACTAGATGATCTTCAAGGACCCTTCCAACTCAAGCCATTCT
Source organism: Aphelocoma coerulescens (assembly GCF_041296385.1). NCBI lineage: Eukaryota > Metazoa > Chordata > Aves > Passeriformes > Corvidae > Aphelocoma > Aphelocoma coerulescens. The sequence continues at coordinate 37,499,920 of NC_091015.1, read as the reverse complement.
ATGATTTCTATTAACATAGGTGTTTTTAAAATTCACACATTCTACAATTGATGAAAATGGCTGTTACATGGGTGGCTCCTGGTAAATGTTTTAGAAGTACGTCCTCTGCCTGGTGGTAAGAGTAGAGCACACAAGGGACTTTGGAAAATCTCTTCATTTGAAGACTTTCATGGATTGAATCAGAAAGGTAGAACAGAAAATAATTCTTAACCCCTAAAAAACCTGCTTTTAAAAAATTGTTTTCATATTCTGTCTTGCAAGATTTCAATGGAATTCAAGCTCTGTAATATAAATGTTTCATATGCAGCCTTCTCATAAAGCATCTAGACCTTTAGTGATGACTTTGTACAAGTACATGGAAGAACTATTACAGTAGTTGCTAAGTACCAACTGAGCTTTATAAAGCAAATACAGGGTAAAAAGGTTGAAAACCAATGAAAGATGAAATGTGACTTAACAAGCTTGTGCCTATTCATAACTTACAAGGTTTCTTTCATAGTTTCTCTTTAGTAATAGAAAGCTGAGCATAAATATTATAGGTAATTTTGCCATTTTTAGGATCATATGGAAGTTCTACAGGGCCAATTTTTAAACTCTTTAGTTATCAGTGTAAAACAAATTTTAGACATTTCTGTTTGAGACACCTTTGTTTCAGTGAGTAGACCTTCAGTTGGCTTAAGGTAGTTACATAGGTACGTTCTAAAAGTTAAGTTTTAGAATCATAAAGTTTGAAGCAAAGGAAACAACTAAGAAGGATGTGAACATCTGACTTGCAATGCAATCAAGTGCAGTGTGTTCATCCCAGTGCTTCAGCTGAGAAACCAACAAAACCAATAGAAAGGATTGCAGGTTGAAGGCAGAAAGGCTTCTATAGATGTGAAATAGTGTAATAGATACAGGTTTGCAATTGTTTGCAATTAATGGTGCTGCTATTCAAGTTAAGAATATAAATTCATGGAGGTAGTACATCTCTAATTAGTATTACCAGGAATGTAGTGCTCTTGCGTGGTGCTTCTGTTCTGTGTGGGAGTGGAGTCCAGAAGATTGAATCATGTAATTATTTCTCATATAGAAGCACAAATGTAGTGTTATCCAGTTGCCATCCATTTTATTATTCTTTTTTTTTTTTTGTAGTTGACAAGGAATTCTTCAACAATTTAAGCACAGAAACAACAATGAATCGTTGAGTTTCTTTTTGTGTTTGTGTATTTATTCTACTTTCCTTGCTTTATTGCCATCTTTGATTTCTGGCTTTTCATTAGTTACCGTATTCTAATATATAAGCCTTTTTGATGTAAGGCTTAAAAATATATTCAAAATAGACTAAATGTTTTCATTCCTCACTAGATGTATTTGTTTACTTATTTTGAAAGAAAATGGAAGGAAATATATAAAACATTGTTTATATTTTGCTTTTTAAAACTATGGTAAAAATGAATTGCACAAAAAATGATTATTTGTTTGAATAATGATGTTTATGATTCAGAAGTAAGCATATAGATGATTTTTAGTTTATGACAAATATAGTAATAGCAGAAAAAGGCTGACCTACACTGTAAAAGTGTTCCAATATGAAGATTATTTAGTAATTGTTTGGCTCTTGACTACAATTTGTGAGTAGGATTAAAACTCCCTTGGGCAAAATCCTGTGGATCCCCAGGGGAATTGCAGAGGATGAGGAAACACAAGCATCAACATTCAGCAAAGTCAGGGGAAATTGTTTCAAATTTCAAGCGAAAGTCTTACTAAGCAGGTTCAGGGTTTTTTTATCCAACAAATGCACTTTTAAGGCAAGCTGCCCGCTGGAGTAAAATAATGCTTTCCATGTGTTTATCCTGTGTCTCTTTTCAGGTATATTTGGGCATAGTTTATTACTGTATCTAAGCAGGTTGTCCCCAAGTTTATCAGTAGTAGAGGCAAAAGGAACTGGAATGTGACAAATTTGGACATTTGTCTTCACAGGCTGGTGAAGACAGGCTGTGCTGTTGCCCTCCAGATGTCAGGAGGGGCAAAGTCCCACCAGTGTCCCCCTAGCATATATTTAGCAGTCTATAGACAAAGCAGGCAAAACCAAAACCAAATCCTGAAGGGATATATGTGTGCATTCCAGACCTGCAATAGGAGACCAGCTACCCTTTACTCTCGAACTATGTTACACTGTAGCATAAGTTAAAATCAGTCTTAGCCTTCACTTAGCTTGAAGTTTCCTGCATCTGTTCTCAGTCTTGAACAAAGGCTTGTTTCTGAAAGCTTCATTTATTAGAAAATACTCCTTTCTGCCAGTCCTACTCTTCTCCTATCTATAGAAAAATCATACATACAATAGCAATAATTTCAGTGTCAAGGACTACTGTGTAAAAACATAAGCTAAATCTGAGGAGAATTAATTGCAACATTTAAAAAGAGAAAATAATTAGGTAGAATTCCAGAGAAAAACCTGCTAGAAAATGATAACAGAAATGCACAGCCTCTCTCAAGAGAAAAAGTGTATTTAAGATGCAAGCATAGTATAAGCTAGCTCAGACAAAGGATTCCCAAGGGAAAAAGGAGATAGGATCTACTTTTTTTCTTCTTCCCTTTAAGATGGGAAAAACACTGGGAAACTCAAATTAACAAAAGTGAACTTTCGTATTGAAAACTGAACACCACGGAAAATGAACACAAACTTAAGTTGTTTAAAACTGTAATTATGTAACTTTGTCAATTAAAAATGCAATCAAACACCAATTTTTAGTTGTTAAAAATTCCATGGGAATGTTGGCACTTCTTACCTACAAAGCATTCTGAAGTAAGTAATATACTGAAGTCAGTAGATGGAGGACATAAATTTCACTGTTTTCTTCTCATACTCTGAAAAAAAATCAGCTCAGTTAACCATGAAGATGTAGGGTTTTCCCATCTGAAAGATGGGGCAATGTGTTAAAGTCTTTAAGTTGGTATGTCTGTCTGTGTGGGATGGACAGTCAAACAAACAAACGAAGGACCCTCAGTCAGAAAATGCACTTCTGTCCCTGAATAGACCTCTAGAGTGTAGTTCTGCAAATGCCAGCTCTCTGTCTCAGTTTACTCAATGGCAGTGTATGAACTGCAGGAAAATATTTAAGGATTTTATAAGAGACTGATAAGGTGTGATAAGAGACTGATAAGGTGTACTTATGCTGTAGAAGGATGTGAGGCCAAGCCACCTTTAAGTAATGGTTTTGGTATTGAGAGCTGTGGACCTGTGACATCCTGGCCTTCAGCATCCCTTAGACATGTGTGCAGGAGGTCAGGCAGAGGTGCAGAGCCTGCTCTGATGCTTGTGGTGCTGAGCCAACTTGGATCTTCCCTTCTGGCTTTGTTTCAGTAAAACTGCCTCACTCGTGCTCTGCTTGTGCATCCACATCTCTAGTGTCAGTATGGACACCATCAGAGCAAATTCTAGGAACATGCAAATGGCAATGCTCACTGATCCTTCACAAACCCAGAAGTTGTTGTCTTCTTGGAGCTGAATTTGAATGGGTCAGGAATTTTTTCTGGGTGAATAGGGAATTGTGCTTCGAGATGCTGCTGCCACCACATAGTTTATTTCAGGTGAAGATATGCATTCTTGTAGGTGAGGGGGCCGCCTTATTTCGATAACCCATTTGGTATCTCACTATCACTGAACTCTTTTATAGTAAAGCTAATGAAGAAATACAAAACCATTTGTAGTTGTCTAGAAGGCTCCACACTATCCCAGTGGAGAGTGACATAGCGCCAGCTATTCATATCCCAGGACTGCAATAATTTAATCAACTTCTCCATACAGCTCGCTCCCTAGGGGAAAAAAAAAAATTCCACATAATAGAAAACAATCTAGCATGAACTTCTCCTATGAAATCCTTTAACCTGCCTGCTAACCTGATCTCTATTGTCTGTACAGATTTTCTATTGATTAAATTAGGTTCACATTTTCACAAGTTATTTATAAGGAATTCCAGTGCCCTGTTCCCAGTTTATTTTAAAATTGTGCAAAGCATTTGAATGAGGACAGCAGTTAACAAATCTTTTCCTCTAACGCTGTGGAACATTTTTGTCACAAGACTAAAGAACATTTCTTCAAAGGCTTATTTCCGAGCATGAAGTAGGAATTTCTGCCCCAGGAAATTATGGATCATCAGGATTCTTCCCCAGTTGTAAATTATGCTTTTCAGCTTTGCTTTCCTGTAATGTAATCACCCCTAGAGCACCTAAACATGGAGAGATTAATTAAATCAAACAATTAAACACAAAAAATCCTTGTAGTTTATTGCCAACAAAAGTTAATTGTTAGGCAGAATTTAGAGGTTGCCCCATGAGAGGGAAATGAAAGAAAAGAGGAAGAACACATGGCAGGTAATAGTCAAAGAGCTTAACCTCTGTTGATATGGGTGGAGATACTTGTGGTGCTGGTTGTGGGGAGGTCTGTGTAGAGCTCATATTGAGTGATGCACTTCTGGAGCTGCCTTTCCTGGGGAAGACGGCAGATGCATGCTTTGGAAGACAGAGATTGTCCCCAGGATGTTTAATCTATGATGCTCCAGATTTTGAAGGAGTTTCAGTGGATATATAGAAATAATGGTGAGCAATATGGAAAGAATTGTTTGAGTGATTGATTAATCCTTCCATCAGAGTGATTTATCTAGTGGACAGCCTAATGTGCTTTGTTAGAGAACTTACCATAGATTACACAGATATACCTATAAAAGCCAGTGCTTTCTGTCCCAGATTGCTTTTCTCCATTTATTAAAGACTATCAGTCATAAGCTTTGGTGATTCAGCCTTCTTTTAATGCTTTTAATATTCAAATAGTATATATTTTTAAAAGTCACCAATTTCAAAATTCTACCCACTGTCTAGAAATCTTTTTATCTGAACAGTTTATTTTCTACTTTTTGTTGGGGTCAATTTTTTTTCTCTCTTTTTTTTTATGCCTCCTAGTTTCAATATGTTTATAATTAGTCACTTATACAATCAAAATATTATTCAATGTGATCATTTAGTCATAAAAAAAAATGGTTTCAAATTTTAGTGGCCCTGTGGAAAAATTTGCTTGTTTAGTCATTGATGTAAAATAGTAAGAAGGATGAGTAACTCCTCAACTTTTCTCTTCCAATTTTCACTTTTTAAATCTGTTTTCCTAAAATTGTTACCGAGATGTTTTAAACATTGGGAACAGTTCCATGACTCTCACTTGGAGGAGATTTTTCAATTATGTACTACTTGTCTCGTAAGCATAAATTAAATTCCAGTGGTGTTTTTTTGACTTTTAGTTTGTTCAGCTGTATTATTTAAAGAAAGAAAAAAGCCTTTATAGACTTCTGATGAATCAGCAAAAATATGTTGTGGTATTTCCTTGTACCAGAGTCTCCTCAGGTTTCATTTATTTCAGTATTTCTTTTAGTGAAGAAAACACTGAGAAATTTGAATGTAGTTCTTCTGACTTGGTAGGTAATTAATGTAACAACCTGGAAATAGCACACCTAGGAGTTTTAAAATTTAAGGTCAATCAGAAGTTTCCTTTAAAGAATTCATATGATGAAGTTAAGGTACATGAAAGGTGTCCTGGTTTTGGCTAGGATAGGGTTAGTTTTAAACTTAGTAGCTGGTACAGAGCTGTGTTTTGGATTTAGTATGAAAATTATGCTGATAACACAGTGTTTAGTTGTTGCTAAGTAGTGCTTACCCTAAGTCAAGGACTTTTCAGTTTCCCATGCTCTGCCAGTGAGGAGCTGCACAAGGAGCAGGGAGGGAGCATATCCAGGGCAGCTGGCCAGAGGGATATTCCATACCATGGACTGTCATGCTCAGGGTATAAACTGGGAGGAATTGGCTGATTGCTGCTCAGGAGAGGCTGATTGGTTCTCAGGTGAGCAACTGTATTGTGCATCACTTGTTTCCCTTGGGTTTTATTTCACTCTCTCCTTTTGGTATCTCCCTTTTCATTAACATTATTCTTAACAAATTTGCTTCAGTTATTAAACTGCTCTTAAATCAATCCTAACTATACTCAGTGATGTTGCTGTCTTGCATTCTGATCGGTTTTTATCAGTGCTCAGTTTTTGTTGCTAATATTTTTCCCTGTCACAAACTGTAGTATTGGTGAAATATTTTCACAAACATTCAAGTATTCTGCTTGCCATGCCAAAATAGGGTTTGTGTTGCATGTCTTCTTAGTGTTTACTGATATATTCCATATAAATAATTCAAGAAAGTGAATTTGAATGATTGCTTCTCTGAGGAATACAGTCCATATCTTTGTATTAAAATTTAAATGGATGTTTTTACATGTCCCAGACTAGTACACCTGGGAATAAAGTAGTCAATAAAACAAGTGGGCTTGTGAGTTGTGCTGGTTTCTTCTTTAAAGGGGAGAGATTTCAGCTTGATAAGGAAACTATCAGTGATTTCAGTGTGTTGATGTTTATAGTTTATATTTCAGAATTGTTTTAATTTACATCAGTAAACATCCTTTACTAAATTGAAAAAAAAAAGTGTACTACCGAAAAGACTTTATACTAAATACAGTGCAAAAACAAGGGATGTTGTTATGTAAAATATGCAACTTAAATTACATTACTTCTTTATTTGAAAGTAAAGAAACCAGAATGGTGGTGATTAGCAGATATTTTGGTTGGATTTCTTGCCCATCAGACTCTTCATACTAAGCTTTCAACAATGCAAATTTGGGGTATTTCTGGCATCAGAGACATTGTTCTCTACAAAGTGTAAAATCCATTGCAGGAACACCTACACATGTCTTGTATATCTGTACATAATGCCTGCATTTCCAGGCAAGAAATTAATGATTGTTAGCATGGTTTTTTTTTTTGGAGAACAGAGAAAAGTTTCAGGCACACATGTAAGCATTTGTTATCTGATATGTAAAAATTCTCCTTTGGAAAATCCATGATGTCACCCACACTGAAAATCACAGGATCTAGCTAACCACGGCAAAAGTGTAGGACCCTGCTGAAGAAAATACCAAGTACATTCTGTACAGAAAAGCTCCTGAAAGGCATAATTGCTGCAGCCTCCATAGCAATTAAGGTATAAAATATTCTGTTATTTATTCCTATTGTTCAGGCAAAAATCATTAATCAGTCCTGTTGTGGAAAACTGTAGTTTCTGTGGAAGGAAAGTTGCTATAGCTCTACCCAGTGCCTCCTTTATGGAGTAACTGTGAATTGAGGAAATTGCATGTGAGATGTACTTTGGGAAAGGGCTGGTAGAAAGCAAACGATGGCTGAGCAAATCCAAAAGCCAGTTTCTGGGCTGTTCTAAGTTTCCCTGTTATGGTAGTTAGAAATAAGTCCCTTAAGGCATGCATTAAGATGAATGTCATGCTTTCAGACACAACAGTGAGGTTGGACCTCAAAAGAAACTCCTGTCTTTCAGGGAGTTGTGTTGGGTTGGTTGAGAAACTGGACATGTCTCCATGGGCCGAAGTTCAAAGATGAAACTGGTGTTGTTGATCAGTTTTGTAGGACTGATGTAATTTTTTTTCTCCAAATACTCTCCAAAAACTCCTCTTTCCTTGCAAGGAGGACTGAATAATGTAAATGAGATGGAGTCGTGAGGTTGGCGTATAGGGAATTTGCCTTTATGTTTTTTTTTTTCCTCCATTGAATATTCCTTTTTCTTTTCTCAGCCTGGCTTCTGTACAGCAGCTGAGGATTTCGGTGGCATGGGGAATTCCTGGAAATCTAAGTTTGTTAGCAATGTTGGCTGAATGCTAAGTAATTTGATTTGTATAGTTTTTAACAAAGCTTTGCTTCCTAGTTTGGGTATGTGTCCTCGTAGGAATCCTGACAGAACACTTAATAAACTTTCAAATTCAGAAAGGAAAACATGTTATGAGAAGGAGACTGGAATTCTAAGACTCATTATAGTCAATGGCTAGAGGAGGAAGATTTTTTTACAATTCTTTTTGTGATTAAATGAATGGTTTATTAATGTAGTGTTTCTAGTTTCTCTTATTTGTTAGGCCTGCTTTGTGACTGGTTGAGAGGGCAGTGAAGCTTGTCTAAGTGTATATTAACAAAATGCACACACAGATCTAAGTTACCCAGAATTTTTTCAATCTCTTAGAGGATTGCTGGAAAGTTCCCTACCTGACATTGTATGTATTTTAACTGTATGCTGTGTTGTGTTCTTCTAAGTAATTTATCTCTGTATGAACAGGTCAAATCACTCAGTGTGATCTGTTTAGAGCTCCTGATCTTTATTTTGCCTCACAGCAAGCACATTTGATTAATGTTGTAGTTCCAGGTTCTTTTTTTCCTATGTGGTAGTATTATCGCTGTTACTACTTTCCTCTTCATATACTTATGTATAGGTTTCTCAATGCATGGCCTTCCTGGAGCACTTAAAGAACACTAATTAAGTATAAAGAAGTGAATTTATATTAAACTCTTCTGAAAAAGATAATATAAATGACCTCATATTTTCTTCTACAGAAATTAGGATATTTGCATAGTATATAGATGATCTTCCAATGTATACCTTAACAAATAACACAACACATAACACAAATATGCATTGATGACTTTTGTCTTCAGCATCTGTATACTGTGCTTGCTTTCTTATAAACACAATACTATCTACCTAAAATGGAAAAATATCACTATAAAAGGTTTAAGTGTGAAAAACTAAATATTGCAGGGATCTTTCCTTATTTAGGACTCTGCAGCAGCAGAACCTACCAGGAAACTGAAAAAAGGAAATACTTACAAGGTTCCTTTTGGTGATATCCTCTGCATTGTGTGTCTGTGTATTTCTGCATCACATATACTGAGGTGGTCAGGACCTGGCTGCAGTCCAGAGACCAGTGACCTACCCTCAGAGGACTGCATACCTCCCCTTTCCTGTTCCCAGATTACACTTGGCAAATTACATCCTCTGTGTCGGCCTTAGGCTCCCCTTTCAAAGGACGGAACTTGCATTTGAGAGTTTTCCAGAATAAAAATGGAATTCTGCTGTATGTTCCATGATAGCTGCTGTTCTTACACACAAACTCCATCTTCTTTCCTGTGAGCTGCCATGCCCATACTACATTTTTTCCATTGCTGTAATCTCATGCAGGACATGTATGTTTTGCTGCAACGCTGGTTCTAGGCTGCAGAGCCTGGGTGTCTGGTAAAGGGGAAAGGATGTCAGAGTTGATCATTTAGATCTGTTTTCCCTGCTGATGTTCTGTGTATACAACAAACTTTGTAGACAGTGGTCAAAGGTATTGCATATGAATAGATTGATCAGACTAGAGTGCACAGCATCACTACTTTGCTGGCTGTAGTAATTCTAATGGTAAGCTGTTTATCACAAATATTCATATTAAATAATCAAGATAATCTCTAACTGTACAGTATTCAGCAATGTTAGCTTTTGTAGGTAATGAAGCTAATGTAGTTAAGGATGATGCAAATAGTAAAACTGGATGAAATCGTGGTAGAAAATTTTGTGTACGTTAAATCAATTATGCAAATACAATTTAAAAAAATCAGTAAAATCTAATCAGTTCCCAAGATTATAAGAAATATGTACCTACTTGAAGATATAAAACTGTCTTCAATACAATCTAATCCACTGCCAGAAATGAAACATCTCTAATTTGATTAAAATGGCCCAGTTGACCATAGTTATTTTTTTTAGCCATGGATAAAAGGATTGAAGTTCACAAGACAGAATGATAGCTTTTCTTACTAAATAGCGCTTTTAGCTTTTGTAGTTGCTGACCATTTTCAGGCACTGATCTTGATTCACAGAGGTTTGAGGGCTGATGTGCCTTGTACTTGGCCAGTATCATTCACATTAATGTTACATTTTTCGTTCCAATCTCCATGTTCCTGTTTAGTTTTCATTATTTTTTCAATTATATTATACAATTATATATTCAATCAGTGTTTCTAGATCTTCCAACTCATCATTGTTTTTTCTAACTTGAGGAGATGAAGAGCATAGGAATCTCTTCTAGTACAAATTTTTAAAAGGCAAGGCAGCTGTTTATGTACTTACACAGCTTAACTTGCTCGCAGTATAGTCCCTGCATTCAAATGGTTCACCAGGAAGGGTCTGAGAGCAATGAAAGCATGCTCTGGGACTAAGGTGTCTTCCTTAGTGTCTGCATGAATTTCTTTGTACAGTAATGATACTCGTGTATGTAAGACAGGCAGGAAAAAAAAAAAAGAAGAAGAAAAGGTGTTGTCTGATTGGGTTAATGTGGGTTTTTTTTAAATGTGCTTCTCTTCCTAGTAATTTTTTTGTTTTTCCTTTCTTTCCCCTCATGACTCCTTTTCTATTCCTTCTTAGCTACCAACATCTTCCTCCTTAGCACTCATTCCATTAATGTGTTACTCTCTTCTGGTCTGAATTTTTTGTTTTCTCTTTTTGTAATTTAACCCTTATAAATGATATATTGCTAGACATATGAAGAGATTCCACTTACTTTCTAAAATTAGCTTACTAGTCTAAACTGGTCTTCTAGGCAACCTCTGTAATCAATAAAAGATAAATACCACAGGAGGCAATTAATCACATTTTAAGATTATGTTGTAACTGGAAGGATTAATTGCTGCCTGGGCCACCTGTCTCTTTGTGATGATTAAAGGGAGTGCCTGAGATGACAGTCTCAGATGAGGTACCTGGCTCTCAGATGGCTAAAATTAGATGAAAAGTAGCATACCTGTTGTTCCAGGAGTGGTGTTGGTAATGCATTGCTTTCAGAGGGTCTGTCCTACAGAGGTAGAAACTGCATAAAATTGGGATGGGAAGGCACCCACAGTTTGATTTCCCCCCCCACCCCCCCGAACTGACTTTTGTGATGATACCAACAGTTATATTTGATTTTCACTAGTGACCAGCAATGTTGTGATGTCCTAGAAATCAACCCCTTACTATTTTGTTAGAATAGTTAATACTTGCATAACTCTTACGTGAACTTCTCAGCGAACTGCAGAATCCATTTGATTTTTGGCATGAGGAGTTAGAAGCTTCAGAGCATTTCTGACAAGGCTACACAGTGCTGTATAACAACATAATTGGGTACAAATCCAGTTACAGCAATTTGCTTTTAAAATCATAAGGAACTAACTTTACTGATAAGATATTATCTACTATTTCAGTGGGTGTTACTAAATCAGGAACATCTCCATACAGTGTGTCCAGGTACATTTGATCATAAACAGCTGATAATTTTTTGGTGAATGCTGCACATAAGCATTTGGAATTAAAGGAAAAATAATTTGGACATACATATAAAACTGTTTATAGACGAATACTGAATGGAACTGCATATGAGAAAATATTTATTAGTTACAAGTATTCCCATGGGAAAACTGGTATTTATTCTGGTATTTAATATTTTTTATTTTATTCTGGTATATTTGGTATTTATTCTGGTATTTGATCTTTTAACAGTGTTGTAACTTGCCACTGAACCAACACATTTGGAACAGTTCATACCATCAAAAACTTCTTCCACATAGACTGATGCCATCTTGGCACTCTCCAGACACTGTGAACTGAAGTTAAAAACCTTTATGGAGTTTATAACAGCGGGGTCAAAAGGAATATTCTTCTGATATACAAGGAGGACCCTTACTGCCAGTATGACGAGCCAGGAGAAGTGGGTTAACCTTAGCCCTGGAGAGTTCTCTCAGCTTCAGAAATATGCAGAATGTAAGTAATATTTAATATATTTCATTTTATGGCTAAATCAAGAGTATTTTGAATGCAGAACATAAAATTGTTGTATTATTGATACTATTCACTGTCAGGTAAGAGGTTAAATTATGGTTTATGTTTATTTTTTTAATCCAAAATATATGTTCTTTAGAGGGAAAGAAAAAAATCAGTTGGGGTCTGGAACACTTTTTCTGAACAATTTTTTTGCGGTATGATACCATGTAGACTGACTATGGGTTGGTTAGGTAACTGAGTATTTGGAGAACAAATTTTTTAGGCTTTGCCTAATTTATCTTAATTTGCCTCAATTTGCCATAGCAATTTGTAGGCCACTACACTGGCACTTTTAGATAAAACGAAGGTTTGCCTCAGTCATGGGGGAAGCATGGAGATTCCTGAAGAAACACATCTAGGCATCCAATATTGAAAAGTTTCTAATGCTTCAAGCAATGTGAAGGAAAAGCTGTCCTGTGAAAGACCAAGAAATAAAATTATCTCTTAAGACGAAGTTCTTTAGTTACTGCTTAGGGAAAATTCCTTTCAGTTGCTTGAGACACTTAAATGGCTCAGAATTATGTACTTAAAGGGCAGATACTGAACACAGATTTTGGAGACAGTTCGTGAAGCCTGATAAGACCTGAACTGAAAAAGCTCAGTAACATTTAGGAAGTTCTCCTGTGTGATAAGTAATCTAAATTTCAGTTTCTAAAAATGGAGAAAAACTCATATGATTTATGAATGTTATTGATTTATTACAAGAGGAAACATTTGGTTATGAGGTAAAATGAAGACTGGTGATTGCTTTGGGTCTTTTTGTGCCTATGGCATCACAGTATATAGTTAATTGTATTTTGGTGTAGTCATGTAACAGAGCAATCATAAGATGATTATTAGAATGATTAATGTAATTATTATGGAATAGTACATTCCACTGGAATGTGATTTAGATTCTTAATATTTCCTTGGTTACCAAGTTAAGCCATGAATTATAACCTATATAGGGCAATGTCATTGAACAACAACAACAAAAAAATCAGGTAGAATTATTTAAATTGTGCATTCTGGAACAAGTATATCGGAGTCTCACAGTTCTCTGCAGAAATTGCTGTACAGTTTAAAGTATTCTATTCCTTAAAGTGTTTCCTCCCCATGTCACCATCTCACCTGAAAGGATAAGCTGTAGAGTTGAAGGAAATTTGCTTCATATACTGCTTTACATCCTTAGTGATGTCACTGAGAAAAGAGCTATTTTTTTTCTCATTTCATAGAGAAATATAAAACATTGCATTGTCCGGTATTTAATGAGTTAGGACTTCCGATGTAAAAGAAGGCCTTAAAAATCTGCTAGAAGTATGGGAAAAGAAAGTATCTGTGCTTTTTAGTAGTTCTTTTTTTTTGTATGTGATACATAGAAACATTAAATAAAGGGAAACAAGGTGCAATTATACAGAGCTTAAAACATCCACGTTTTATATTGATAATTCATTGCTTTCAGAGACCATTGTGAAGAAAACTTTGTATTTCATATGTTTTAATATGAATAATCTTGTTTGTTTTAAATTACATCACCAAATAAATAGTAAACATAATAGACCAGTTTAAAAAAAATCACTTTTGAAATGATTTACCACTTCCTGGGAAGATATTTTCAAATTATTTTTCTTTTTTTTTTTTCAATACCAGAATCTGAAGATGTCTAACAGAGATAGAAAGTTAGGTGGTTTTTTTTTGTTTTTCACATGCATTCTTATAATTTAAGCCTCAGTGCAGCCATTTGCCAAAATATTTGCCTTCCTTGTGGGGGAAAAAAGGCACTTAAGATACTCTTTTAATTTTGGCTTCCCTTTGCTCCTCCAGCATTTCCTGCACACACAATAGTTCAGAGCCGTTGTTTTAGTAGAACTGTTGATGTCAGGGAAATTGTTCTAATATGTTTGTGTTCAGGTTTGTGTGTGTACATTAAAGAAAGATATGTTGTCTTTCTAGCTTCCTCTGCTCCTCTGTAATGAAATCTTTTTGGAAATGTGAAATGCGGCACATTTTTGTATAAATAGTTCAATTTCTGAGGCAATTAGAAAAAAAATTGTTAATATTATATAAATTTTTGTGTATAATACCAAGGGAATAAATCCCAGGTATGGACATTGAATTTTTGGGCTGTCCAATTTAATTTAACTAAATGACTGAATAACAGTATCTTTAGTGTGTGATCTAAGACTTTAAATGCAATTTAAAAAAAAAATGGAATCAATATTTTTGAATTGGATGTATTTTTTATGTAACATGGCAAGATACAAAAGGTTGTGGTAGTAGATATCTTTACTCATTACTAAATAATAATTAGGTTGTATGGAATTTTGTGAAGCTTGAATATATAATTGCTTTGCTATTTGTTGAACTTGGAAACAATGAACTGAAAATCCCCAAATTTCATTTTGTGACTTTGTAGAGTTTGATTCACTTAAAAAAATAAAAATAATAATAATTAAAAAAACCCAAACAAACAAAAAAAACCCCTAAACAACAAAAGTTCTCAAACAATTAAAAAAAAAATGCACTGCTCATTTTTCTCCAGCATGGAACTTGAAGTACCAGGGTTCTCCTGCAGGATGGATGGCTGATCCGGGTATCAGAAGGTGACACTGTGGGGAGGTTTGACGTTTTGGCAGTTGTCTGCTAACAAGTGGTGGTGATGAGCACCCAGCTGTGCCTCATGCTAAGGAGTGGGTTTCACTGCAGCTCTTTGGAATAAGTAGGGAGTTCATACAGAGGTGATTTGTTTTGCATTCACCTTCTGATATGCAGGCTTGTAATTTGCTTTGCCTTTCAGTTTGGTGTAGAGATTTTTCTTCATCTTACCCAAATAGCAACGTTATTTTGACTGTATTTATAAATCCTATTTTAGTTCGCATCCACCTTTAGTACTAGAATAAAGGGTATAATCTACCAAAAACTTACCTGCCTTGGATCATACTCTTAGTGGCTGATAGTCACTTCTGCCTAATGAGATCACTGGAAATCAAAATTACTTTTATACAGCTGTGATGGGTTGATTTTGGCAGGATGCCAGTTGCTCACCAAACAGTTCTATTACTCCTGACTCTCTTCCCATGTTCTGGGGTGGGGTACATTCCACGGGAGACAGTCCTCCACAAACTTCTCCAGTGTGGGCCTTTACCCTGGGCTGCAGTTCTTCAGGGATACAAAACAGGCACCTTTAGCTGGTGCATGGGAAGAGGGGGTGTGCTGAGCTGCCTTGTGCTATAACCAGTAGGAAGTTCTTAAGGACAGAGTGGATTTCGATTTCTGCTTTTCTTTGGAGCCTAAGTAAATTCGGTTAAGAAAGTTTGCTCTTCCATTTTAGGCACTTCATGTGTCTATTCATGCAGAACATGTTCTCTTTAAAATGCATTTGCTGGTGTTTTGCATATTGACTTTGTGATTAGAAAAAACTCCTTGCACAGTTCCCTGCTGACACTGAATCTCCTCAGCCTAACCTGGCTACAGAGTGAGGTAGTGTTTTACTTACGTGGCAGCCTCTGCTCTGGGCACGAGCACACACCACTGCACGAGGCTGAAAGCCTTAGTTGGGATCCAGCATAGGAAGGGGTGCTAACCCAGACTATTCTGCTGCGTAGCAGACAGGGCACAGAGTGAGGGATTTGGGTTTGAGCCTTTTGAGGTTGAAGCTCAGTTTGAAGCCATATCCTTGATCTTTCCCCTATCTGGAAAGCAGTACTATCGCACCTCTACCTGTTTTATGAAGATTTGCTGCCGGACTTTGCTGAAATCGGTCACACCTGCAAGTGTTACAGTTTCCAAGAGGAACAGCTTCAAAGAGACAAATTTAGTGCCTCTTATCTTTACACTGAAATAGAACTCAGGTGGCACCTAGATGAGCTGCTTCTCTTGGCATCAATTGACTTCAGTCAGGCAAAGAAAATCTCAAACCAAATTGAGATACAGACTGCACAGATAATAAGTACTTCCAGAGTTGAGCTGATGCCTTGAGATGCCACCTAAAAACAGAGACTAGACAAGAATAAGGGAATAAAGGTAGGTATTTATTTGAAAGGCCTTCAAAGGTACACCATGGGGAGCCAGAGGCTACTCTCAAAATGGACCCCAAGATGGCCAACAGGTCACGAGATCTTCACACTTTTGTAAGTTTGCGTCATTTGCGTATCAGGGTTAATTCTCCAGTTAGAGCTTTAGTTAATGATATAATTTCCCCAAGCTTGTCTCCCCTTTAGAGGCTTTTGGTTTATACCTTTTGGGCCTAGGACAGCCTGAGTGTCCTTGGAGAGCAGGCCTGGAGAGGCTTTGTTATGTCTGCCTAGCATGAGAGAGCAGAAGTTAACAGGCTACAAGAAACTTCAGTTACACACTAGGCAGTACAGGATTTGAAAAATATGAAAGTTAAAACCTAAAGCATCAGAGTCATATGTGCATATAGAGCTCATATAAGAGTGGACATTATAGATTCAGCTGTCTTGGACTTATTGCTCTGAATTCAGCATAAATTCCCTTTTTAGTCACCGAAGTAGGTGTGTGGATCTTTCACTGTATAAACCCCTTTAAACCACTCATGTGGATTCTAGTACTCTGAGAAGGACATGTGCTTTTCCCTTTCTGACTGAAAGACACTTTGCTCTAGTTCAGTGTAGTTCTTCTTTTTATTAATCTTCTGTGAGCTTGATGATAGCCTGTCTACTCTGGCACCTACTGTTAAACAAGGTCTGCTCCTAGCTCTGTGTGCAGGTAGTGTCCTTGTAATCACTTTGAAAAATTCGTACCATGTCTTGTCTGCCTGTTTTCTTCTTCACATAGTTATAGTATGATTCAGTGCTTTATCCAACTGTACTGTTTGGTGAACCCAAACCCTGAATGTAAAATTTCTTTCTTGAATATATAAAAGCTTTTCTCAATTTCCATAAATATAACTTAATAGCAAAGGAGAATGAGTTCTCCACCATTTGTTCCTAATCACAAAATATTTCCATCTAAGCAGCACTCAGAACTTCTTAGTAAGTGAATATCGTCCTGTAAATTAATCCAAGGAATATCTGTAATTTTGTTTTAGTGAATTATTTTTGAGCTCAAGTCAAGGCAATTTCATGCTGTCAACTTAGGACCCTTCTTTGTCTGCCTGCCATATTAAATAATTTGGGGCTTCAATGAATTTTTTGGAACAGTTTAAATATTACTTACAAAATTTCTTGAGTCCAAAGAGTGTATTGCCTAATACTTGGCACTTTGCAGTTGATATGCATATGTGTGGTTTTGGAAGCATAATTATTTCCAAAGGCAGTTCCTCTATGTCCTTCTTCCCAGTCACATTAAAAATCTGCTCTCTCCTCTTGCTCTGAAGATAGAACAGTAGAACATATTTTGCATTAGATCTTTGCCTGGTTTTAAATTGCCTCAGAAGAACAGGTGAAAAGAAAAGAAAAAAACCTGGGATAACTGGTGTGATTATTATATAATAGTGATAATAATGACAGCAACAGTAATGTAGCCCACACCAAATCCTGAAGATTATAGGGAAATAAATGCACTTGAGAGAAGAATATTTTTTTCTCTAGATTTCGTGATCAATGCTGGCTGAGGGAAAGAAAGGTGAAGAGATGTAGGGATTTTTCTGTAGAAAAGTGTCATTGCATAGGGTAAGGTACATACAGGATGTTTCAGGCAGAAACAGTTTCTTCTAAACGATATGGTACCAGATATGTGTTTGTAAGTTGTATGAGCAGCAGCTGAGGGAGCTGGGGTTGTTTAGCCTGGAGGAAAGGAGGGTCAGGTGTGACCTTATCACTCTCTACAACTGCCCTAAAGGAGGCTGTAGTCAGGTGGGGATTGTCCTTTTATCCTACGAAACCAGCAACAAGACAAAAGGACACAATCTCAAGTTGCACCAGGGGAGGTTCAGGTTGGACATCAGATTTTCCTCATGGAAGGGGTTGTTAAGCATTGGAACAGACTGCCCAGGGCAGTAGTGGATTCACCACACCTGCGAGTGTTCAAGGAAGGAGTGGATGTGGCACTTAGTGCCATTGTCTGATTGACAAGGTGATCAGTCAGAGGTGGGACTTGACGATCTTGAGGTCTTTTTCAACCTAAATGATTCTGTGATTCGCTGATATGTGTCATTCTGTACTACTCGAACAGGAGCCTGAATTGCAAGGGCATTAGAGGCAAACAATATAAATAGCTTCATTGTGATTATTATCTGTATGGTAAATTGGATTAGTTTGGACAGGGTTTTTTTTTTAATCCTTTTTATTAAATGAATTTTGTATCTCCTTTTTATTAAATGAAGTTTTATGGCTGTTGTAGTCCAAATTATATGTTAAAAGGAGCTTAGAGGATTCTGCTCCAAAAGAAAGTGGGGAAATATTGAAGGGATTTGAAACAGTTAAAGCAAGACTATTTCATGAGTCAGCTAAGCATTAAAAAAGAAGGAAAAAAAAAAAAGGAAGCTCTTCCCTCAGTAGGGGGAGAAAAGGCCTCTGAGCTCTGGCAGCATGTGCACTCTGGGGAAATAGCTTGGTTTTGTGTTGTCCTTTTGAGTTTGTCAACAAAACGTGCCCTGAGGAAAAAACCTGAAAAAAACTTTTTGCAAAACTTTTGGCAGTGATTTTTTCCCAGGCTGGTGGAGGAAAACTTGGGCAGACTGTCACAGCCCGAAGATAGAAATAGATGCTGGAGTGCTACTGAAATGACTGTGAGAACAGAAACAGCATCAGCAGCTGCAGCATCTTTTGATGTAGCATCAATAGCTACTGCAAGAACTAGACAGTGAAACAATTTTATAGGGGAACAGGAAGGAGGAATTTGTGAAAAAGATCACTGAAGAAAAACGGGAAGGTCAGCAAAAGTTTTGGTTCAAAATTAAGTTGGCAGAGACTCTTGAGTGGGTTTGGCTCTGTGGTCCTAACAGAGGGAAATATTATCTTTTACAATGGGTATAAATGATGACCTGGAGTGAATTTCGTAAGTGTGGCAGCTGGTCACCAGCAGCTATGGGCCATTACACAATCCCTCAGAGGGTCTCAGACTTCTAATGCCACATGGAATTGTGCTAATTCTAATGAGGGACTGAACCTCATCAAGAACAATTTGACAAAAAGCTATTTTTGACTGTGTGGAAAATGGAGAGAGAATATCACTGGTGATTACTGAAAATAGTTTTACCCCAAGTATTGGATTTTAGGATTATGGTGTTTCTGCTGCTGTTAGTAAAGATGGAGGCAACTAGGTTCTCAAAAAGTTTTGACAGAATCTATTAGACTGGCTGAAAGGTGGAGTCTGCCATTGCTGAGAGTACAATATTCCATGCACTTGGGAGAACTTCATGGAGAAGGATAATGGGTCTAGTGAGAGATCCAGTCTTTGCATGCAAGGCCTGTTGGGGGTAGACTGGGCAGAAAAAGGGACCAGTTGATAATTTGTAGAGTCTGAATCCTTATCCTAAATCTGTGATTGGAAATTAAAAATCTAAGTAGGAGAAAATGGAGTGGAGAAAACTACTCAATGGTTTGGTGCAACACTTGCTTTAGTTCTCCTGAGAGGTGAATTATGAAATATCCTAATTGATATAACACTGTAATTTTTATATTCAGATCTGTGAATTTAAATCCTTTGTGCACATTCCTGTGTTGCATCAGTTTAGAGAAAATGGGATAGGAATGTTACATATTATTTATTTAGGCTCTAGTTAGATTTACTCTTAAAAAAACCCTGAACTCTGTCCAAAGGAAGGCTGTTACATCCAGTCTTCACTGATAAGGATTATTAGATCTGACTTTGACTTGTGTTAGACTGAAATCCAAAATAGAAGAGATACAAAGTTGTGAATTTATTTTTCATTTAACCAGTCACAGTTGAGACTTGACCTCTGAAGATCTTACCACAGATAAGGTTGTTGTGGGAGATTGAAAGCTGGGCACCAATATAATCCACAGAAATATTAGTGGATTCCTTTCCTTTCTCTAGTGAGGGTTTCTGTGCTAGGTCCTAAAGAGAAGGTAAGATAGGAATGATGAGTTGAGCATTTCTGAAGAAAAAAACCTGATAAACATTCAATAATACAGTACGATCTGGATCTCTGAGGTGGGCTTTCTAATGAGATAAAATGCTTAGTGTTTCTGCCATGATAAATGCCTACTGGTGTCTAGCAGTTGTGTTTTTAACCAAACAGAACCTGGTCAATTCTCCAGTTAGCCTGTCAATGGTAGGCAGTATCATACTGACTGTCCACAGTTGTGAGTAAGGAGGAACCTTTTTATGTCTGTCAGGTGGGATACTCATGTATGCAGAACTTTTTTCCTGCTTCCACACCCATACTGAAGAGGGGCTTGTTTAAGGTATAAACTGTTTAGGGAAAGGAAAAACTGTTTGGGGAAAGGAACGATGTAGAAGAGTTCTGAACTCTTTGGTTAAAGGGACTATGAAATTATTCAGGAGTTTCTTTATTTTATGAAAAGACAAATGCACTGAAGTACGTTTTTGTCCCTCTCAGGCTGCTATACATTCTAATTTGAAGCATTCTTTTAGAAATATTGGCTTTCATAGAACTTTGAATTGTACATAGTAATGGCACAAAGTAGTCACATTGAGTGACTTGGAGTATCTTATTACAGTATTATGTTCATGTCTTAGCTAATTACAGGGATCCTCTCCTGTCTTATGACTGCAAGAATCTTCATATGTCAGCAGCAGGGAGACATGTTGTGAGAGCAGAAAATAGTGAATTTATAATTGTTACTATCAGCTGGCAAAATTGGGACAAATCTCCTGTTTATAAATGCCCCAGAATCATAGAATTGTAAAGTCTGGAAAAGACCCCCTTCCTCAGCAGAACAGAAGATGCTCTCGGAATATCTGATTTGTTCAAGAATACCGATATAAAGGGATTATAGTCAGCAAAATGCAAAACTACTGTTGCTACTCTGTGCTGTTGACTGGAGACTGCTAACAAGAGATCATATAACATGAAGAGACTTAGTCAATTTAGTAAAAGCAGAGAAGGCAGTAGGTTGTTAGAGAAAACCTGTAATTCAAAATTTTTGAAGATGTTGACAAATTGGTCCAGAGTTGGATCAGCTCAATGAAGCACCAGATGTTTTTAGCATCAATATCTTTTTTAAAGAGCTGCCTCTGCTTCCTGAATAATTGATTGGTAGGGTCAAAATTATGATGCCTCTGAAAATTGTATCTTTCATTTAGGGGTAACGAAAGTATTAGGAAGCAAATGGTCTCAGTTGTGCTAGTGCTAACACACTTTATTTGTCCATTTTAGGAAAGCTAGTGGAGGTGTCAAAGTTTTGTACCTATTTAGATCATATATGGAAGAAATGTTAAAGGAATTGGAGAAGGAAGAAAATTGATTCAGCCTGCTCGATAGTACCAAGTTGCATTGATCCCAGAATCCAGAGAGAAAATTCTGTTAGAGAAGGCTGTTATTATTACAAACCCATCATTTGTGCATAAAGAGGCACTGGAAATGCTTTCTGTGTGATGAATAGGACAGCATCTGTGTGATGAATTAGAAGCATTTGGTGGTCTCACTACAAGATGATAATTTACCTGCAACCTTCTTGCACATTGGCTTCATCTGGGAGAGGGGGGAAGAGAAAGCAACCACAACACCTGGAGAAGACTGTAAGGTTTGCTCAGTCTTGCTGAGCAATGAAACTTAGTAGTTCAATACACAGTAGTTCAGTACAGATGTTGAATTTGTTGTGCTGAGACTGGACAATGTTAGGCCCTTATTTTCAGGATAATCATATCATATTCTAGATTATGCTACTAAGTTTCCAGTGTTCCTGTTGAGGGCAGAGTGGCTGTTTCAGTACCTGGGGAAGATAAGGTTAGTCAGAACTGTAGCATTGCCAGTAGTATCAGGGCTTGAGTTAACTCTTAGACATGCAGATAATGGTTCTTAAATAATATAGTTGTAGTAGAAGGGAATGATGAGAAATTCTTTAGGGTAAAAGTTAATGACTTTGCATTTCCATTTTCAAGCATATCGTTGCAAGAAGCAAAGGTAAGGAGTTCTTACAAAGTCCAAAATAGAAACACTTGTTCACAGAATCACAGAATGGGTAAGTGAGGCTGAACAGGACCACCTCCCTCAGTCTTTCCTTGTAAGAGGTGTTCTCAGGTTTCTGTGGCTGAAGTCTTCATGATTTGTGGTAGCTAGTAGTTGGTCTTTGAATTCTGAAAGGCAAATGGTGTCATCTCACCTTGATCTTTGTTTCCTTGATAAAAAGTAGTGATTTCTTTCTAGAATTGAAGCTGCATATATACATGGTGCCAGTCATTAACACCCGGTGTTGCAGCATCAGCTGTTACTGATGCTGAACATACATTGTGTCTATTACAAATCTGACATATGGTCATCAGATTACTGAATGTGTATTTATACACTCTAAATATGTAAACATTGATTGAACCTTTGTTATATTTCCTGTGTTTTTTTGTATCTTTCATATTTCTTTTCCTTTATTGTTTGGTTGTTTCTATGGACATTTGCATGTAAACAGTAAGAAGCTTTTGTTTCTTAAGTGTTCATCTGTTCCTGTTGCTTATTCTTATTATAAGGATTTGGGGGATAATTCAATTGGTTGCTGTGGAAATGAGCCTGATGTCACAAACAGAGAATTACAGTTCACCAAGCCTTTAAGAAACAAAATGAGGGGAGAATGGGCTAATTGGAGAGCCATGTGACTAGCAGAATCTCAGCTCTTATTAAAAGCATGTATTTTTAGTCCCTGTGTTTCTATAGAAGAGCTGGAAAGTGTAATTCAAATGGTGACAATCCATGACTCATCAGACAAACTGAAAAAAAAAACGTGGCTCTGAGAGAAAGGATGATCCTGCTTTGCCTTTATGGGATTCACACTCAATAAACCAGTAGCCCATGGTAGGTCCCTTCAGCCCATCAAAGCTTCATATGCTTGAAGAGAGAAGGGGAAAGCTGCTTGTCCAACTTGTCCACTGAAAAAATATACTCTATTAGCTTTACCACTTAGGCTGTTCTGCTTCTCCTGGGTTTCTGAAGAGAAGAGGGCCGAAGTTGCCTTCCTTGTTCCTCTTGAGAACAGAAAATAGGTTGGTCTTGATGGCTCAAGTTGAGAATCAGGGGTTTCTGTTAGAAAAAGAGTGGACTTAGGGCTGTCTGATAGTGTCAGGCAGCTTCCCTCCATCTGCCATTAATTGGGGTGAAGGGCCCTGGACTGCCTTCCACTCTTTTGTTTTCTGCCAGTTAAAAGAAGCAAAAATTTACAATGTGCTCATAATCACATATGTTTTCATTATGTTTTTAGGCACTAAAAATACATTGCTTTTTGTGTGGCTCTGGAAGATTTTTAGTGGATGCTATGCAGTGTCACTGCATAGTTTTGTTGGCTGCACTGCAAAATTGAATGGCTTTTTGAGGACATTACAGATTGCTAAATTTGTCTTTAGAACTGTCCAGATTTTGTGTGGGTCATAATTTTACTAAAACCAGTACAGAATATGGACAAAAGAATTTGTGATTAAATTCCAATGTAATATGTTTTTATGTTAATTCTGAAAATAGAAATGCTTGATTTTATTTTAAAAAGTTTCAAATAATTTTTGTTATTGCAGGTGACCCTGCCTTGGAACAGGGGTTGCACTAGATGATCTAGAGAGATCCCTTCCCACCCTAACAGTTCTGTGATTCTGATATTGAGACGCTTGAATTAATTGTAGCAATAAAGAGTGATAAAGAGTTTATTTTGAAGAATGTATTTCCTAGAATTAAGTGGCCTAGTAATAGATTTTTTTCATTCATGAAGGCAGACTGAAGAGCTTTAAAATGCTTTGTTAACTGTTGTTTCTTTGTTGTTGGTTCTGGTTTTGTTTGTTGTTTGTGTTTGCTTTTTTTTGGTTGGTTTTTGGTAGTTTTTTGGTTTTTTTAAAGTACAGTGCTGTTTCTACTTTTAGTGTGTTTTTTGTTTGAAATTCACTAGAGAGATAGGGCAGACTCTAGTATCCTTACCTACCTGTATCAAAATAAACACTTTGGCAATCCTGGTAATGGCTTTGAAAGAAAGCATAGGCTTTATATTAAGAGCCTAGAGATAGTAGTAGTTGAAATGAGTGGAAAGAAAAGTGAAAATTTTATAGATGTTTATGAGAGGAGGATGGGAAGTTGGTTTATGTACTAAGTATATGACTGAATTTTTTGTTGAATAGTGGCACTTCAGTACTGGATAGGCTTTAAGAGTTGGAGAAATTGCTGAAATTACACTGGAGATGGTGAAAGCACATTGAAAAGATGTGAAGAAAATGAGTGAGTGACAAGAGTTCCTGGGATAAAAATATAAAAGTCCTGAAAGGGAAAAATTATTAAAAAATGGAAAAAAGAAGACGTGGGAAAACAAAGCAAAACAAATGGCTTCAAGTAAAGTTGGAGTCTATCAAGTTATGGTAGACCAAAATTCAAGTATCTGTGCTATTTTTACAACCCATGGGTGGTGCCATGAATGATGTAAGAAAACAGAGAAGAAATGTTAGAAATAGCTTATTAGGACAAAATCAAAGTTGGCTTTTAGAGAAACAGAACAGCAGACAGGAGCCAAAATAGAACTCAGTGCCTAAAACTGAATGTTTGGAAATTTTGATTTGACATTTGGTGTTTGGTTATGAAAATAAATAGTAATAATGAAAAAACATAATTGTGAAGTTGAGAGAAATGACCTGAAGCAGAGGGAAAAGAATTCTTATAGAACCTTGGTGGCTAGCCAGAGTTTATCTTGTAAAAATTATTTAAATTATTTTATGTTAACTATTTTGTCTTCTGTAGAGGGCCCTCTAGTAGTTTTTGGCTATAAATTCTTTATTGTTAGAATCTGTGAAGTTGTACACAAGCACTATTACTTTTGAATTGAAAGCTTGACTACTTATTTAGCTAATTTTGGGTGAGTGTGAATCCAAGCAAGTACTCGAACTGGAATTTGAAAAAAAGCCACTTACAGGCCCTTTGGAGGTGCTCTTATTCAGGAATAAATTAGAAATGGCTGTTCGTTCAGATTTGTTTTAGTAGATAAGAAGTTAGTTAATTAGGAACTCTCTAATACTTAGAGGTGCAATGACCCATTTCATATTCCCTTAAGTATAGAACCATATTTTTATATTTTATGTGAAACACAATGAACATTGTCACATTGCTTGTCAAGTCCAGGCTCACTGTTTTATCGATGGTCTAAAATGAAACACCTTCAGAGAAGACCACACTGTTAAAGATATATGACATTATGATTTAAATTTAAATGATCTTTACTTTAAGTTCTGGGAGTTTAAGGGATTCACAGAAAGAATGTCAATTAAGTTGTCCCAAGTGGTACAAAAGCACATTCTGAAGTATTTCCCAGTGTACGTGCTTAAATCACAGCATGCACTGAAGTTGCCAGAGTAGCTATCCCTTCTAATAGCAATCTAGAGATGTAATGACTGACGAAGTATGAGGACTACTAAACTGCTCTTCAAACTTCAAACTCTTCAAGGCGAGCTCTACTCTTGAGATAAGTACTTTGCAGCTCTGTGTAGATATTGGAGCTTAAAGTTATCCAGTCTCATATTTTTAGAAATAACCTGAGTAAGTTTACATTGAACTCAGGGTTTTTCTACCAGTAACACATTTCAGAAGAACTTGATTTTCTTTTTTTTGTTCCCCATTTTTTTTCATCCCTATTTTGTTATCTGTCCACACAGCCTGTGTAGCATCTTTGGCTAACAACACCCTCTCAAAACCCCCAAACAAAACAAAGGAAAAATACCCAAACAAATCCAGTCATCTCTGCAGCTTAGCATCCTGTCCCTGGGAGGCATGCATCTCAAAAGTTTTGTGAGTGTTCCAGGCATAAATATGTCAGTCTTTATTCAGGGTCTGTTTGGACATAAAAACCAAATCTAAATCTTGTGTAGTTATGCAGAGCAAGTTACAATCACATCTCCATTTAGTTATTTTAGTGGAAACTAACAATAAATATGATCTCTGCACTACAGAAAGTCTTTGGCTTTAAACCGAGTCAGACCTCATTAAGTGTTGTGTTGTATCTAGTGAATAAAAAAGCTGCATAAACTGCTCTAAATAACTTGGGTTAATGAATAAGGAATATATCATGTCACTGCACTTTGTTATGTTAAATTTGCTGGTTTTACTTCAGGTTTTATCCTGGAAGTTGTTATTTAAGGTAAGAAATTACATCATTTTCTTGGATAGGAATGCCCACCTGTATGTACAGCAAGTTGTTCTGTCCCATGCAGAATTTGTCATGTCCTGTTTTTCCCCCCCAGGAGTTATGACACCCAGGCATATTTCATATGGGTTTACTCTTCATGCTGCCAGTGATAGAAAAGTTGTGTTCTCTTGCTACTGTCTGCTACACATATAGTGCCAAAGAGTACTATGTGTAGTGTTCAGAGGCGGTGATTGAGGCAGACTGTTAGGGCTTTTAATTGTGATTAGTGCTGTGTATAGCAGCAGATGAGTTTTTGTAAGTTCTTCTCTTATTCAAACCACTAATATATGACTATGAACTCATCTCTAGTAACATTCTAGTATTTTTATACCAAGCTTCTTACAGAATTCATACAACTATCTTTTAGAAGTAAAGAATGGTAATAATAATAATAAAAAACCGTACACCACAGCTGTCAAATAGATTTAGTTTGAAAGAATTGATCACCTGCTTTGTTTTAAAGATTGTGAAGCATCTCTGGGGATTTGATTTCTGCGTTGTTTTACTAAATGTTTATGTTTAACTGTTCAGTCTTTTCCAGAAGCACTCTCTCAATGCCCTATTCTGTTTTATGAAGTGGATTCTATTTCATTTTCTTTCTCCTTTTGTGAAAGGGATGAAACTGTTTCCCATTTCTTCCATTTGTTTCATTTTTTCACAATTAGTGCTTTATAATGACTAAACAGGTGGGAGAAATAGGAAACAGTTTCATCCCTTTCACAAAAGGAGAATAAAGTCTATTATTGTAACAGATTTTTTATTATTTTCACTATGTTTTTTTTTGTATTCAGTTTTTGGTGTTAATAATTACATAGAATATCAGTCTTGTCCTAATCTTTTGTGAAACAACACCTACCAGGAGAGATTTCCACTTTTATTGATAGACTTTCAGTTTAGTGTAAATAGTAGTCTTCCATGTAATTCAGAAAAAAATATTTTCTTTGCATGCATATTTTGGAGTTGTGTTTTGTTTTCTCCCCCATTTTACATATTTAATCTCAGATAAAAGTCTAGTAACTTATGCTGCATAACTTCAGTGACTGATGAGCTGTGTAAAAGTTGTTAGAATTTGGCCAGCCCTTGCCAAATGACCATGAGTAGAAGCTTTGGAGCTTGGTATGAGAGCTGAGATTTTTCAAACTGCTTTTTTGGTTGGCATTCAGTTGCATTTTGAAATTTTATGCATTAATGCTGTTGAATTCTAATAGTCATTTGAGGGAAATGTAGAATGTTCTACTATATTTTCCACTTGCAAGTCTGGAAATTCAGATGGCATCTTAAAACTTCTAGGCAATTTCTAGGAGCCTGCTTTTTGAATTTTGAAAAAACTGAAAAAATCAAATTTAAATCTTCCTGACCACAAAAATTACATTTTGTTTTAAAAATGTTAATTTGTGCAGATTATGCATTGCTGTTTTCTATGAAATCAATCAATTATCAGCATTTCTTATGAAAAGACCTTTTCAATTCTTCAGGCTTTTCCTATTTTTAAACATAGTCAGAACATAATAGATTTTTAAAATGACATTAAACCTTTGCCTTAAAAGATGATGCAGATCAAATATAAACATGGAGAGAGTGAACAAGGAGGCAGATAAAGTATTTTTTAAAGTTATTTTGATTAAATATTAAACATTATACATTATACGTTATTTTGTAAGTACATAGCCAAGTACATCAGAAATAAAGGATAAGTAGTTAGGAGGCACTGGTGAAAAATGTGGCAATTAACATCAGAGAAATTTTGGATAAAATCAAGTAAAAATAAAGAGGAAAGAAAGCTTAATGGCAAGTAAGGTAGTATGCATGAAATGATCAAGGGTTTATATGAGGGTTGAAATAAAGAGAGAAGCTACAGAACCAGGAAGAAAGTGAAAATAAAGAAGTATACAGTATTTCTCTAGTGGAGGAATTCCACTGCTTTTTCAGAAAGGTTGGGATGTGATGATTAAATATCAAAAATGTTTTTGTTTTTCAGTATTCAGTTTATCTACTGAATGGCATGCAGGCTTTTAAACAACTTGAATTTTAGCTGTTCCCTTTAAAATTGGACAGAAGTAATTTCCTGATCTTTGTAAAGTGCTCAATACCTTCACAGGACACACAGCAAGCGGAATGAGAAGGCTTCATTCGGATTTTCCAGCTTTTATAGGGCTGCAGTTAACTCCATATGATGCACATTGTTGTCTTAGTGACTGAAGTTTCCAAGGAATGACTTGAATTCTGATAGCAGGAACATGGTGTATTTTCTGTGTGCAGCATAAGTGCAGCACATGCAGCTATGTTGCTTTGCTGAGCTTTTGGGAAGCCCTGGTGGCCTGCAGGCTGTCCTCCTCCTTGCTCACCCTTTCAGCAGCAGTCAGCAGCTGATCTCCTGCCCTCTACACATGGGTGTCCCCATTCCCACCCTCTTTCCTCACGGGGTTCACGTCCTTCCTTCTTCATCCTCTTGAAGCAGTGCCATGTCCAGTGCCACACAAGCAGCTCTCAGCTTCTGCTTAAGGCCATCCTTATAATGCTATTTGGCAAGGGAATGAATGCTCGTGGGTGGAACTGAGAAACTGTGTAGAGCTAGAAGGGGCTCTGTGTGTGTACCTGTGTTGTGGACACTGACTTGGGCCATCTGACAAGAATAAAATCCTGTTACGTTTGGGAATTTCCCAGAGAAGCAACGTGCTTTGTGCTGTACTTTGCAGTGTATTGTAAAGATTCCTAAGCTAGAAATGAGCAGTAAAGTGGTGCAGCAGCACAGCTGGAGTCTATTTTCAGTTTATTTCAGGAGCTCTAGAATTCCTCTACTGCCTGATTCAAGCTAATGAATACATTTTTACATAATAGTGCCATTTGTAGGCACATAGAACAACACATTTTTTGAAACAAAACACTGCGGTGTTCCTCTTGAAATATTTTGCTGCTTACAAAATTGAATATCTCAATATTTTCTTTGGGGGAGAAAAAAAGAAAGTTAAATGTAATTGTCAGAGAATATGTCCTGGGCTGCATCAAAAGAATGGCCAACAGGTCAAGAGAGGTGATTTTGCTCCTGTGCTTCGGTGTTGTGGGATTCCATCTGAAATGCTGCGTGCAGGTCCAGGGTCCCCAGGTCAGGGAGGACATTGACCTGCTGGAAAGAGTCCAAAGGAGGGCCACCAAGTTGTTTAGAGGGATGGAGCACCTCTCTGCTGAGGAAAGGTTGAGGGAATTGAGTTTGTTCAGCCTGGAAAAGAAGGTTTTGGGGTGACCTAATCACAGCATTCCAGTACCTGAAGGGAGCCTACAGGAAAGATGAAGAGAGACCTTTTGCAAGACTGTGTAGTGACAGGACAAGGGGAGATGGCATCAAACTGAAAGAGAGTAGGTTTGGATTAGATATTAATGAATTTCTTTTCTATGGGGGTGGTGAGGCACTGGAACAGTTGGCCCAGAGAAGCTGTGGGGGCCCTATCCCTGAAAGTGTTTAAGATCAGGTTGGATTGAGCTCTGAGCAGCCTGATCTAGTTAAAGGTGTCCCTTACCACCAGGAAGGTAACTAGAGGATCTTTAAGGTCCCTTCCAAAACAGGCCATTCTCAGATTCTATGACTGTTAATATCACGCTTATTGGAATATGTTATCTACTGAAGCACTTGTTCTTCTCTTCAACAAAGGAAATTTCTACAAAAAATTATAATTTTGATGGGAAAAAAGCAAAAATTTGCACAGCTTTATATTAAATTTAACTAAAAGTAAAATAAATACAGAGAGATTTCTGTACTGTCTTAGAATTTTGGTTTGGGTGATCAGATTTCTGAAAGCGCCCTCAATAATATTTCCTTTGTTGTCTAAAAAAAGTTATTCTTCTGACTAGCAATTTTATTTATATTCATATCTGTATCTTGGGTGTTGGGTTTGTTTTTCAGATTTAGAATTTGTTAAAAGACACAGAAGGGGGATAAATCATAGATTATTTTAGATGACTTTTGGGAGTATAACCTCTTCTTTGCTATTTGTGAGTGACACTAAGATTGAGATATTCTGACAAGGGTCTGGCATATTTCTTAATGGTGCAGAGGATTGTGAGTCACTACTCAGGAGACTGCGTCTTTATTTCATGACTTATCTTGAAGCCATGATCTCATACATATTGAAAATTAGTAAGCCATTTATTTTCTGAGGTTTTTTTTGGTGTAGTCTGAGATAGGCTTTATTTCACTGATGGCATACCCTGTTTGGAAAGCATTGGAACAAAACCAAGTCTTTTCTCTGTGAGAAACTTGAGCATAAATGTGGTGACAGTTTTCTTTGGTGTCTAATTCCATACCACATCCAAGCTTAAAAAAATTACCTTGTAAGAAAATTTACTTTGTAAGAGAATGAAGAATATATGGGGCCACAGAAGGAGTGGAAGAGACCAGCTTGAATCATCCTAGACACCAAGTAAAAATGACATGTCCTATACTTATTGCTAACTGTGTTTGTTAGGGAAGCCTGTTACCTGCTAAAGAGCATTCAGTAAATTCTGGTTTTACAGTTTTATGTTTGTCTATACATTGGTATTTAAAGCATATAATAGGCTCCAATAAAGTGTGGTACCATTGCTTAAGAAAAGCCATACTCCCTACAGACATTCGAGTTTCTCTTTCCTTGAGGTGAAATGTCTTAAAACTTTTCATAAGTTCTTGTCCACTGTTTATTGCACTTGCTGCAAGACTGGCAAGCTCCAGGACTTCCAATGTCTTCTTAACAAGAACGGATTCCTTGGGTTAAAATGATCTAGAACAGTATTTTTGCAACATAGTTATTCAGATGTTTTCCTTTGTCTAATTCTGAAACAGGATATAAAAGAGTAAAGGGAAAGCCCATCTTGAAAAGCAAACGAAAAGTCTAACTTGTTTCCTTTACCATTTTTTGACAAAGTTCTGAAGTCTAGTTTTGTTGTCCTTTGCACTCTCAGAGGTCTTTCACTGTGTCAACCAACTTTCCTTTTTCTCATATTTCCTGAACCAATGCAAGCTAAGTCTATTAAGCCTGATCTCCACAAGAAGGTGAGTCAAAAAGTTCACAGGTGGTTTACTCTTCCATTTACTTGAAATGTAACTGTTGGAATTGGAATGTAGCTTCCTCAAAGCTAGTCTGTTCCCCAGGTTTTTAGGTGAATTTATTTCCAATCATACTGTTCCTTCTTTTTGTTTCCTCAAAACAAACTATTTTATTAACTAATTACTACATTGAAATACTTTTATTTATCAGGCATATGGAATATTCAGAATGTTCAGCTGCGAGTTAATGATGAATAAAAAACATTGGGAAAAGTTAATGTTTGTTTGTGGCTGTAATTGCCTATTTCTGAATGTTCTAATGTTAACTTGTGATGTTTTAGGGTTTTTGTCCTCACATTAAGAGCATTAGATGGAATATATTCATTCTGAAATTGAAGTCATCCTTTTAGATCATGGGAAAGTTAAGGTTTCTGGAAACTCAGAAAATTATGAGATCATACTTTTAGATTTTTCTGTTTAAGATATGTTAGTTACCACTTTTTTAAAAGAGGTGTGAAGGAGTAGAAGAAGAGAGATGTGAAATAAGGGAAGAAGATCAGAAGATTGAACTTTTCTTTCTTCTTTTTTGTCTTGCTATGTTTGAAGTTTTATCTGCCTCATCCTGTTTTTTCTTCTCCCTATTTTTTATTGTTTTCTCTTGTTCCTTTTATCCTTTTTCATTATTAACTCCTCATTCTTCTTCTCATATATTTTCTGCTTACTTTTGCTCTAATTATCTGTATCTTACATGCTCTGGAAAGTATCATTGTTAATCTGCCTAACTGAACAATAT
Source organism: Aphelocoma coerulescens (assembly GCF_041296385.1). NCBI lineage: Eukaryota > Metazoa > Chordata > Aves > Passeriformes > Corvidae > Aphelocoma > Aphelocoma coerulescens. The sequence goes on along the minus strand of NC_091015.1, from coordinate 37,468,152 downwards.
AAAATTAGATAAACAAGCATATCCAGTGTGATCATACTGAGGTGGAACTGGATGGATTAGGAAGGGATATAAAATTGAATCCTGGGACCTGAAAATGTTGATAATTCATTACTATTATGTTGTCTTCTATCCGTGGCAACATTAAGTTGATGAATACCAGTGTGATGTTGCTGGTGTTTTGCTACTAGGTTAGATAACTTAATGTTGTTATAATACCTGTACTTTAGGGCTACATATTCATAAAACATTTGAATAAGCTTATATTAAGTTTATGTTAAGCTTACAATAAATAGACATTTATCTTTTTCTTTTAAAGATACATTGAGTTTAGTTTAGGGGCATATCTATGTAGTTTGAAGCATAGGTGACAGAAAAGATATTTTAGTAAATTGATTTGTTTATCTCATGTCTTTTTTTTTTCCCCCAGAATGTAATATTATGGATTGGCAATGTAGATTCTGCTTACTGCAAAGTTTATTCATTGTTGTCAGGATTTGTGGCAGGAATGTTTTAAGGAAGGACCTACCCAAAGATGGAGAACACATTTGTTATTTGGAAACAGAGTTTGCTGAGACAATTTTTTGTAAATTTGCCAGAACTTGCTAAAAGATGTTCTGACTGTAATGACAGGTAAATGGCAAAATTACTTTATAAAATACAGTGATTTGATCAGTATGGTACTTATATCAACTGTCCATAGTAGGTGCTGGCCTCTAAGGGTTCTTTTCATGGAATAAATTGGTACAATCTATGCTCTTTAAAATGTTTCTTTATGTACCATGTCATTTTATAATAGACCTTTCAAAGGGCTGCAAGTTTCTATAGAGGAGGAAGATACTAAGTTGCTTGATACAAGTAGGCAATGAAAAACTCAGGGTATGCTCACATTGCAGTTAAATTGTGAGTATGTTTCACAGAACTTTGAAAGAACTGGCTTAATTTAGCTACTTTTGATACCTCAGAAATAAATTTTTGACACAGGGACCTGTTGCTCTCCTGTTCCAAACTGTTAGATAAATATCCAAATAAATTCCATAGATCACTATTTGATGGCTTTAAAAAACCCTTGTGGATGTTAGAAATGCATTCAAGATGGCTTATTGTCTTGGAAATATTAGAAATGAACCCCAAGCTAATGCAACTTAATTCTGAAAGATTTGTTCTTGTTTAAGCAGTCCTTTATCTTATTTTTCATAGTTCTTGGCATTCTTGTGGGCAAGAAGCACTGTTACCATGTATGTGTTCAGATTTTGTATAACTCTCTTTTACCCATCCTTCTGTTAAACTATATGCATTTTTAGTATAAGCTGCATTTTTCACAGATTATTTGATGGGGTCTTTAGTTTGTTGGGTGGTAGATTTATTTCATGATGTCATCCTGTATATCTGTCATGTACACTCAGTGACTAAACTTTCGTAGTAAGTAGGAGTCACTTGGTTTCTCTCCTTTTCACATGATGCCTTCATAATTATGTCTTAGCTCATTCATGCAATCATAGTGTGATAGAATAGTTAAGGTTGGAAAGAACCTCTGAAGATTATCTATTCCAACCCCCCATGCCAAGGCAGAGTTACCTAGATATTCACTCAAGGATATTTATCCAACAGTTCATCATTATTGTTTTAAGGCAAAAATCAGTCTAGATATGTAGTACTTCTCATTTCTTTCCCTTTCCCTGTCTTCAGACTCCCTGTGATTCAGATTTGCTGAAAACAATCCATTTTTTATTTCCCTGAAGTGATGCAAAGTGATTCTTTCAAAAGCCAGGGGTAAGCTATAGAACGTGACAGACTAAAGTTTTAAAACACAGAAAACTGTGTATTACTATATGTGTAACACAAAAACTGGTAATTGGTGGTAGCACACAAAAGAGCAACCATCTATCCTGGGGAATAAGCTCAGAGAAAAATGAGGTAAGTGTGAGAAAATATAAATGAAGAACAGATTGATGGGATAAAACCATAGAAAACTGATTATAGGATAATTTTAGGATTAAAGCTGTTTCTGAATACTTGTACAGAGATGGCTGAGAATTTATGTGTTCTTGTTTGCTTGTTTTATTAGCTGAATAGGGAATTGTAGGAAGTGATAACAGAGTGAAAAATAAAGCTTAAGAGAGCAAATGGGCTTTGGTTTCTAAGCCTGTAGAGGACAAGTAACCCAAGTGTTTTAAACTGCTTAAATTAAAGAGTCAAGCAGATATTGTTTAGGATGATTAGAGCTCTCTATAAGCTTGCTTGTGGGAGCTGTTTATCTGAATAATGTTATTACCTTGCCAAGTAAATTTCCTTGAAAGTGCAGTCTTCCTTGGAGTGTCTCTCCCTGATACTCTGACACAAAATGACATTTGATAAAGTCACAGATAATCCTGGCAGTAGGGTTTAATGCTGCCTTTGTCAATGTACTATATTACAAGGTTTATTCTTGCTTGCCATCTCCTTAGAATCCTGGAATGAGCAAAGAATTACCCTGTTCCAGCTTTGATATTAAATTGGTAAGGCAGGAGATGAAATCTCTTTGTACTAAGGCAGATACAAAACTCAGGTCTAATGTTTTTATAGAGAATGGGAAAGGATTTGAGATGCATCAAGCAAGGATCAGTAGAAAACAGATCTCTAGGAGTGTGAACTGATCTTAAGGGCTTTCCTTTCCTTGATGTTCATGCGTGATACCTCTCTTCTGTACACTCAATTTCTCAAGTATTATCTATTATGGTCCATATTGTCCATAAGGGCACATAAGAAATCAGTGAGATAAAGCAGTTAATTAATTGAAGAAAGTATTTAGTGATGAAAAAAAAAAAGTATAGCAATGCATGAAAAACGCTGTTTAACTATACCAATCTTGAAAAGAGCTGGCTTAGATGGAAAGAGAATTTTTTAAAATTTGAAAGTCCACATCTAGAAGATTTATGGAAGTAGTACTTGAAATATTTGTTTTTTATAGCAATGAACATAAAAATCTATCCCAGGATAGATTTACAATGACAATTGTTAAGATAAATGAGCATGTATTAAACTTATTTAATGTGTGAAAGTATAATATAAATACTGACTTGCTTTGCTGTAGTAATGAAAATAGGCAAACTCAAAAACTTCCTATCATAAAGACACATTTGTAGTCTCTTACCATTTGTTTATTTCATTAAACTTCAAGTTACAGCAATTAGGAGAACAATTATCCCAGAATTTAGGTCTTGAACTGGAAATGACTTTTTATTTTTAACTGATCAGTCTGTAGCCTATTTCCTTTGACTTTTAGTTTTTAATTCTATCTATTTAGCAGTAAACTCTTTCAGTAGCCTTATAAGGTAGCTGAATGCATAAATACCACAGTGGAAACAATCTCTGCATCATACCATGCCTTTGTAATTAAGCAATGGTTGGGAGGCTGCGACTCGTCGGCAGATGTCTGCTAGCAGCTCATTCCCATGGACGATAAAACTGTTACTTTTTCAGTGACTAACTTTATATAATAATAATGTTTCTGCAGGCTCAACACGTGTAATACTAGAAGTACTCAAAGATTGAATCCAAAATATATATGGCAAGATTCTCAGCTGAAACAGTGATAAATGAGGACTGTTGTTGCAGTGTCAACACTTTCAACATGCACAAACTTAAAAATATTCTACAAAGGAAATAGAAATTGGAGAAATGTCATACATGGAATAATGATTGATTTTTTTTTTTAATTTTATTTTTAGGCAGGAGTATTGAGTCATGAACCTTCAGGCAATTTCTTATTATGTTAATTGGAGCACAATTTAAAAAAACCATGACATATTTGCCCCAAGAGGCCAAATCTGCTTATGCTATCCAAAGATGCGTAGAATGTAAAGGAGACGTTATGTTTCCCTTTCCCAACTTGTATATGGCCACCTTAAGCTAATTTTTTATAAAGATTTGATATATTAGATCAGGTAATATCTTGCTGATTGCAAAAACTCATCTGAATTCAAATTGTGCATATTATGTCTATGTGTATTTATATATAAATGAAAATGCAAGGGCTTGGCAACATTGTATACAGGGTCATGATGCAGATACATAGACAAGGTCTATGTATCTGCCTCATGTGAATTCTCCCCACCCAAATGTAGTCAGGCAATAGAGAATTTTGGACATGCCAAAATACCAGTGGCAGTACTACTCTGCTTGATAGAGTTTCTGATAGTTTTGATTGCCACTAAATGTTGAAAAGCTTTTGATAGCATTGTCAGGGCTTGTTTCTCTGAGTCCTGGGGAGAACAGGCTCTAGTGATCTCATTTTTAGCTGCTCTTCATGACTACACCAAGCATGAGACCACTGAGAACAAAAGTTTAGGAGTCATATTTAGGACACAAAAAGGGCAATCCAGTTTATACTGGTACATATTCATGGCAAGTGCAGGAGCCTTCCTCATTTGTAGTTCAAGATCCAGATTCATGTGTACTTGTGTTGCTAATTCTCTCAGTTTTATGGCCTAGGTATTATGTATTTGACTTTAAAGGCTTTGCTCCCAAGATAAACTATAATAGAGAATCATGATTGCAAGAAACACAGATTTTGTGATGTCAAGAATTGTCACTGTATAAACATTTAAAACTTTGTAAGAGGAAGGGTAAAATGAGCTTGATACTTTTGGAAACAAGAAACATGATAAAGCAAAATGGGGAAAAACTTTTGTGCTCAAGAAGAGGACAAAATCATTTCAAGAACTGTCTGTGCTGTATGGAAGAGCAGAAGAACCAGATGTAGCTTTAAAATTTTGTCTTGCAATATATCCTATTCAATGAAGTTTAGGTTAAATAGGTTATGAGTTCAAAGTATACAAATACGAAAGTTCAGAGAATCGCAGAATCAATAAGGTTGGAGAAGACCTCCAAGACCGTCAAGTCTAAACTTTCACTGAGTGCCACCATGCCCATTAAAACACATCACATAGTACCATGTCGCTTTTTTGAACGCTTCCAGGGATGATCACTCCTCCACTTCCCTGAAGAGCCTGTTGCAATACTTAACCACACTTTCAGTGAAGAAATTTTTCCTTGTAGACAATCTCAACCTCCCCTGGTGCAACTTGAGGCTGTTTCCCCTTGTTCTGTTGCTGGTTGCCTGGGAGAAGAGCCTGACCCTCACCTGGCTATAGTCTCCTTTGAGGGAGTTGTAAAGAGGAATTAAGGTCTCCCCTGAGCCTTCTTTCCTCCAGGCTAAACAACTCTAGTACCCTCATCTGCTCCTTGTAGGACTTATGTGACAGACCCTTCCCTGACTCCATTATCCTTCTCTGGACACACTCGAGCACCTCAATATCCTTCTTGTTGTGAACACAGGATTCGAGGAGTGGCATTTTGGGGAAAACAGAAACAAGTGAACTAGCATATTTTTTAAAATGTACATTTCAAAACCAGTAGAAATATTCTCAAACTTATGAAGCCATTTCCCTTTTTCCACTTAAAATCAGAAATAATACCTGCTAAATTTCTAACCAAACTGATTTGAATCTTCACTACTTAGTGCTTAGATTTAGTGTTTGGGGTGAAATATGTTATCAACATTATTCCTTCCTTAATTTAATAGAGAATTGTTTTGTCATCATTCTAACTGAAAAAGTTTTGAGCTGGGAGCCTCTATCAGATGATGTGACCATCAAAAAATAAACAGGAAATGAAGAAAGGGAAATAAACAAGCACCTATTATTTCCTGAAGGTTTGTATGAGTTTTCAAACTCAGTTGTGATGATGGGATCTGAGGACTGGAGAAGCTCCCAAGGCTTCGTCTCCTTCCTGGTCTCAGTGCGAAGAGCTTTTTAACAGGCTGACAGTCTTGGGGACTTGCCCTGTCCCCAGGGAGGTGCCCAATGCCCAGCCCTGGGGCTGCCCTCTCCCACCTGTGGTGATGGGACAGGCCCTGGTGGTCAGGGCCTGCCCTGCTGACCCAGAGCATCCATGGGGTCCTGGTCCCACGGAGCCCAAATACTGACAGCACCCTGATGTCCTGAGTCTTCCTCTCAGAGATGTACTCAGAGGAGCTTTCAGACTGTTGAAGACATAATTTTCAGAATGCCAGGAAACAAAGGAGTCCAAAAGACACTAAGAAAGTTAACTGGAGTCATTTTACAATGTAAAAATCTGATGCATTCTTATTTGACAGTTTTTAAGTACACACACGACTTAGCTGCAGTTCTGCTCAAGTTCTGGAGTCTGTTTTTGTCCTTTACTTATTTCTTCCTTTGAAAGCTCATCCCACTAGCAGACTAAAATTAAGCCTCCCCAACTCCCTGTTGTTTGCCATATACTTTTCACTTGAACATTTGCTTAGGGAAGAGGGATTTGATGGACATTTTTTGTTAATGTGGACTAAAGATGTGTTGGCACATGCAGTCAGTATTGCTTATTTCCACAGAGAAGTCCTTGTCTAAGTATCATTTAGTTCATAGCAATGGGTAAAATGAATCTGTCTTGCTCCTTGTGTTGCTGAGCCCCAGCAGGGGAGGATGGGTGGAAGAGGCAGCTCCTGCTTTGGGTGTCAGGAGGAGGTTTTCCTCTGCAGCAGGAGCTGCTGCTCCTACTTCTCTCTTGTTCTACCTCCTTCATTCCCTGTTGCAGAAATCACTTGCCACTGTATTTATTTAGGCGGCATCATCCAATTCTGACTTTCTAAGAATCGATTTTCCTAATTGTCATAGAATTCAATGAGAATGTAATTTGCTGGAGGATGGAGTCCAATTCTTCCGATTACAGAGTGTTACCCAAACGATTGGTAGCAGCAGGTTTAGGAGGTCACCTTTAGGCCACGGGACAGTGATTGCCTTCTCTTCTTGGCCATTTTTTACAAGGCCACAATAGGTTTTAAATTCTCCTTAAAAGAAAGCCAAAATCAAGTGTTTATCCTATTAAAGGTTTTAAATATTTGTTTCCTTTGTGAAATTTGCATCAAAAGACCACTTATAAATCATGAACCAAAACCAAGGTGTGACCTATATTGAAAGAGCTTTGGCAGTGAGCCTGCAGCCATATGTATGGACAGGACATGTAAGCCACTGCCTTCTGCAACCATCAGGCATCTCATACCAACACAGACATGCTGCAAGCCTGAGTCATGCTCGATGAGCCACGTCTTTACTGGAACAACTGTTTTGTTGAAAGGTGAACAGTCTTTGCTCAATGGTGCTGCATACAGGTTTGTTGGCAGGCTTGGCTGCTTTAATATACTGGAATTTCTAGACTAGTAAAGGTTTAGAATAAGCACAGCTATAGCTCGAGTAAAAGCATTATCCAGTTCTCTGAACAAAATGAACTAGGCAAAAAGAAAAAGAAGTTATGGGTATAAATTTAGATATACACACGCTACTGTATTGTTGCATCCACAAAAGAAAGAAGAGTCCATAGAAAAGAACCTGTATAAAAACTGTAATGTCAACTGATTGCTGGATTTCTCTCAGTGCTTCTCTTTGGTTTATCTGTCAAGCAGAGCTTTTGAATTGGAGCTAGGCTTTGTTGGCATGCAGAAAATTGCAAATATATGGTTGGACCTTTTGCTTTTCTAAGCCCTAATAAGATGTAGAAAAAATCTGTGAAGCTTTTATGTTTTGTATGTGATGTGTTTCATATTGTATTAAGTTTACAAAAGGGATATAGAGGTAGAAAGTGGTTATTACTCTACGTTTTATTGTAGGTGTTAAAATTAGTTATGGTCCAATAAATATGCAGGTTGTTATGATTTTCTGTTGAGAATTATAACTCATAATAGAATATTTTTTTTCTAATGCTTATTTCCTTTTAAACTGAAAAACATTTCTGTGTACATAGCATGTGAGTTTTATATAAGTTGTCTTATGAGTCTTTTTTTTCAAGAAAAAAATTCTCTTGAAGGACTTTTCTGAGGATGAGGAGAACATGTAGGCAAAGTGTGTGATCTGGGAAAGTTTTCCTTCTGTTTCATGTTTTCTGATTATAGGAGAAATGATATACCAAATTCCAGTCTCAACTGAATGCTCAATTTTCTTCATATGAAGTTGAGTCACTTTAAAAAATGAATAATAATTTTTAATGTGGGCTAAACCTCAAACGGTTTTGAACTTAGTATGTAAATTTGTCTTTGGTTATAAAAAGTATCTTTGTCAGGGCTGAAAGCTAGTTAAGGAAGAATCAGACACTTTGATACTTTGCTTTTATATATGCAGGTTTCATATTTCTAGTGTCATTATTTTGTTTTGCTTTTATTCTAAAAAAATACAAGATTATCCCAAGTCACCTTTATATCTCTATTGTTTTGGAGCCTTAATTTAAAACAGAATTTCGTAGCACTGTGTAGAATCCAGCTACTTTTCTCCCATGTACTTATAATAGCTTTTCAGTTAGCAGTCTTCCCCACCATGCCTTGCCTATTTATTCTGCCCCAAACTCACTGTCAAACCATCATGGGTAGGAAACAACATCTCACCTCATCCAAGGCAAACTCTGAATCCTGGGCCACAGTTTCCCTTTTTCTCTTTCCAGCCTCTTGACTAAATGTAAATTGCAACAGAAGATGGGTTGAACAGGAAGAGTTGAAATCAGTTCAGGCAGGGGACAGAATTGAAGCTCTTCTGTATTTTGACTGGACACCCAAAGCTCTGCCCTAGTGGGTAATAAAAATAGCAAAATTGTGAAAACAAAGAAAACAGAGATTTTTCATGAAACAACATTGTATTTCAAGCTACATTAAGTTTGTACTGTGCCAGCTATAAATTTGCAGATAACATGGGATTTAAGCACTGCCATGACAGGCTATATACTATATATATACACATATTTGGAAACTATCTCTCTTGAGGAGAGCTTGGAATGCAGAGACTTAGACAAAGAAGGGATTTGTCCTTGATTTTAAAAATTAAGTAATCCAACAGAGTTTAAAATGATGTTTGTGTTTTAACATGAGTGGTACTTACGAATTTACTGAAATTGCTCCAAAGTGCTAAGCTGCTAAGGCATGCAGAACATCTGTACTTTTAGGAAACAGTGGGAATACAGAATCTGTTCTGATGTTTGTGTTTACACCAGCATTTTACAGTGATTATGTAGATGATTTGGATCAGACAAAACTGTACAGAAATCCATACCATTGTTTTTACTTCCTATTTAGAAAGCTTAGGGAAAAAAATCTTAGGAAAAATTTCTAGTTACTTCTAGAAATTTCTAGTTATTTCCAGTTACTTCTAGTATATATTTTATGCATTTTTTTGCCTATTTTTTGATGGAAAGCATGTACTTGACTGTTTTTTAAGTAGAGTTGATAACATTTTATTGGAGTTTCTAGTCCATAGGGCTTTCTAAGACAGTTCTTTTTGGTCGGTGTTTGGTTTTTTGTTTTTTTGGTTTTTTTATGTGATTCCTGAATAAGAGTGGAAAATAATCCTATTCTTCAAATAGTTGACATACCTTTATGTCAACTTATTAAAGATGGACCATGTTCCCAATATTTGCCTACTTGAGGCTGAGGAAGAAGAAATAATTTTTTCTGAGGGTTGTCAGCACTGTTAAAGAATATGCAGGCAGAAGATTGTGTGTTGCCATTCTGCTTAAAATATCGATATGTCATTTTGAGAACTCTGAAAGATCTCTATTTTAGCTTGGATACAGTCACATGAACTGGAAAAATGATTGAATGACTGTGAACAAAAGATTGTAAAAAATTATACTGCCTTGGCTGTAGTACTCGAAAGAATTACAGCTACTGATCTGAATGTGGAAATCTTTTGAAAAGTTTTGCTGGACAACTAAAGCAGAATTTACATCTAGAGACCTTTTTTTCTTGACAGTTATTTCAAACACGAAGCTAGCTATGCTTTTTGGATGTGACTGTTTTAAGCTCATGCATGAAAAAGGTGAAAAGTGTTGTTGCTGCTATAGAGCATATTTTCTATCTTGATACTTGACTAAGGAAAGTATGAAAAAAATGGAAAGCAACACTTTAATTTATTTTCAATAAGTAACATAACATAGGTTTTTATTACAGTTGCATAGGCATAATATTGATTTAAAGATGAATAGACTATCTGGCAAAATATGAAATGAAAGCATGGTCATTGCTGAAAGAAAACCTCAAGACGTTGTTTTAAAGCCTCTAGAAAGCAGTCCATTTCTATTTTATGTATGTATTTTTTAATTTGAATAATAAAAGAGGTGTGAGGAGACTTTGCTGTCTTTCCTCCAAAGTTCAGAAAAATCCTTTTTTAGGATAAGGTTCAATCACCTCTGTCATAACACCTGCTCATCTCACACTGCTGCTTTTGTAGTTATTGACATCATTATCATAAGATGCAATGATTTTTATATATAACCATGTATATCAATACTGAAAAGTACATTAAAATTATAGAAGCCAAATAAAAAATGAATTTCTGTCAGTCATCAATTTGTGTGCTTGTCCCGGTCAGTGTCTAACCCACCAGCTTCTAATCACAGCTGATAATAAAATTTGTTGCTGAACATAGTTGTTTATTTATTACTTACATGGTTTTTGTTTATGTAAAGTTGTGATTTTTGTTCTCTTTCAAATGACAGAACAATAAGATTATAGATGATTTTATCAAATAAATATTTGCTTTGACTGCCCATGAGACCTGCTAAACTCCATTGCTTACAGTTGGCAGTAAAACTGAAATATACCCAGTTAGTGAAAACAAACAATTTTATTGAGGCCACACATAGTCTCAGGCATTTTAATTTAAGAAAATTTGATAAATGAAAAACATTGGGAAAAGCCATTCTTTTTACTGTATAAACTGTATATGAGAGTGGGAGGGAAACAACTCCTCCAGCATCTCTTAAAACTGAATTTTAGTGTTGTATCCTGTTTATAAGTGCTATGAGCTGTTACAGAACTGTTATGTAACTATTGTTCAAATCCTTGGCTGCTACATTTTCTCCTTTCAGGTCACATAATTTGCTAAATGTACTTTTTAGAGTCAGGTTTAAGATGCTGGTTTTCTTTGAAGTCTAATAACTATTACAATGCCATATTTTGTTTATTTAATTAGTAAAAGCCATATTAGGTCCTAAGGTTTCTAATATTACGTGCCTAAATAATTGCTCTAGATAATCCTGTTCTTGGTTCACTCTTTGCTTCTCTACTTTCCTTCCAGGTTTTGTTGTAGAAATAAAAGTGCAGATGCAAAGTTCACCTATTCTCTTATTCATTGAATTGGAACTCATTACTAATTCATAGTGTTGTGGCCATTATGCAGATTTGACCATTATACACTGAACTACTGCATTTTAAAGAAAAAACTGAGTTATTTTTATTGTATTGCTGAGATATTTAATGTGGAAAAGATGGTTATGTGCATGATGAATTCTAAGTGAATATGAGTTCAAGGGTTTTATTTAATGGCTACTTACTGGAATAATTGCTTTGTTATTCTGCCCATAGTTAAATTGGAAAAATTATATCTACGTGATTCTGACCTGCAGGGATTTGCACAATTCTGTTAGACAAAAGTTACTGAAGCTGACAGTTTTTAGAATACCTGAGAGCTCTGCAAAAATTGAGGTTTTGAGAGCAACATTTGTTTTCTGTGATGTGAACACTGAAGAGTTTTTTTCTGCAAGGTTCCCATTTATCTTGATATTGTCCAGCTCCTCTACTCTCTGGCAGCTCTGCCAAAGGAGATTTTATAGTGCTAGTGGAAATGATCATGTTTTGTGGCTGACTCAAGGACAAGAGAAGTGACTTGAAATAGTCCTGCTAAAAACTCCTTCAGAAATATGCTATTTAATAGTTAGGGATTAGATCAAAGAGTGTTCATTTCTGAGCATTTTGTGTTTACTGGCTGGTTTTTACAGTACTCGTGGAGAAGGTAGAGTATGTTCTCATTTTCTTTGTGCCCACAGATCTCATACAGCTACAGAAAATTACTGACGTGTATTGCAAAAAGCTATTAGCAGTTTTGATTGTTTTTTCTTTAATTACTCTTCATGTTATGTAAATCAGTGTTCTGTATTTTCATTTTCTCTCTCTCTATTTTTTTTACTCAGATTCCACCAAGAAAATTAAGGATGTCTTAGAAGAATTCCATGGCAGTGGTGTGTTAGCAAAATATAATCCTGAAGGGGTAATTTTTCTTGTTTCTTAATGATCAGAAATGAGGGGGACAATTTGCAAATTCTGTAGCCATTCTAAGCATTTGAAATAGAAGATTATTTATAAATCAGGTGTTTGGGGTATTTGAAATTGTTTGAGAAGTAAAAAAACCAGGATGCCATATGATCTGGAATATCCCTATAGTCTGTTGGGGTCAGCTATTCCACCTATGCCCCTTCCCAAATTCTTATGTACCTTGAGCTGCCTTGCTGGTGGGCTGGGGTGAGAAAAGACGTTGACTCTGTGTAAATACCTAAAACATCCCTCTGTTATCAACACTGTTTCCAGCACAAATCCAAAACGAAGCTTCATACAAGCTACTGTGAAGGAAATTAACTCTATCCTAGCCAAAATCAGTGCACAGACTTCACCCCCTCCACCCCTGCAAAAAATAAAAAACAACCCCCCAAAACACCTCCACAATCCTTTGAATAAGATTAATATGGTTTTCAAGTCTCTTAAGATTGGAAATGTCAAGCATAATTTCAAAAGTTATAAAAGTAACATCCATTAAGATTTCTTTTTAAATTCTGTTTCTCTTGTGTTGTTTCTGGTAGTGGGATTTTCTGATGTTATGAAACAAAGAATTCAGCTGAAAAAAAAGCTGTGTGTGCACACTGTCACTACAGATTCACCACTAGACAAAGTATTCTGGTTTGGCTGGTAGAAAAAGCCAGATTGTTTTCTTTTCTTATCCTCAATTGAAATTTGCATTCACTTAGCACATCCTAATAGTGTGATTCAGAATGTAGCTAAATAAAAACCTGTTTCAGTAATGTTTCTAATAGTAATATTTCTGACTGTGCTCACATTTTGTGAAATTCAGGACAGAAAAATGTGCTAACCATTATGAAAATTACTTGATCTTACATTTCAGGATGTAAAGTACAAAAATTATTGACAACTTATTGGCAATAATACAATTACTTGCAACTAATGAGTTAATTTAATAGATATTGAAAAATTGTTTGATGCTTTGAACTTGGCAAAGCATAATGCGGGTCATTTTAGTCAGTTTATGAGGAAAAAAATTTGTAATTCAGTAAAATAGTGTAAGCTGATCCTTAGATTATCATAAATGATTATCTTTGATTTCCAGGTTTCTAGTTAAATACATTTGTAGAATATAAATGGATGGGAATACTGTGATCCTCTACTTTATCCCCCGGTGTAATATAGGGAGACCTAGGCTGTAGGACCATCCTTATCTGCTTTTTTTTAGAATATAGACATATTTTTGGTTTTGTTCGTTTTTTAGGAAAAATGTGAACTGATAAAATGGTCTTAATCTATTATATGTTTTTTCTTCTAAATTCTTCACATATTTTCAGTTATCATACATGTTATCAACATAACAAAACATGTTCAGTTTTGTGAAGTGTACCCTGTTAAAGTAAAAAATAACTGTGCATTTAATGCATATTTAAATAATATGTTGCCTCATAGGTAACATATTTTCAAATTATCAACTGTCCATAAACATGATTACTGAAAGTGGTGTGATTAGTCTCTTTTAACCAAGTAATTTTTCCAGTTTGGGGCTACATGGAAGTTGAGTCATGGCAAGATGGGTACCCAGGAAAACTGTTCTGACTGAAGCCAGGTGAATTGGCAAAATCTGTGCAAAGCTGGAAATAATAAGCACAATTGGTCGTGAGATGAGTCTGTGACTCTGCACGGTATCTCCCTCTTCTTCATTTCACAGCTATTCGTTTGCAGAATTCTACCAGTGTATTGAAACATCCAGGAATTATAGAGCAGCAGAATATCCAGGGCAGGGAGCAGGACAGGAGGAGGGTAGGGGAGGAAGGAATTCAAGACAGACACCCTGTGATGACTTCAATGTCTTCAGCAGGAATCAAGCTATTCACTACTCCTGGGTCAATACTGGACCTAGGCTGACCCTGACAGCTTTTGAACTTTGCTGCTTAGCACTTAGACTTCATAGAGTGCAACATAAAGAAAACCTGGCTAGCAACAAATCTGCTTTGGGTCTGGTAAGATTTGTTAGCTCAAGGTTCATGCCGTAAACTGCAGAACTGGAAGCAAAGTGGCTGAAATTTCCTCTGCCACTGAGTGAATATTCTGTTATGACAAGCGAACTGCCTTTGCACAGGTGTGTCCATATTTTTGGCATGCATTCAGCCTGCTGTGTGGATAAACTCTTTACAGAATGATTTGCAAGTTGATTTTATGTGGTTGGATGAGGACTGTGGATTGGGTGTAAGTAATTAATTATTATCTGTAAATGAGATGACAAAAATTAACTGATCCAGCTGGCATCAATCTTAGTGCAGCTATTTATTTCCATATATTCTGGACAGCACTGCTGTTTTGTTGTTGTGTTTTGTAGAGGATACCATCATATTTCCATTTTACCTCTCTCTTTCCTAGATCATTATCTTATAAATACTCCCATTTTTTTTTAAAGTACCAAAAGATGATGCCAGTTTTTTAGCAGTAAACATGCGACATAGAGCTATGGCAAATTTAGAAGAGTGATATATTTATTTAAATATTTACTTATATATTTAAAGGGTTCAGGAATTTATTCTGCTCCATTGGTTTTACAGAGAAGTTTTTTATCACAAGCTGATCTAATGGAATGCAAATAGCAAAAGAAAAGCCATTGGTACTCAAAACTTGCAACCTGAAATAATCTGGTTTGTTTTTATATTATTTTATATCTTGTTCAGTGAGTGGATTTTGGGTTTAGTGGAAATGGTGTATCTACTTATCAGAAAGTTATCTACTATAGGGAGTTTATTTATGGAGCTTTTACTTTCTCATTTCAATCTAAGGGAGATGCCTAAAATTTCACAAATGCTACTGAACACCTGCCCTTTCACCTTCTTCTCTAAGTCAATATCAAATAGGTAATTAAGAATGGATTTTTTTACGTGGTATAAGGCACATAGGTAGGCTAAGACCAGACTCTAGGAAAGCTGTGATTGATAAATATTCTTTTCATCATTTGAGATCTATTTATATTAATTAATTTCAATCATTTCACTTTGAGGGGAGCGTTGAATTGGTTGGCAAGACTTAGGAAAGCAGATAGAGCTACAGACTGTTAAAATGGGCAGTTGTGTTGCCCATTACAAGCATTGTGTGCTTGTGGTCCTAGTGTTGTCATCCTTTCTGAGTGCATCCTAATTTTTTGTTTACCAAGAAGTCCACTGGCTTTCTTGGCCACCTGGGCACATGCTGCACCATGTTTAACTGGCTGTCAACCAGCACCCCCAGCTCCTTTTCTGCTGGGCAGCTTTCCAGACACTTTTCCGCCAGCCCCTGGAGCTGCCTGGGCTCATTGTGACCCAAGTGCAGGACCAAGCACTTGGCCTTGTTGAACCTCATGACATCGACCTCAGCCAGTTGATCCAGCCTGTCCAGATCCCTGTGCAGAGCGTTCCTACCCTCAAGTAGGAAATCAAAGCTCTTGCCCAACAGGGCATCATCTTCAGACTGACTAAGGTGCAATTCATGCTGATGCCTTGAGAGGCCAACTAGAAACAGAGACTAGACAGGAGTAAGGGAATAAAAGCAGGTATTTATTTGAAAGGCCTTCAAAGGTACCCCCTGGGGCCAGAGGCTACTGCCAAGACAGACCCCAAGATGGATGACAGGTCATGAGTTCTTCACACTTTTATAGGTTTGGTTCATTTGCGTATCAGGGTTAATTCTCCAATTAGAGCTTCAGTTTAATGATGTAATTCCCCTCAGCTTGCCCCCCTTAGAGGCTTTTGGTTTATACTCTTTGGGCCTAGGACAGTCTGAGTGTCCTTGGAGAACAGCCCTGGAGAGGCTTTGTTATGTCTGCCTAGCACGAGAGAGCAGAAGTTAACAGGCTACAAGAAACTTCAGAGTTACACACTAGGCAGTACAGGATTTGAAAAATATGAAAGTTAAAACCTAAGGCATCAATACCTTTGCCCAGATCCTTGATAAAGATATTATCCAGGACTTAGTAAGTGCTGGGAAACACCACTTGTGCCTGGCTACCAACTGGATATGACTCCACTGACTACCACTCCCTAGGTCTGGCTACCTGGCCAGTTTATTACCCAGCAAAGGGTGCACCTGTCCAAGCCATGAGCAGACAGTTTCTCCAGGAGAATGCAGTGTCAAAGGCTGTACTAAAGACCTTAGAGGTCTTTCCCACCCTTAATGATAATGATTCTACAGAAGTCTAGGTAGACAATATCCACAGCCTTTCCCTCATCTACTAAGCAGATCACCTTGTCATAGAAGGAGTTTAGGTGTCAAGGACCAGTGAGTCAGGCAAGATCTGCCTTTCTGAAGATCTGGCTGGCCTGGCCTGATCCCCTGGTGCTCCTGTATGTGCCATGTGATGGCAGTGAGAATCATCTGCTCCATGACCTTCCCACTTTGAGTTTAGAATTATTCAGTTCTGATAATTTGTTTAATTTATGACTCTTCTTGGTAACAATTAATTTTTTATGCTTTTTAAAAGTACGCAGGGTTGAAAGACTAATATTATATTTATTTTTCTTTCTTGGTTATCTGTCATTGCATGTTTAGAAATAAATTGCTTACACTGTCTAATCAAGACTAGAATGCTGACTTAGAACCATTTTCTTGACTTATGTGCTAATGTAAGAAAATGGGATATTCTATCAAATGTCTTAAACCTGCTCATCTAAATCACTAACCTTTCACTAAAAATATTTTTATTATAAAAAACAGAGCTTGAGTGTTATGACACTGCACTAATGTATGTATGTTCTCTCTTTCCTTGCATGTGTTACAGAAACAAGATATACTTAATCAAGTAAGTAATGCTAATTTGATTTTGTCTTTCTTTTTGCGTAGGTGCAGTATCTTTTATTTTGTAAGCTTCCACTGAGATGTACTTATTAATAAATACTGCATGTGGCTATTCTTTCAGATAACAGAGTAATATTTAAATCTGAAAGCAGAGTGCACTCCTTTTCTGGTGGCAGAATTTTTCACTAGGTGAACTTCATTTTTGTCATTCACAGTACATAATTTTACTAACATTAATTGAGTTGAATATGAGAAACAAGAGCAAATAAATTACTTGTTCCATACTTTTCACAGAAATTTCACTTTACTGTGAGATCTTGTAATGATCTGTATTATTCTGAAATGAAAGAATATGTCTCAGGAAAAAATATTAAATACCAATTTCTATAACCATATAATACCATTCATATGGAGCAGGCTTAAAATTGAAGATTTAATAATTTGAATTAGGCTTATAGTGTGCTTTAAGCAATTGTGACTTTACAGCAATTGCAAGAGAAATGGCTAAAATGCTGAACATCAGCTACTACTCAGGAGAAGCTACTCCTGAGAAACTTCATTGGCCTAAATCCAGGTATAAAAGTAAAACAGGAAAAAAAAAACCTAGGGAAGAAGGACTAATCAAATGGACTAGTTTTTTAAGTGACCTAGTTATTCTTTCTTCATAGCACAAAGGTGTTAAAAAGCTCTGGCTCTGCTGTTCAGGGAAGAGGCAGCCAGAGCATGCGAACAATGAGAAAGTCAAGAGAGTGAAAGCATTAGTTTTATAGGAACCCCTCAGTTTCTGGGGTCAGAGGCCAGTTGAGCTTTTGGAGATGTGTTAGTAAGATCAGAACTGCCCAATCATAAAAGGACTTTCTTCAGATGACCAACATTATCTTTTTTTTTTACAAGCTAACAGACTGACTGCAGAGGGTTCTGAAAGAGGTTGCAACATTAAAACAGTGTATCTGTGACTAATCTTGAGCATAATCTCATCAGTATTTAGCTAATTACTTTGTCAGATGAGTAGATGAATACTAATAGAATCAACAAACTAAACGAAATTTGGGAGTTAATATCACATGGGAAAAACTTGATGATGTTGTGGACTATAGTAAATGGAATGAAATGCTCGTGTGCAGGCCGCAGTGTAGCGTACCCTGGTACCACTGGCATTGTCAGATAAATTAACGTGTATGTAGTTGACCAAAGGTGAATGCAAAGCATCATTGTGGTTTGGGCATGAAGAGGAGAAGGATGTTACTGGGATGTTGTAATAGTGTTCCTGTGGCCATGGCAGTCTGAAAAGAAGACAAAACTTGTAAGAAGAGGTAGTTTCTTAGGCCTGTTGACATAAGTGGAAAAGTAGTTAAAATTTCAAGCACACAGGAATATAGTTTGAAAGCATATTTTGTGTTCTTTCCCTCAGCGATGTTCTTTAATGTGACAGAAGATATTAAATTACTGTAAAAAACCTTGCCTTATTATAATGTATTAAGTGAAGTATTTCTACTGCAGATAGGAAGATTTAATTTTCTTTAAAAAAGGTACTGCAGAAGCCACGTCTTTCTACTTTTGTCCAAATGATGGGATGAAGTGAACTCAAATTGAAACTAATTTACAGAAGGTTAGTAGGATGTGCAGAATTATAGCATATATAATGTAGGAGAAGCCTGTCCTTCACATGTAAGAAGCTTAAGTTGTATCTTTATAGCTACAAAAGAAAAGAATGTAGCATCTTATGTGTGTCACCAGCAGTAAACTCTAGGTTTCCGACACTGGGTACTCTGTGTTTCTGGCTCCATGGGCAAAATTTCTAGGGAAAGCTTTCTGGATACCTAGAGAGTTGGGAAGCCTGCCAGGCAGAGATGTTGGCAGTCTGGCTGTGAGCCTGCTTTCTGTGGAGTGTGTTCAGGGCATTGAGGTGTAAAATACTTCAGATAGTCAATTTCTGCTGCAAAACTGTTTGGGTTAGAACATTTTTTATGATCTTTGCTGGTCTTTCTCCTTTTCTCAGTCTGTGCTACTAGTACTAATCTCCCTCTTTGATATCCTCCTTTCCTTTTGATACACTTCTCTTCCTTAAGAACTTATTTTTATCCTTTTTTTCCTTTACATTTTTGTGTTGCACAGTACCTTATGCTTTAACTTCATGAACCTATTACCACTTTTGTCTACATGTCACGTGTTAAAAAAGACAATTTGAAGAGCTTTAGATGGACTATTTGATTATGGTGAGGGGGTGTAATTTGTTTTCTTTATGAAGAACAATATATTATGTTTTGTGTTGGTTTTTTTCTCATGATAGCTTCAGCTATGCTTGATTCATGTGCATGGTGGCATCTAGATAATATTTATGAAACTGCATAGAAAAACAAAATATAAGGAAAATACTTTAAATCATAGTTTATTGCAAGAATTAATCAACAAATGTCTTGAAGTTTTCTTGGGCAATACAGGTATTGATATATATGAATGTATACATGTATAATTGAACAGATGCCACTGCTCATATCCTTTTAATTCTTTCTAAGCTGTACTTTTAAATACTGGTGAGGAGAAACTCAAACTTAGGTCAATTAGTATAGTTCCACTTTTACTAAAATCTTTACATTTACGTAGTATAAAGTGGATGTAACTTGTTGACAAATGGAATGGGGCATTTTAAATGTTTTTCTATTGGTGTGATTAATCCAAGTGAAGGTTCCAGCTGGGCTCAGGTTTGGTTAAATCTCAGCAAACCATTCATTCATGAAGTGAAAGTTTATTAATTTGTATTCTTCAAAACTTTAAAGAGGGCGGGATTAACAATAACTGGTAACATGACATTGTCACATATTACTTTTCTTACTAAAAGTGTTATAGCAAGTATTTTTAATAAATGTAGCTGAAATAACCTCCACAAAAATTTGTAATGCACAGATAGGGTCAATACGGGTGAAATATGTGAGAATACCATTACCATACAACATGTATAGAGAAGTGATTTTTCCTACTTTTAGCTGCATTATGAAGATGCCAATGCAGACATGTTTTTCTGTGAGTAGGTCTTTACACAATCTTCACAAGCAGCTTAATTGTTCAACCAGAACTTTTTGTCATAACTGACTTTTTTTCAGGGATTCATTCATTTTGCTATTTTATTTGGCTTTTGTCTGAACCATGCCACCTAACCCATTTTTCCTGACCAATTCTTCTGGGGCAGAATGCAAACTATCTACTTTTCACGTTATTTGGTATATAATAATTTCAAGTAGACTCTGAATGATAATCTCCAACAAGATATTCTAAAAGTATGTGATTTACCACTCTTCTTAAAAAAAACCCCACCTCTGTATAGTAAATATAGCATATTTAGGGAAAGTTACATATTAAATACAAGTACGTATGTGTGCAGTACTTATGGATATGCACACATAGAATCATGTACTAAAGAAAACCTGCTGATAAAAATTTTTTGGTTTTTATTACCTGCATGTAAGATTGTGATGAGACTGCAGTAGCTGGTGAATACATTCCAGACTTATTTTGGTAATTAGCATCAATTTATTTTAATAACATGAGAATGTTATGCTTAAAAATCTAATTATTGCATAAAAATGGAGTTCTTCCCATTTCCATTTTAGATGTTTTGTTGAGCTTACTTCTTTGAAGAGCTGAGGGAAAATTTTGGCAGTAATATATGTCTGTGTATTGGTAATATCCAAATGTAGTTTGTCCATATGGAGTATTTCATAGGAGCAGCCTGTGAGAGCATGTGGGGTTTTTAGATTTTTTTTTAAACGTTCATTTCAGTAGATAAGAATTTGAATGCTGATATAGCTAAGAAATAGTTTTATTTGGTTACTAGAATTTTCAAAATTAATTATGTAAAAACTGTATTTAATGGAATGCTTTGAGCAGAAAATGCTAAGGATTTTGAATTTAAACCAGATTTTACCTTGATGCACAAAGCCAGTCTTCATGAGGAATTCCAAATTTTATTTTAATTTCTGCCTTATGAACGTGAGAAATACATTTTAAACACCAAAAACTTAACGCATTCTCATGTGATTCCTGGGTTTTAACTTGTTAATCCTCTCTATATATATAGTCTCTCTACTTTTTTTCCACATCTTTTATCAAAACAACAGCAGGTTTTGAAATGTGATGATCAATAAATCTTCAAGACTTTGACTTTTGTGGGAATGCTTTAGCATTGGTGTTCACAGTTAATCATGTAATTGTCACTAATGCACTCGCATAAGCGTTTGCCCCTGTTGTCATAGCACTATGTGTGAATCAAGGCCCTGTAACATCTACTCTTACTTAACAGTTCCTTTTTCACATATTAGGTTAATATAAGTAGTTTAAAAAGAAATAATCAGTTAAAGGAACTTACTCAACCCCAAAAAATAACCCAGAGCAATTACTGTCAGTAGATGAAAGCTGATTATATTTTTTGCACCATTTGGAGATTGGACAACATAATTTAAAAAGTAAATAATTGAAAATTACATTTCAACATAATTCTCTTTCCATTATCTGTGAAATGGTCTTTTTAATAAATCAAAACCATATGTTGTGGAAGTCTCTTGAAATGAATGATTTTTTTTTCTTTTCTCTATTACCTTCTGTTTTTCAGGATGATAAAAATAGTGGCTTATGTTGAAATATTTTGTACAAATCTAAAAGAAGAAAAGACCAAAGAGAATGTGGTATTTTAAAAGAATTTATGGGAGGAGATTAACTTCAAACACTAGATCGTGTCTTGTTCCCATTTATGTGGCCAGTGTGGTGGGGAGGAATAAAAGAAGTTGTTATTCTACCCCTCCCTGCCCTGCTCCATCCACAATGGCAACTCTTTCGTCAAGAGACTATTAATTTTTTGGTGTCTTGTGAGGAGAAAGAGAGTGATACAGCAGCTCTCCCTTCTTTCTACATATCATCCAGAAGAGCTGGTTGTTGCCTTTACACCAGCTAGGAAAATACAGGAGACAGTTAGAACTCCTTTATTGCAGTTGTTAGGATAGATCTTGAGTCAAAAAGCTTCCATTTTCTTAATAAATTGTTGGTTCTTTTCAAATGTCTTAGTATGGTAGGAGTTAAAATATTATGCAGCATAGTTAAAAAACTTCTATATAAAAAGAGGCACAAATTTCCTTGTATATATCCTATTTTTCACTGAGAAACCATGTTTTCTGTATTCTCAGTATTGGGATATACTGGCTTTTGATGTCTATACCATGTAGAGTTCTGTGTGTTGGCACAGAACATACACAAAATGCATAAATCTTCAAAATATGCATGCATATTTGGATTTTTCTTGATCTTACATATCTGTGTTTACTATCAGTAAAGCAGAAAAGCAAATTGTAAAATTGAACAGCTTAACTATTGTAGGAGAAACAAAGAAGTCAAATACACACAGTGTTTGTAGGTGGAGTTCAGCCTCTTCCTCTCTGTTGTCAAGGTGTTAGAAGCCATTCTGCTGCTTGGGACAGGATCAGATATTTTAAGGCACCTCCATAGCCTGTTGTAGCCATAAACAGGAGATAAAGACCTGTGGTTTTAGCTGAGTGTTGGCCTATATATGTCTGATTCAAAACTAGAAGAAACCTGAAAGTGTCTGCTATTTTGTCAAGCAAAGTCATAACTGCTACTTGAAAATCAGTCCTTCAATTCCTGTTCTTCCTGAGACTGAGACTCACCCTCTATGAAGCAGCGCTAAATTAGAGTAATGCACTTATCAGTGAGTGCTTGAGAAGAAACAGAACTCTTATCATGGTAATTGGAGATTTTTTAAAGCATGTTAAGCATAGACTGATGCACATTTCTTTATCCTTGGAGTCCCTTATAGTCTGCTTATCTGGGATTCAAAAGAAACTGTAGTGTGGGAAGCAAGAGCTTTGCTTTATGCTGTTGGTGTAGAGTAGAAAGAGAAGTAAGAGATATGCTTTCTTTAGTGATGTTCATAAGATAAAAAGCATCTTATCACACATCTATGAGATACATTGGATACACTGCCAAGAAATTCACATATGGTCATGATACTATGGAAAATAGTGCCTGCTTTATTGTCAGGTTTGCAGTATTTTATGCCGTAACAGAAGAAGAAAAATTCCAGACTACTTTTTTGACTATGAATAAAGTGAGATTTTTAGTGCATCTAAAACCCCTAAACTATTTTAATGGTTTTGTTTCTTCACAGTTGTGAATTCTTTAGTCAAAGTAATCAGTGTCAACCTGGAAAATCTCTTGAAATATGTCATTTATCCTGAAAACTGTATTTAAACAGTTGCCAGGTCTTTAATTTCTTTGTGACTTCCACTTCTTTAAAGTTAAGATTCTTAGTAATTATTTTTTTCTAGTTCAGTGATTGCCATTTGTTCAAATGTGTCTTTTTATGTGTGCCTACTGTTCTTTCATGTGATTTCGTGTGGTATCTTAAGAAGGATGAACTAGTGTTCAGATTCAGGGTAAAATAGTATCAGCTTATTGTTTGGGAAGGAAGATCATCTATTTCCAAGACCCCTGCTATGGGCAGGGACACATTCTACTTGACCACGTTGCTCAGAGCCCTTGAGCACTGCAGGGGATGGGGCATCCACAACTTTTGTGGGCAGCCTGTTCTAGTGCCTCACCATCCTCACTATAAAGAACTTCCTAATATTTGTCCTAAAGCTACGCTTGTTCAGTTTAAAAGCATTAAACCTTGTCCTTTCTCTACCTGCCCTTGCAAAAAGTCCCTCACCAGCTTTCTCTTTAGCCCCCTTTAGGGACTGAGAGGTGCGATAAGGTCTCCCCAAAGTCTTCTCTGCTCCAGGCTTAACAACTCCAGCTCTCTCAGCCAATCTTCATAGCAGAGGTTTTCTGAGATGTAGAAGAACAACAAAAGGCCAGGCTAAAGAATTTTCTACATAGCTGGCTTTTTAAATGTATGATTATAGGAAAACAGTGAAATATCTCAGAATGCATGGTGAGCTGCTCAACAGTTTGCCAGGAGCTTTTAGCAGCTGGGGAGGAAGGAACTTCAGTGTTCTGAGAATCTACTTTTACATCTTATCTCAGTTTTCCCACTGAGTGCAGAATATTCTTTATAACTCAAAAGAAACCTCCTTTTGTCTGCTCCACCACCATTTTCCATAATATGGTGTCAGGCAGCTGTCCGAGTAGGTTGCCTACAGATGTGGTTGAAATCTCTGAGTTGAAATCTGGGGTCTGTAGCTCAATCTCAGCTTTCTTCCCCACCCAACACATAGTTACCCAGTGATGCATCCTTGATAGCAGAGATGCAAAGGAGATAGGGTTGTAAACAAGTTTGGAGGAAAGACTGATAATTTCCACCTGTCTTGCATGGCCCGGATGTTGCCTCCACACAAACTCAGTCTATATGCAAATGGCATTGCCTCTTTCTTTCCAGACTTTTGTTTTAAGTAAAATAGGTGCTGCATGGTATTATCTTTTGCAGTTGCTGCTTTTTATCCATATAGCTAGTGATGCTTTAGTTTTATATTTTCATATTTTACAAAATGCGTAAGGCATAACAGAGTTCCGTGATAAACTTTTATTGTATTCTGTTATTCTAAGAATAATATTATGAGGATAATTATTGGCCTAATTATTTTTGTTTCATCCTGGTTCTTAAAGGGCTATTTGAGTGATGGAATTTTCTCCAAAATAATGGGAGTTGGCAGAGCAAATCCTAATTGTTTGTAGCTTCCTTGTGAAGTCAAGGATGCCATAAGCCATAACCTTCAGAAAAATTTCCACCACAACACATTGGTTGGGTATGGGTTCTTTACCAAGAACAATTCAGTTGAAACTACAGATCTGGGCAAATCTCTCTATATTTGCTTAGTTGGACATCATGGCAGGAATGTTCTCGTAGTATGTGGATATGTGGAAATAAAGACAGATTAGTCTGCTTTGTTTCACTGTAATGAAAACTGCTTCTTCTGTTTTTAATAATAAGAGAGTGTACAGTGAGTTATTTGCACTGATGGAATTTTTTGTATGTAATCTTTTCATGTCGTTTACATTAAAAACCCCACAACTGATAGATTTTTTGGACTAATGCATACATCCCTAAATTTAACTGTAAAATATATGCAGGATGTGAGATGACATGTTATAGTCCCAGAGGCACTGAAGTACCTCACTGAGCAATCTATATTTGCTGTTCACTGCTTCATTTAGAATTAATATATGGTAGTATGTATAGATGAATATTTATTTTTAGATATGCAATACATATATTTGTTCTGTTTCTTCTAGCATAGGCGTGGATCCTGAATGAGTTATTTGCTCTCTGAGTAAAGATAGCATCCAACTCTGTTATGACAATTTAAAAAAGAGAAGAAATAAAAACTTGTCTC
This sequence comes from Aphelocoma coerulescens, assembly GCF_041296385.1. Classification (NCBI taxonomy): domain Eukaryota; kingdom Metazoa; phylum Chordata; class Aves; order Passeriformes; family Corvidae; genus Aphelocoma; species Aphelocoma coerulescens. The sequence continues at coordinate 37,442,916 of NC_091015.1, read as the reverse complement.
GTCTATTTTCTTTAAAATTCACCTAAGCATCTTAAATTTGTTCATGTGTCCAGAAGTACTGCCTTAACAGCGGAAACATTTTGGCCTCTTTTTTCATACATCTCTGTGAGTGCATGTTCAGATCACCTCATTCATAGGAGTTTATCCGTAATTTGTTCAGTCACATTTTTACAAATAAATATTTAAAAATTTTGTTGGCATAGACATACAGAAACCTTCTTTTTGCCCTCAGTGACTCTTCAGCTCTTTCCTGATACTTGGATGCTCTTTAGAGAAAGAGACACAGGTTTGAATTTCCTCAGGCAAATGGGAAATCAGCCAGGTGACTCCCACAGGCGAGTTGTCTTTACCAGGAGATTTTTTTCCCCCACAAGAGGGAAAATCTGTTACTTTTTCTGTGCTTTCAGAAGGAAGTGATGGTCTCAGTTGTACTTGGTGCATAGCACATTTTTTGTTTTTGTAGATGATTCTATTTTTTTGTGAACGTATATACTGAGAACCTTCTTCTCTGTGGCCAGTCAGCGACATAGACCTCATTGTAAACTTTGGTCTGTTTCTTCTTTATCAGTTTGGAAGGAGCGTAGAGGGGAAAAAACTCCCAATACTTATGGAATAAATGCTGGTTGGAAGTTTAGGGCTAGGATTTTAATTTTGAAATTTTGTGGGTGGTTAATTAAAGGTTATGGATTTTCCCTGACAATTTATTGTGTAGGAAAAGATGCACATTTTTAATATCCCTATGCATTGAGTCATAGGGAGTCCAGTTCTATGTTTGCTTTCAGAAAAGATGAAAATTGTTTTATAGTTTACACATTTTACTTGCCAAAAATAATTTTAAAGTTAAATTTCTGCAGTGTTGCTTATGTCTTCTGTTCCTTCTCCTTTCCTTTTCTCCAAGGTGGATATATAATTTTAAATTTTTTTTCTTAATTTCAGGTATTTGGAAATATCGATAAAATCTATAAGTAGGAACTAACTACTTCTAAAAATATAATACAATTATTTTATATTAATTTTATGGTTTAAATTAGCTGAAACTCAGTGGTGGTTTTAAATGTGTACTTCTCTGGACTTATATCAAAATCTTTCATTACCAAATGAAATTTTATTACCCAGTAATACCAGAAGTCTTATTTTGTAAAGTTTCTTTTTGTAAAACATAAGAAAAGGAGTTCCAGTAAACTTGGTGAGTCAGTTTGACATGTAAAAATAGAAATTCAATTTTATATGATTAGTATAAAACCCTTTATTTTTCTGAGACCTACAGGCAAGGATTTTGGTACCCTTTTTATTAGAGTCAAAGCTAAAACTGCACAGATTTTTTTCTTCTTTTAGACTCCCTCAGAAGATTTAGGCCAAATTATTTGAAAATTCTTTCATGTTTTTCTGATTCAACTATGTCATATTTTATCTCTTTGTTATGTTGAAAATTTTCCTGAAGTCCCTAAATTTGTGATCATAGTCTCTCTATGCCCTGATAGTCTCTTGTGAAATGGAATGAATTAATTTATGTGCCAGGCTAATTGTTGTCAGTTTGGTGCATCCTCTCACGCTCTCATCCCCTCACTTGGGAAACGTCATGGAAAATGCCTTTGAAATGCTAAATCCTTCTTTCTCAGGTTCATTTAAATTCAGCTGGAGCTTCTGGAAGGCAAGCAACTGTTGAAAATTAAGCAATTAGCCTGCATGCTTAAGAAAACCACATCCACCATTATGGTTTATATATTATTCTGATGTTATTGATTTGAACTGTTTAATTAATGTTTGAGAATTCATTAGCATAAATAAATTATTTTCAAACCATACCAAAATTCTCTGAACTTTTCATTTGAGAACTTCTGATAATGACAGTGAGATTTAAAAGGAAGATCAAGCATGATACATTTTAAGGTGGAAAATGATTGTTCTCTGCTTTCCTTTTTTTTGCCCTTCTGCTTACCAAAACATTGTACAATACATTTGAAAAGTGACTGGGGTTGGGGGAAAATGCTGGTAATTAAAGGAAGGGTAGTTCCTTGCTGCAGCATTTCGCTGTTTCAGAATGGTAAAGTTCAATGTGGAAAAAAGAAAAATTGTGTATAATTGCAGAATAGAGAAATGACTATAATATTGTGTGTTGTTTCCTCTATTGTGAAAGTAGATTTAAATTAAGCTGAGCAAATGTTTTTCATCTTAAGGTGCTCTGTTCTAAGTGAACCATACTCTGCTTGGTGAGAATGCTCTAACACCTCTGTCTTCTACAGTGCTCCTCTCAGGATTTCTTTTAAGAAATTCTTCCATTTTTCTATAAGTTATGTATATTACAATGAAAGAGAGATGATAGAGAGGGGACTGAAAGCAATTTCAAAGTGAGCCTGGTTTTTAAAGATCACTCTTTTTCATTGTGAAACGTGATGGATGATCTGAACTGCTCCTAGATCTGCCATATTCTAGCTTAGTTCTGTTATTTACTGTATATACATTTACAAAAACAAATATCCAGAAATGACTATACTATTTTAGAGCTCACTTCTAATAGGATAATGTACACCAATTATGTTAGGTCATCTAGAATGTTTTTCAGCTATGGAGTATTAGAATCACAGATTTTGGAGTTTTAGGCGAGAACCTAATCACAGGGCTCTACACAGAGATCTCCCATAGGCAGGACTAGTTTTACACATTCTTTGCATACAGCATGTGGTTTTGCATCTGCATTTTAAACATTTGCATCTGCCATTTTAAACATTTCTGATGTGTATTCAAGTCATTTGCCAACTCCTGACTAACTTTTGTTATAATTCGAAAGCTCTTGGGTGTGGAACATCCGAACTCTGGTTGTATGAATATTGCTGCTTCCCTGGGGGAATACCGGTCACAGAGCATGCTAGAACAGAGGATAAAGCACTTTCAGCTGAACAAATCTGACTGTAGAACAACCTTTAGAACAACCACACACTTTCTGTTGTCCTTTGCTGAGCTACTGTGATTGGTGGCAGTCAAGATGTCAAATATAAATAAATGGACATGGCAGCCAAGTCATGTGTTATTATAGTATCTCTTGCCTTTTCTTGAGGTTTGGAGCATGTGTTGGAGGATGCTGGCTTGAATGATAGTGTGTGACCCTCTTTACAAAATATTGAAAAGTTTGAACATCTTTGAGAATGAGTCTTCAGGAAGAAAAAAGTACATAATTTCAAACTTATTTATTTATCCAATTCTCTACACAGATACAATTCTGAACCCAAAAGTGGAAAAAATGTAGCCTTAGGGATTTAGTTAGTGCTGGCAGCTTGAAGGACCAATGCTACTCAGCAGTTTAAAAATCTAAGGTGGCTCTGAACTCAAAGAATATTTTTTTGCAACATATACATAAAATCCACAGACGAGGTAAATAAAGAAAAGATTAATGTAATGCAAAGATATTTTATATGTCTATCCATAAACCTTAGTTTAAATGGGGTTATGACTTGGGTTTAGTTTCCTTTTACACTTAGCTGGTTTTTTTTGTGTATATCATTTAGTGAAATAGCTAAGACCCATTTCATTAATGCACAATTTAACAAAGCAATTTCACATTGTGTAAAGTCAGTTGATTTAGTGATTTATGTGTTTGTTATGCTTGCGGATAAAAAATGCAGTTATATAGTGTATATTAGTGTAACTAATTATTGGTTTACTTGGATGCTGAGACAAACCCTTTTGCTATTGTGATTCATAGTTTATAAACAGTGAACTAGATGTCAGTGGTTTTATCAGAGAGAAAAAATGTTAAGTTTGTAGCACGAATGAAACAGTGTATGATTTGCCAAAGTAAAAGCGTGTGGCTGAAACTGTCTGGTGACATAAAGATAGCAAGTCCATGTCCAAGGTGATTATTTCTGTTTTACACCCATCTTGAGCATTGTGTGCAATTTTTTTCGGCCTCTGCTATTTTTGTCTTGAAGAGGTGAGAGTGTTATTGCTTTCGCTGCACTTCTTTCTCAAATGAGATGTTCTGTATTAGAAGCTCAGCAGAGAGACCCTCATGCCAATCTTGCATTCCTAATAATAATAATGACTTGCACAAGAGCAGTCAGATTTTGCAATTTGTGTTGTTGGTGCCTCATGAGGATAATGATACACATTTGAAATATTACCGTTTAGCAGTTAGGTCTTGATCTTAATGGGAAACACCTAATTTAATGTGGACATAAAATTTCAATGTCTCATAAATACATTGAAAAAGTAAAAGTCAAAGAAGTCAGGGGAAGAGAAGTCTCTGCTCCTAAGTCTTAAAATTATATTAAAATAATAGCAAAAATTATTTATACTGACAGTTTGCAAATTCACTGAGGCGTTTTGAAAATTCAGTTTTGATTTTCTTTTTTCTGGCATGGTTTCCAACTGATTCTTGGTAGTGTTTTCCCTCCTTCCACATTCACTGTGATGATCTAAAGGAGTTGCACTAGAGTTTTCTTTGGAGAAATGTAGTCTTCCTGAAGCACAGGGAAATTTCTCAAAATAGTTTTGTGGTATCATGTGGCTTTATCCCTTAATTATTTAATGATGACAAGTTGCTGTTCTGTTTGATCTATAAACAAGGTAACACTATGTTTTTTCAGATTAATAATTGATAAGCTGTTTTAAAATCACATGTGTAATGAGCAGCATCAGTGATAAATATGCAGTTGTGTCAGTATGTTTCAGGATACCTTTATCTCCATTCTTGATTAGCAGGATAAAATGGGATCATAATGCTTTGCATTGCTGTGATCCCATTGCAGCCTACACCTTCCTTGAGGGGGAGGTGCTGAAATCTCCCTGGTGACCAGCAACAGGATATGAGGAAATGGAATGAAGTTGCATCAGGGGAAGTTCAGATCAGACATCAGGAAAAGGCTCTTCACTGAGAGGGCCGTTGGTCAGTGGAAGAGGTGTCCCAGGGCACAGCTTGGTCCTGGCACCAAGAGCTCAAGGAGCATTTGGATGATGTTCTTGGTTATATGGTTTAGTTTCAGGTAGTCCTGTGAGGAGCAGGGAATTGAACTCAATGATCCTTATGTATTCCTTCCGACTTGAGATAATCAATGATTCATTTTATTCCTTGAAGCAGACAATGCTGTTTTAACAGAAGATATCATCACTGGAATTTTATTAATTGGCTCTTACCTTGCTGGCAAAAGCAAAACCAAATTAAACTAAGTGACAATTGGTTTGAATCAACAATTTTTGGTCTTTTCCCCTCTAAGTAATACTCCATGTCTAAGCACTCTCATTTGACTCTTCAAACCTATTTGAGACAGGGTGATTAGTAACTCTTTGGCAAAGCATGTTGCCACCTAGGAAAAGACAGGAGGCCGTCAATTCCCTGAATTAGGCATCCAAAAATCCCCTGCTTTTTGTCTGCCTAATAATAGGAAAAGCTAAGACATACTAAGTACATCCCTAGGAGCTCTGTAGGCGCCTTTGGTTGCTAATGAAGAAATTTGAGAGCACGGAACCTGATTTCAGGGTCCTGATATAAGTACTCAGAATTTACTTGGGGCTGTTTTATACTGTGCTCTGAGATATTGCAGAAATACTGTGAATTTTCAAAGTAATACTTAATTCAATAATCACTTTCAAGAATAGGTGTGCCAGTCTGTATCTTCAGAAGTCAGTATATTCAAATACAGTACAAAGTTTTTGTCAACAGGATATTATTTGATGGATTAGTATGAATTTTTTTTACAAAACTTTCAATAATTTTTCTTGTTTTCTTCCCCTTCACTGCAGACAATTGATTTAGAGGGGTTCAAGCTGTTCATGAAGACTTTTCTGGAGGCAGAGTTACCAGATGATTTTGTTGAACATCTTTTTACATCATTTAGGAACAAAATCTCTCACTGCAGCCCATTAATAAAAAACAAACCACAGCACCTTTCTGGAGGTAAGTAGTAAAACCAGTAATATAAGAGCTAAAGGTTCCCTCCCTCTGCTGTTTTACTTCTAATAGCTGTAAATATGGAATTCTAAACTATACGTGGAGGGATTTTTGTTCTGGTGTTTGTGAAATTAGAGAAACTAACTCAACCATGATAGGAAATACTGTGAAAAGGAATGGAAATTAAGTGGTTTTGTCTTTTTAATTCACAATAATGATGCAGCTGAGACACCAAGTGGACATTCTTTGTAATGTTAATGCTAATCAGATTGCTATGGTTACGTGATCTTGTTGCCTACTCTCCTGTATAAACACTTAGAAACCTTCAAGCATCATGCAGGAGGCTCCTGTTTCTGTGCCAGTTGCTGCTGTTTCTCTTAATTGTCTAGGTGTGATTTTGTTGTTATTAATCCTACATACTTAGCAGCTACTGATATTTTAAATGTTGGGTAAGTGTTAATATATCCCTAAAAGGGATTTTGAGTTCAGAGAAAATGGCATGCAAAATAGTTTTAAAAACTGTCAACTACAAAATTTTATAAAACCTTGCTAAAGAAATTTATGGTTACTTTCCTAGCTTGAAATACTTGGTTTAGTACTTCAGCAGTTTGGGAAGTCTATCAAAATCCAGTACCTAAAATCAGAAGCTGGACTAATTTATTGAAGTAGTCTCAAATGCTTAGACAAGGTACCAAATGGTTTCATGTGTTTATTCCATTTAACTTTTCATTGACCTTTTCATCATGATTTCATCAATGACCAGCATCAGCAATAGACATGAACCACTCACCAAAATTTGTAGCTACTTTTTGCCTGATAATTCCAATAATACCTGCCATTTAATGGTGCATGTTTATTTATTTTTCTGTGTTTTCACATATATTTTCTGATTACTGTTATTTAAAAAAATCATCTTTTATGACTCTGGTACTGTATATTTATGGTTTTGACACTTCATCTGTAGGAATGACAGCAACTGATTTTAGGTCATTGTCAGATTTATAGCTAAATTCTGCCCTGTATAGTCTGTACTCAACTTTCTTCACTTACACTGTAGTTCTCTCTCTATATTAGATATTAATATAATCAAATATATTTTATATATTTTATTCTTATGTGTGGTAAAATTACAAAAATGGTAATTATTATAACATCATTATTAAGGATGGTGCTGTTATTATTTTTGTTGTTTAAACTGTATGTTAAGTTTCTTACTCTAAAGTTGCCTCCTAAAATTTTTTTCTCCCACGCTAACTTTTCCCAGTTTGTAATGAGTTTTCATCTTTTTCTGTTACTAAGGACTTCAGAAATAATATAATGTAATATGAGCTTCCATATGTGTTTAGCATAATACCAGAAGGACTGTTTGATAAATTGTTATATACAAAATGTGTTCAGAGAGGCAGTTCACCTCCTGCAAGAATTGTTTGGGCTTGAAATTTGGTTTTATATTTTAATTAAAGTTCATTATTTAAACTAAATGTTTAATCCTGATAAATTGTAACATTTAAAGGGAAACTGTGCATTGGTACATTTTGATGTGCAAATGGAGATTATGGAAACACTTTTTTTTGGGTATCTAGTAAATTTTAAATGTTACCAGTATTGAAAAAAAATCCGACTGTACTGGAAAATAACTTTGTCAGAAATATTTGACATTCTTCTGGAAAATGGAAAGGTAAATGAGAGCTAGAGAAAAGGACAAGGAAAGTTGCAGGGTTCATGAATCTGTCAACTATGTGTTTGTTCTTCACTTAGTCTCTTTCTGTCCACTCATGTCTGTTTATAAATTGTATTTGCAGTTAAGGTGTCTGAAGAGAGATGGAAACAGATGCCAGGTAAGCAGCAGGACTGGAAGTCATCTGTAAGTCAGAACATTGCAGCCAACCCTTCCCAGCTCTGATTAAGAAGTAATAATTTAACCTGTACCTTGCAGCTGATGATAGGTTAAAAGATACCTTAAAATTTGCATTTCTTTTCATTTGGATTTCAGGACTATTTATTTTTGAGAAGAGCTATCCGAGGTTTTATAATCCTTTTTATTCTGGGAAAAAGATTTACATAAGACTGAAATATGAACTGTTTGTGTAAGTTGTGTGATTAAAGCTAGCATTTAACTGAATAAAATATTATAATGTCTTAGTTTTACTGACACTTAACTGAATGCAAGCTCATTAAATAGAACATTGCCTTATTAAATATTTTTATTCATTTAAATATTTACTTTTAATGTTTATTTGCCTGAAACCATGAAAATTAACTTGATTCCAAGATATGTTTTTTGCGTGCCAGTTTGCTCTTATTTACCTAATTTTATTGTTTTAACGTGTACTTCATAGCATGTAGACCTATCTTTTAAAATACAGGCTTTTGAAGATGTGTCCAGATTGCAATGAAGTTTTTCAAGCTAAATTTAGGGGGAGAGGGGACAACCCTCAGTCAGTGAGAAATGTAAAACACTTGTAAAGAAAGTTTTGTTACTTCTTTCTCTGTGTTCTTCCCATTTTTCCCCATTTTGGTCCTGTAGATTCCAGTAATATCATCAGGTCTGGTGATACTAATGTTGTCCTGAAACAGAAAGTTTGGCAATTTTGAAACTTTAATTCCAAGTGGTACGCTGGAATGGCTATTACTCACAATGTCTGAGCAATTATTATGACTATTATTTAAATTCTATCTTTATTTTCTCAGTAGTCTGTTACTGAGACTTCTCTGTGTTAAATATGTGCTGCACTGACACATCTGGCTGTGTTTTTGGGATAACAATACACTTGGGTATTATAAGAGTTTTCATTTACACTAAAACATCTTCCATTAGTGTAGTTGTCAATCTATAAATTAGATGAAGCTTCTACAAGCACAAGGAAGTGGATGCAGAGTTGGGTAGGGATTATTTTTAATACTTAGCATCTAGTATGCTAGAATAAAAATTTTCACCAAATTATTTTGTAGTCAAATGAAATCAGATCAACACAAATTATAAAAAGGTTATGCCATTCCCGTATCTGGGTCGGGTTTTTTTGGATAGTTAATTTTAATTCTATCTTTGCTGGATAAACTATGAACATGAATTGTTTTAAACTTTACATTTAAATTAAGAAGTAATCTGAGATTCACATAAAACAGAGATGAATGCATGCAAGAATTATGTTTTCATTTTCTGCTTGTATCATATGTTCAGGCTAACAAAGGCTATGGGTTATTTCCAGGTCTGAGGCTTAACAAGGGTACCTCTACATCCAGACCTCCTACTCCTGCCAACTCACATTTACCAGACATGATCCAGCTAAAAGATATTGTTTGCTATTTGTCACTGCTAGAAAGAGGAAGACCTGAAGACAAGCTAGAATGTATGTAATGTTCTTTTTTAATTTTAAATATTTATTTCCACAAGTCATCAAATAATCTGTTTCTGAATTTAAGAACCAGTTTTGAGCAGATGGATTATAAAAATATGGTTCTAGGTGACCCTTATTGCAGAAATGATCTTCTGTTCTTGCTAATGATGAGATTTTAAACTAAATTTGTTCTATCTAGCACTTGCTAAGATGGGGAGTAAGGATTATACATTCTGTAGTTACAGTAATCCTCTCTATACTGTCATCTCTTGATTAGTATCAGGTCTGAGAAAAAATATACTGAGTATACTCAGAGATATATAGATGGGTGAATAACCTGTACTAAGCATCCCAATTCAAACAAAGAATAGTTGCTAATATAGGCTGTGGGCTCTATAATATTACTAAATAGTGAAAAGCCAGTTATGATCTAAGTCAGCATCACTATTGGGAAGGAATGTGGGACACAGGAAGTTAGAAATTACTTGTTTGGTTGTTTGTTTGGTTTTTTTCATTAATTAGGGGCATGAGTCATGAAGGTGCAACACCACTACCTTTTAAAACAAACAAACAAACAAACATAAAAACCCCTGTGAGCTTGATCTATAAACTGGAGGAAAAAAAAGAAGAAAAACTGTTTCCTTACTGTGGAATTTTAGAAGCCAGATTTTCATGTGGCTAAACAGATGAATCATATAGTCCTTATTGAGATGAAATATACTTCAATATACATAACTGGTGTGTTTATAACAGATTTGTGGGATCAGGCTCTCATATGGAAAGTAAATATTCAGTATGATAGAATGTCCAAACAGTAGGCTGCTTCTGCCAGAATAAGAAATCCATACAAGGTTACATGTTGCTGAATTATCTTGATGTTTTGTTACCTGTAGTTAGCTTACAGTGGCAACTTTGTACTGCACAGCAAATCCCCCAAACGCCCCAAATTTGGTAATACCGTTTTGGTATCATATGATTAAAATGTGAGAATGTACATGTGAATGGTCATTCAGAACACAAGCAGAGAAAAACTGAGATCCAAGGACTGAATTTAACTTCCAGTGTAATAACTGCTGCATGGTAGCAAGCTATGCAAGCCTTATGGGAGCTCTGAGGAGCTCAATGCTCAAACCATGGCATGAAATGGAGATCAGTTGCCTCCCCTGGTGTCAGGAATTGGTACAGGGAAAGGAGGAGAGACAGAGGAGCAGATGGTAATTCTAGTATGGGGATTTTCCATGAACTTCCTGCAATAGGAGCTGCATGGGCGAACGACTATGTTCTATATGATTCAGGAGTGAGAGAGCATAATCTAATATGTGTGTGGTACTTAAATATTTTGTGTATTGAAGGTCAATTGCATTTGCTACATGTTATTCTGGGCATGGTTATTTTATGGGTTTATTTTCTTCTTTGTCATACAGAGTTGAAATACACCACATATTGTAGCTTTTTAGTATATAAACTTCAGCTTGTACTGCACCATTGTGTGCAGACTTTCCTGTTGATTTCAGTTGAATTCTCATTATAAATTAATGGTATTATTTAACTCTGAATTTGAAAGCAGTAGATCCTGTGGCTGTAATGCAAATTCTAAATGCAATTTGTTTGTTGGGTCTACAGCTAGTCTGATCATTAAACGAAAATGTTAATATTTGTCTTTGAAACTCAGGCTTAGTTGTTTTGTGTTTTGGTTTGGTTTTATTTATGAAAAAGAGAAGTATTTGTTATGTATTCTAACTGAGTTGCCTTCTCTCTTTGTTCTCTTTTCAGTTATGTTTCGCTTGTATGATACAGATGGGAATGGATACCTGGACAGTTCGGTAATGTTTTTATGTATTGCATTGTAAGAGTATGTAAACGTGGCAAAACTATGCAAAACTACATTAATTCAAATCAAGTTTATATTTACCTTGAATTATTAGAAGCAGTATAAAATATAGTCAATAAAAATTCATTCATTTGAAAAGTAATGCTTGGGTTTTCTTTTCCAATAAGAAATAGTGCTTCTACAACTGTATAAATTTTCAGTTGCTGACACTGCTGTCATGGAGTCCTGCTCTATAGTCTTCTGATTTTTAATCATATTACTGTAGGGGACACATTAATATGATTCCAATAATTCTAGTATGCTGCTGGGACATGTGTATGAAAGCAGCATTTGTAAAGATTTCATTAAAAAGGGTAAGTGTGAGAGTCACACAGTGGATTTATGTGGAGAGATGTTATAACTTCCATGTTGTTACTAAGAATGGAGGAACAATATTAAGGGCAAAGTTTTGAGGAGTAGACCAACCAAATGCTTGAAGAAAAGTCAGAGAGATGGAAATAATTTTGAAAGATGTAACTATTTTTTTTTCTGATAGCTATCAGAAACAAGTGTTTTATTTGCAGTGTTCTTTTTTAACTTTTCTTTGGGTTTTTTTCCACCTTCTTTTGTGTCTACTGGTATCTACAAGACACCATAGAGTGGATTGGTAAGGAAGAGGATTGCCATAAACTGCAGGGAAATAGGGAAGCTAAATTGTATACGGGTATAAAGCAAATACAGCACCATAATTCTAGGCAATACCAAATTTGAGTTAGGTAACTAGATACAATTGAGAATTCAGAATGGTTCTAGATAAGCATTTGAGCATGTTTAGAAAGCAAAAGTGTATATATGAGTATAGAAAAGCCCTAGTGATACATGATCAAGGGAAATTGCAATACTGTAGTGGTAAGAAAATAAATCTGTAGTAGTTTACAGAATCCACTTTATGCCTTATTTCTATTAGAAAGTTGTGATTTATATTTGTTAGAGTGATGGAATTTAAAGACATTACATGATTGTTTCACAGGGTGGAAATCAGATCATGAAAACATGGATGCTTGAAAGATAACAAAGAAGGAAGTATCTATGACTACTTTCAATTACTTTGATTGTGGGGCTGTATTTCACCTCCCTGAATGCTTTGTAGTCCATACAGGATGTTTTACTAGTAAGCAGATTCACTTGAGAAGAGATTCCAAAGTGAAGTACATTTCCTCAGGGACGCTGATGAAATAGTGCCACTGGATGCAATATGGTTGAATTATTAGTTGCTTGCAGTAGAATTTTTCTTTATAACCTTACACTAAATATAATACTTTTTCATTCATCTCCAGGAGCTGGAAAATATCATTGCTCAAATGATGCATGTTGCAGAATACCTTGAATGGGATATTACTGAATTAAGTCCAGTAAGTATCCATTTATCACAAATTTTTTATGTTGCTAGAGACAGCTGTCAAAGTTTTGTGATATTTCATACTCACATGGGATATAGGTGAGTATGGTAGAAATGAGAATAGTCTGTGTTCCATTATGGCACTGTGAATTAGCACTTTTACCAGTATTTTGCTGGTTAAATATGATCCATGAAACGTTCAATAAATGTAATAATTAACTTTTATAACACAACCAGTTTGTCTCTGAAAATTTCTTAAGAGTGAGTGCACAAAGGACACAACTTGGTTTGGGACCTTTAGGTGTTAATAAAATGTAAATAGGAACATGACACTTCATTTTCTGAACTGTCCACACTCATTTTACTACAGCTACCATGCAAGTAATATTTTTCTTTTTTTTGTATGAGAGAATTGGAGATCTGCACATGTCCTAACAAGCTGCTATATTAGAATATAATAATAATAATAAATTATAACTTAGGAAATTTTTCATTAAACTTTAGATTCTTCATGAAATGATGGAAGAAATTGACTATGATCATGATGGTACTGTTTCTCTAGAAGAGTGGATCCAAGGAGGAATGACAACAATCCCACTCCTGGTCCTTCTTGGGTTAGAAAATGTAAGTATTAAGTAATAGTGTCCCGTTTCTGCTTGCATATTGACTGTGGCCTTCAGGTTAGTTTCTCTGTGGCCTGAATAAAGAATGACTTTGTTCCTCTTTACTATGGTTGAATGAAATGCAAAGAATGAAAGTGTCTTCAGTGTCAGAGAGACACTGGCAAGTTTGAAGCACCACCTAATAAGCTGGCTCTGGAGCTGGAAGTTGTAAAAAGTGGAATAATTTTCCCTGCTAACAACATGCTGTTAATTCCTAGCTGTGGTATTATCTGTTAAGAGTGTTTTACTGCCCATGTGTGTGTTACAGCTGGCTTGGAGCAGTGTCTAGGCTTCTCAGCATGGTACTGGGTTGTGTGGCCTAACTGTACTGAGTCACAGAGCAATCTAGGCTGGAAAGAACTTCTGGGGATCTTCTGTTCCAGTCCCTAATTAAAGGCAGCGCCACAGATTGAATTATCCAGGGCCCTGTCAAGCCTGAATAATTCCAGTGAGGTGGATTCTACCAGTTCTGTTGGCAAACTTTCCCCTTGTTAATTGTTCTCAAGGGAAAGATCTTTTGTTCTTATGTGCAGATGGAATTTCTTCTGCAGCAATTATTGCTGCCTCTTGTCCTGTCATGATACATCCCTGTGAAGATCTTCCATCTCTGTAACTACGTTAATAAAGTATAGGAAGAAGCAATATCAAAGGGAACACTTACAGCAAAGGGTAGAGTATTGTGAAAGATGAGCTTATGTTCTCTACATTTACAACATCACATTAAAGATAATACAGATGTAATATGATCAATTTTGTACCAGTTCGACACAGCTGTTCTAAGATTGGCATGCTGTCAGTGCCACCTGCTGTCCTGTATTTGAGCTAATTTTGAACTCATGTATCAAAACACAGGTTTCAAATGCTTTTCTGCTATTGGAAATAAAGCCTTTTCCTCTCATCTTTTCTTAAGTAATTTTCACATATTGAAAATAATAAATAATATTTATTTTCTGCATTTAGTGCTATGGCTTGAACTAAATCTAGACTGCTGTAGTTGCTCTGTGCTATTTTATTTGCACAAAGAATGCTCAGATTGATACTTTGTGCAGGGAAATAGGTAACAAACCAATTTGTTGAACAGAAGAACTATGTCTTGCAAGATCTTATTTATTAAATTACAAGTAAAATGTCTGAATTGAAGATAACTTTCATTGTGTCCGGATCACTGTAGTACTACTTCCCTAATTCTATATGTGAGACTGAGTAAGAAAAATGTCAAATTACTTCCCTGTCATCAAACAACAGATCTTTGTGAGGATGAGTTCCATTATTTCCACAGAATTACTCTTAGCAATGGGCAGCAAATGCTCTCAAGCGAGCAGTATAGCAGATAACTGATAGTGATTTTCAGCACAGATTTTCTTTTATGACAGGTAGTCTAGGTGTTCTGGGAGTACTTTTCTATGTCTACATTTCGTTCTTTCTAAATTTGAAACTCCTTAAATTATGGCATAAATTAATGCAGATCATTCTGTAGAGTTTATTTTCATATTAAAGCAAAAGCTCTTGGAAAGAAGCTGTGTTATCAAACATTTTATCATTTTGAGTATTTTTACTAGTTATTAGATATTTATCTTGCTGCACATAGCTTTCCTATGAAAATACTAAATATACATAAATAGTGATCAAAATTCTACAGCCTGTTATCAGCACAGGTCTGTGTTTCTGCCATCAGGAGTATTCCTAGTATTTGATGCATTTAATAGACATAAATGCACAGTTGTGGAAAAAATATTATAATAGCATCCAAAATATCTGTATTATACATAAGTATTGTTTATGTGATGTCCATTACCTACACATGAGCTGATTTGCTAGTAATTTGCTAGTGATTCACTAGGATATTTTTGATTATGAGCTCTTTAAAATGGCTCCTATTTTTCTTTTTATGTTTAAAACTGCTTAATTTTTTAAACCATCACATAATATTTAGAGAAAAACAAAATTTTTATATTTTTCATTAAACAACCAAAAATGTACTCCTTCCATTTGTACACAGTTTGAATAAAAGTGTATTTTAGGACACATCCCTGTGAAGATCATTGAAAAGTGAAATCAATAAAGATAAAACTCTAATGCCTGTCTGTTATTTAGAGTAAACTGATAGCATGATTTTGATGGTTTTGCTGCATCTAATGTATTATCCAAACTCTTCATTCCAGTGCATCAATACCGTTAGTGGGATGCTGTTATTTCTTTTGCATGCCGTTGTTAGATTTTGCAAACCTAGCTTCCCAGGTCTCTGCTTTTTTGGGTGTCTATCTCTCTCCTTTTAGTTATGGTAATGAAAAGTAAGATAAGAATCTTTTGGACTCACTAATGAAATAAAAAAGTGCTGTGATATCTTAAGGTTTTCCTCAAGCTGATTAGTATGCGAAAATAAGGGGCATAACCTACTGGATTATGCTGCTTAGACATGTCCAAGTAATCTTCATATGATGAAAATCAGAGGGAAAAAAACAACAACAACAAGACCACCTCCCACCCCCCCCCAAACCTTAAAGCAAAACCACAAAAAACCCCAAACAAAACCCACAAAGAACCCACCAACCAAACTATTCTGTCTCTTCTTTTAAGTGTTGGTTCTATGCTGAAGTTGGCAATGACAAAATTTTAAATCCAAGAGATCAAGTTCAGAGCATTTCTAGTATGATGATGACAAAGTATTGTCACTATAGTTTATTTAAATAAATTATGATACCAGTGAAATGTTTAATTTGTTTTGGGCTGGGGTCCATTAACACTGTAATATACTTAACTGTTTATAGAGCTTGTAGGAAGGATAGAAGATTCTCAGCTGGTCTAATTTGTTATGCTAATATCAGTGAAGCTATGATAATTTATTTCAGATGCAGATTTGTCATAGTACTTTTAGAATTCAGCTACATTGTTTGTACTTAATCCTTAGTTTCCTGTAATAGCTATACAGAAAGGTCAGATATCATGTAAAAGTTCCATATTACATTTAAAGACTCTCAGTTTTTATTACATAGTGTATTAGATGATTTAGTCAGAATAATTGCAAAAAAAAAGGACCATTTAAGTGAAGTATGGAACTATATTATTTAAAAAGAAAAGAATAAGCAAGTCAGTGTTTATGAACATTGGGGTTGAGATAGCCTAACCTCTCACAGGTTTCTGGCCTTTGCCCTCTGACCTCATCAGTAATCCCCTTCTGAAAGAGATAAGAGTGTTAGGCTGTTACTACAAGTATTTGCCAGCCACCTGTTACCAAGTCAAAGAAGTAACAAGGAAATCTGCCTGATTGCCCTTCTGCGCGCTCTCTCTCTCTCTCTCTGCATCCCCTCCCACCCCTGCCCCCCATACCTTTTTCCTAGACTTTCATGAAATTTCTACTGCCCTTCAAATTTATTTGGATTTACTAAACTAATTTAAAAGTTGCTGGCACAGTTTGGAGTCATGAAGATAATAGGAGAAAGAGCATAAAAAGGTCTAATTTCCCTAGGAAATCAACCTTAATATCCAGTTTGTTTTATCTTGCTGGGTTTTATGTTCTGTTTCCTCCTAAGATTTGATTTTGGAGTTGTTTTGAAGGTAGACTTTAGAAATACAGAGTTTTATCTCTGAGAATGTTCCAGGATAGAAACCATGTATTTGATTTGCTGGTGCTTTTGAAAGCAGTTGATGTTCTAAACAAACAATTTGGGTACAAGATAAGGAATTTAAATAAGAATTAATTGGTTCTTTTTCTATAGGGGTTCTGAGATAGATACACATACTATTAGGCAATTTGTTTTAGAAGAAAAGATCTTGGAAATGTATACATGTATACATTATATTGTATATATATATTACATGTATTGTAATCCATTTGTAATTGGGTGACTACCCTTTTTTCTAATTAGCAGTGTCTAAATGTGTTCTATATGGCATCTACTGAAACCTTTGTTAAGACAAAGTAATTCTTACTGCCATGTTTCGTTGTTCCAGTTTCATGGATCTTTTTTTTGTAGAAATTCTCTCATGTAAAGTGAGAATTTCATGAAGAAGAAGAAAATGTTAACTATAGAGGAAATTGTTATTTGTGTGGTCTAAGTTTTAGTAATAAACATATGAGTTAGTTTTTTTGCTGAGTGTCACACTTCAGTCTGGAGTTTTCACAGTCCTCATCCAACTTTCCATATTTATTTTTGCATCTTAAGCTAATAGTTAGTCTCCCACCCAAACACAAATTGGACAGACACATCCCTGGCAGTACTCCTGATTCCTTTGGGAAGTGGTCTATTGCACATTAGTGACCACTAGGCTTTTTATTCTACTTCTGCACAGTAGAAACCTTTGAAGTTTCTGACCTTTTTATTTGCTTCTGCCTTAATTTAAGTAGATTAACATTGTAAGAGAAGGTGGAGAGTGACCTCATTGACTCTCCTAGCATCACTTAAAATTTCTTTTGTAATCTGTGAAAAAAGGCCTCTTAATGATGGGTTTTGTGAGCCATAAGCATTGTACTCTGCTCTTTGGTAGGTGGTGTGCAATATTATTCCACCTTGATTTGATAGAAGCACTTGATTTCTCTTTTAAAATAATTGCATGCCAGATATTTGGTCTCACGTTTCCTGTCACAAATTATTACTATCACCTCTGTCAGTGAGATTGCACAAAAAGGAAGTATAAACTGGAAGCTGATAAATGCTAGTGTTTAAAGAAATCCTGTATTTTAGGGAAGTATTTTATTCCTCTCTACTGGCCACTAGATGTCACAGTTGCACTGTACCTGGTACTGTACAGTTGCTGAAAAGCTGCCCTAGGGTGAGAGAGAAGTTGAAAACCAGTAAATAGTTCAGTCATCAATAATTTGAAATCAGGCCAATATGCCTTTCTTTTAAATCACTAATTGTAATTTTCAACCCAGTTCACCTTTTAAGTCAAGGTAAATTTTGATGGAACAAAATTTTGTGTTGAACTGTGACTATATTTAAAGAAATCATAAGGAAATACTCTTAAAATGTTATTTTGGATCCTCAAGCAGCAAATATTATGCAAATGCACTCAAGTAATTTCAAAAGCAACATTTGAAACTCTTTTGATTAAATGTGGCATGGAATGTTTCAGTGGGAGTCCATGCTTGGGAATACTGCTTCTCATGTTGTATATTACATTACTGTTGCCATACTTTTTGAGCTGTGAGTGTGTTAAAAAGGAACCGAGCTAGAGACTCGCAAGCATTTACAAGTCTGGAGTGGGATCTGTCCTACCATGAGTGAGCCCTTCAGGCTGAAGCTTGAAATGACTGCTTAACACCTGGGCAGTTTCATAGACTTCTGTTTCTTTTGTTCAGAGAGGAAGAAGGGCCGTCAGGCCTTTTGTTGTCCTGAGTGACATTTCTGCAAGTCCTCTCTGAAGTGTGGCAGGTGAGTTTTCTAGAAGGCCGAAGTTCCGGTGCACCATATGCTATTTCCATACAAACAGGAGGCAAACTCGAGCCCTCTGAACTGTAGCTCATTGCCTTTGTGCCGGCTCGCTCCCGGCTGGAAGCAGGTTCCCGTAAGGGATGAGAGGAGCTGTTTGGGCGGTCTGGTTTGTCGGCACGGCCCGCAGAGGGCGCGGTGTCCCCGCTGTGGGAGGCTGCGGTGGCCGGAGCCGCTCCCGGAGCGCTGCTCGTCCCTCCCCTGACCGCGCCGCCGACTCCTGCGCTGGGCTGGGCTGGCTCCCGCTTCCTTGCGGGAAGTTCGCAAACGCCTTTCCTTACTGCAGTCCCGCTTTTCCTTTTGTCTCTAGGTTGAAAAAAGCCCAGGAAAAGTCAGGAGTAACTAACCTCTTCTGTGAATAAGGTGTTAAATAAATGGTATTTCATGCAGGTATACAGATTTACCATTATTTACAGTTTAGTTTCTGCATCATCGAAGTCTCTGCAGATGACAGATGGTTACAGATTTTGGACAGGGGAACTTAATACTGTGGCTATTTATGAAGCTTTTAAAAACTATTTAATTTTCTCTCTTGTGGTCCTTTTTTTTTTGTTTCTGGACGACTGCATGGATGAAGGCTGTAGAAGATTTTTGTTTTGTTTTGCTTTCTCAAACACACACATACACACAAAATCTCTCCGAAATTAGAAGTGAGGAGCCCTCCCAAATAGTATGTCCCGTGAGTCAGGTTACTCCCTCTCCACTTGACCAAGAACAGACTTAAAACCCTTTCTTCCCAAAGGAAATTGAACTAAACAAAACATGATATGAATTCTTTGCTGAGAGCAAACCAAAGGAGTATATATAGAGTGTAACTGTATTTGTTTTAAAAGGAGATGCTGCATAGTTTAATGGAAACTCTTCTCACCTTCCCACTGACTGAACAATACCTAAAAATCAGTAATAAAATTCTCTTGTATAAGTCAAGTAAATATTTTAAAATAAGTGGAAACAAAAGTAATCAGTAGAAGAATAACGACTACTCCGTAACATCCTTCTCACTTGGACGCTCTTTATTGACTCTTCTGATAGAAAAAACTGAACATTCTGGTATTTTAGACACTCCGTAGTTATTGGAAGAGGGCATGTTTGCTGGGATCAAAATTTATCAGTGATTTCATTACCTTTTTTAAGTCTCAAAATCTTGAAGATCTCTTTGTCTACCTTTATACACAAATATCTGAAAAGCTGACATAAGTTAATATTAAAGCAGATTGGGGATGTGTAGCTAAAGTCTCTGATAGCATAAAATTTCCCACTAATTCTAAGGTTGTCTCTTTTATCGTTGACTTGCTTTTTAAGGTCAGGTAGTTTTGGCAATCAAATCCATGGTAGCAGGGTCAGGACCACAAGTTAAGAGAACCGTTGTTAACAAAACAAATGTTACTATTGTCATTATGTTTTAAAGTCTGTGTATGACATATGGAGGCTTGATTTTCAGTGATGTGTATAATGAAGTGAGGAAGAGATTTTTACTGTACCTGCCCTGCTTTGAGATCTTCTTAATGTCTATTTGTTTTTAAACTCTTTCTCGGGATATGGAAGCAAAATGAGTTAATGTCGGTAAATGCACTGATGTGTCAGAATTGTGGATTTTATTCATACTTAAAGACTGGCATTGAGGTGGCTTTGTTTCATATTATGTATTTTTTTTTCTCTTGGCAGTGTTTTAAAAAGTTATATGCATGCATAATCATATGCAGCACTTTATTGCTTATTTTTGGCAGTGCACAAGAGCAAAAATTTAATTTGCTCTTTTCCAAAAGTGCATTGTGTTTATGTAATGGATTTGCATCAGTTGCAGTCTGTAACACAGCTAAGTGTTTTAATTGGCAGAACACCCACATCAAGACTTGTTTGTTTTTCTGATAAGGAAAATGCCAGCTAAGTTAGACCATATGTTCTGTTCAAATAAGAAGCGACATATTCACATGTAATGGTCATTCTTTAAAAATAAAATGAAAAAGTAACACAAAATTAATATGGAAGAGGGGCAATTTTATGCATAATTATGCATTTCTGTTAATTTTCATAAACAGCAACTATTTTGCTGAGGAAGGCTGGTCAGCTCACATTTTTAAGTGCTTATGGTTTATGACTGTATCTGTTGATGACCTGAGTGATGTTAAAATTGAAGTATACTACGTTTGCTGGTTTTTCTCAGAAGGGTTTCCATGGTCTTTGTTGTCTAGTGAATAATTGCTTCTTTCAGAAGTCTTGAAATTCACATACTATATTGTAGTTTAACAATTCTTTAAAAACGTGTGGAATATGGTAGTAAGATGGGAAGAAAAATAGAAGTTAGAGAGCTGTGTTTAATGAAATACATCCTCTTCAGCTGCCAGTCATGAAGGAGCTTGACAGGCTTCTAGTGCTTCACAGCTGCAGAATCTATTTCTGCTTCTTCAGGGGAAATTGGAAAACTTCCACACTCTTTGCCAGTGAGAATCCCACATTAGGCATCTGCTGTGCTTTTTCTGCAGAAAGGGGACCCTGACATTGCCCAGCTGTCAGAGATGGCATTTGAACTCCTGCTGATAAGATTGGGGGAGCTATTATTTATACTCTGATCCTGATACCTCACTGGAGAAAAAAAAAATAATATTTTAACTGGCTTCAGTTCTTTTTGTTTCTAGGTAACTTGTAGGAAATATTCAAAGTTGTGTCCCAGCTTAGACTCAGCTTTGAGCCAAACATTCTTAATTTCTCAGAGTGCTGCTTTTGCGTAAGGATGTTTGTTTTTGCCCACAAGGATGACGACGTCTTCATCATATTTGACTTCTATTAACTTCTAACTCCTAGAACAGAGCAATACTGATTTTTAAGGACGTAACTCATACAGTATATGCTAATATAGAACAAAACTAAGTTTTTATTAAAACTTATGCTCACCAACTTACATTGACTATTCTCATCAGTGAAAACCATCATATTATTGAAATTTTAGCCTGGAATATTGTGTGTGCATGATGCCAGGTAATAGTATTTTGATGTGAGAAATCAGAAACTGGATAAGAACCAGCTGTTGACGTGTTTTCTGAGAAACAGAGCTGGGTGTGACTTCCTTTAGCTATGTGGCAATTTCTTTTTGGCAATGACATGACCAAGACTACAGAGTTTCAGCGATACAGCAGGAAGCAGCCCATTTGCAGGTGATGGACCTTAACTGCCTGTGTTCCATTGGATGTTATATTGGGTAAAAGATTTTTTTTTTTTTTTTTAATCAAGTGATATTGCATTAGCTTCATCTAGTTTTTTGGAATAGTTATTGTGGTGTGGTTAGTTTTCCTGTTTCACATATGTTGATGTATGTACTTAATTCTGGCAGTCATTAAAAATATCTGTGTGGTTTTAGAAAACTCTTTCTATTCTTTGTTTTAGGGAGTTTTATCTTCTGACCTGCAGCACCTTTATTGTTAGGATTAGTCTAGGAAAAAAAGTATTTTCAATATTAGTCGGAATTTAATATCTCGCTAGATACATTGTATTGCTGTGGCAACAGCAGCCTGGTGGCTTTTTCTGAGTTGTTTTTGAAACATATGGATGTCCATGAGTTTCTGAAGAATTTTTCTATTATACCATTGCCTGTGTATATAGAATGATTATGCTGTGATCTGGTGCAGAGTCTTAAATGAAGTAACAGCTTGTCTTTTATGTTCTTGAGTCAATCTCCAATTTTTATTGGCACTTATATATTCCATTGTTTATTTTATTAAGTGAAATCTGTTTCTCTTATGTCCTGTGCAGAATGTGAAAGATGATGGGCAGCATGTATGGAGATTGAAACACTTCAGCAAGCCTGCCTACTGTAATCTTTGTTTGAACATGCTAATCGGAGTAGGCAAGCAAGGTCTCTGCTGTTCTTGTGAGTATAAGTATTTCAGTGTCCATTTGCTTACGTGTCTATTGCTAGAAATGTTGTTCTTGCCATGTAACAGAGAGATCTAGTAGCTTCCTATTACAAAACCATTGCCACCACAGTAGAAGCTCCTCCTTCTCTTCTCTGCTTGAGTGTCCAAGGTTCTTCTTGTAATTTTTCAGAATATTGGGCTTTGAAATATGTTGTTTGACGGAGTTTTCTTCTTTCTAAGGATTATCACTGTTAGTTCCCTTTGAAGTCTATTGCTCCTTTTTTCTTTACTATTATTTTTTTAAATTTTCTGTAAGTAAGTATCAAGCTTAAGTTTTAACTTTCTACTTTTGTTATTTCTCTATTGTTTTTATTAATAATTTTACAATAGGTATCAGCTTGACAAACATGTAAGTCCCATGTTTGTTGATTCAAATTTTGCACAGAATTACTGTTAATTGTGAAGGTGAAAATCCCTGTTTCCCAGAAATCAAGTTTCTGTAATGGTTCTGAAATTTTCTGTAATTACTTGTTTTGTAGTCATAAATCTCAATCCATATATTAACTGATCATAGATTTTAAGAAAAGGAACGCAGAAAAGCTACTGCATCTAATTTGTCCTTCATTAGGCGATTAGATGCAGTTACTACCTTTCAGTTCCTTGAGCTGGATCTATGTATTTTCTGTGATAATCTGTTTGACCACCTCATAACATGTCTCCTAAGAAATCAAGGCTTGCTGAAAGATACCTCGTCTCCATTTGAAAGTTTCCAGAAATGGACGATCCATATCTTTCTCTTGTGGTGTGTTCCAATGATTAATCATCTCTTTTTTTTAAGACCTATTTTCTGATTTGAATATGTCTTGTAGATGGTTCCAGTGACTGGTTCATGTTATGCCCTGCTCCATTAGTTTAATGGTATCTTTAGTACACAACTGTCTTCTTGTCATGATGGTACCGAGTCACCCTCCATTTTTCTTTTTTGGTAAAATAATCAGTTTCTTAATGTAACTGACTTTCACCATTTTTGGTATGAAAGATAGCCCCTCACAGCTGATGAAGACCTTTCTGCCTGTACAGTTCTATTGATTTAATTTGAGGTTAGTCTGAATGAATCAGAGTTTTGAATTGACCATTTCTGTCCTCTGGGGGCCACAGACCCCTCTAAAATATAATTCGTATGTAAATACTTGTATGCATTTTCATGTCATATAATTTCATTCACTATACTATGAAATGGAAAAAATACATTTATTAAATTCAAACAAATTGAAATTGCATAACTTGAGATTAATAAATGCTGATGACAGTAACTGAAATATATATATAAAATACTGATTTGACTATTAGATCTCGAAATGTTACATTCTTTAAGATTCTTTTTTGTCAGACTGTTATTGTGAAGAAATAAGACCCATATATGTTGGAAAGAGAGTTCTATTGAGCAAGTGACGTAGATCACCTTCTTTAGTAGTTATCAGAAATGGGTAGGCCGGTTACGTAAACTGTCCCAAAAAGACCAGCCTTGCAGGAGCTGTATTTTTTTTCTGCTGCAGTGTATCTTTTGAGAATGTATTTGTTATCGTGCTTGGCATTTATTTTGTGATAACGATGGTCTCAGAGTATCTGAAGAACATGTTCCTTTCAGTTACTTCATGCAGCAAGAAGCATGAGTCTACTTGCAAAACTATTTCACTATTTCCTTGTTTAGCTAAGCTTTTTCTCCAGTATATTTTCAAAGCATTGCTATAGATTTCATTATTTGCATTTTAGATTGTGTGGGAGGAAAAAAAAAAGGGGGAACCACAGGGGTCCTCACCATCCCTCCATGGTCCAATCAACAATGTTACTCCCTGCAGTTTGTCTGATTAATGGCTGCGCCTCCCACTGGGTTTGTGTAATAGGTGCAAGCAAGGTGTTTAGAAGTACTTTGTGCTTAATTGCTCTCGAGGTCAAAAGCCTGAGACATATACCATGCCGGGAGAAATTCATTCTCAGTTTTTAATAGTTGACTCTTTTGAATGCAGGCATAAGCTGTAGCATTATTTCCTCATCTTGGCACAATTGTATCATTGAAGTCAGGAGAGCTTTGCATTGTACCCTGACATTTGTATGTTTTCCAAATGCAGCTAGCATGATCTTTACAGACCTGGTCAGCAACAGTAGTTACCTAAAACTGGTGCTGGAAGGCTTAGTGGAAAATAAAGCTTCTCAGGAGTTGGTATTTTGTAAAACAAGAGTTAAAGTTATGGTGATTACATGGAATGCATGAAAACAATTCCTATTGAAAAATGGACTAATCAGCCATTTCAGATTTATAAATCAATGGGAGGAACAGCATAAATTCATTGGCTTTTATTTTTGTGCTTGCCAGCTGCTCTCCTGCCTATAGTTTGTAAAATATATATTTCTTCCTACTAGCAAATGACACCAAACCATTCGGCAGTCACCAATTTGTCTTTAAGATTTTTGTCATTTGGGAGTTATTGTGAAAAAATTTAGTGAGGTCTGATTTAATTAAGCATTTCCTGTTATGCAATGATAGTGCATTCTTAGATTTCTCACTTGCATAATATTTCCTGTTCTAATTGGCCTTTTGTACTCCATGGAAAAAGCAGTCTAGTTTGAGTTTTCATTGACTGATTGGATTGATTATTTAGAGATGACATGCTGGTAATGTTATTTGTTTCATAGAAATGTAGGCAGAAACACCATTGCCTCAACATCTAATAATGTGTCTTTTTTTCAGTTTGCAAGTATACAGTCCATGAACGCTGTGTCTCAAGAGCTCCTGCATCTTGCATCAAAACATATGTGAAGTCTAAAAAGAATACTGATGTAAGTTTGGGGTAGCATTAACTTTGCCATGTACCAGTTAATTTAGTAACTCTATGTATATCCACATTTTTCTTTTGCAGGTAATGCACCATTTCTGGGTAGAAGGAAACTGTCCAACAAAATGTGATAAGTGTCACAAAACTATAAAGTGTTACCAAGGCTTGACTGGACTTCACTGTGTTTGGTGTCAGATTACAGTGAGTATACTACAGTAACACCTTTCACGCAGGTTAGAGAGATAAAAATCATGGAATGCCATTCTATAGCCTCGTAATCTGGAATGTGTCATTCATTTGGTCATCAGCAATGATTAGTGTGTATTTAAGGAATGGTATATGCAGAATATTCTTAGGACTTCTTACTTGTGGCAAGCAAATATGCTTAAAGGTAAATTTTGCTTCATGACAATATCCATATGAAAACAATGTGTGCCACTAAAGAGTGGAATTCCCAATCTACACTACAGAAAGATTACGGAAGAGTTTTCAGTACCAGGAAAAATCAAGGTCACTGTGACACTTGGTCTAATTGGCCATGTACTGACAGGCAAATGAAATTGAGGACATCTGGTAGGATACAGTGATTTCAACGTCTGGGAATAATAGCAGAGACAAGTTGATAATCTACTAATCTGTGCACCAAGTCAAATATATACAACTTTTGTGCACTCCTTATTCAGCAGGAACCAGTAACTGGAACTAATGACATTCAAGGAACACTGCCCTTATAAGTGGGATCTTCATGCTAGAAGGAGCAATGCCAGTATTTCTGTTTCTAGCCAGGGCAGGATTTAAATCTAAATGGGGAGAGATTTCAGCCTTCTTCTCCTGTATTTGCTGGTTTTGCTGATATCATTATTACTATTGTTACGGAACAGCAGTTGTTTGTTCAGTGCTTTAAATAATAATATGAGACTGAGGCATTAGTGAATGTTTGTTTTAGACATACAAATTTGGATGTTTTATGAAATATTTTCTTAACACAAGAATGCAAAATATGAAACATCATCAAAGAAAATAGATCCAGGATACTTTCAGTGATAAGCTGTTATGATTACTTAAAAAACAATATTTTAGAAGAAAGCAAATATGTAGTCCAGATTGCTGTCAAAATTTGGATAATTTATGTAAAGAGTGAAACACCCAATCCAAAATGTTTTGCATGCAGATAATTAAACTTAGGCAATGGCTATATGTGTTTAGCAAGATAGATAAGGGTGTTTTGCTGTAGATATAGAAGTGTTTACATCTGTATAATATGTGTATATCATTCAAGAAATATATATTTTGTAATATATATTGACTTTTAAAGTCAAAGGAAGTTGCAAATTCTGTCTTTCCTCAGTAGAAATTATTTTCCCATTATTTCATGTGAAGCTGGACCAGATTTGTAAAGGTCTTTTACTCCTTGAAGTTGTACATCAAGATTCAGAGGATTTTCATAAGAATTGTTATTCACCAAAGAAGTACTGAGGAATTATTTATAATTGAAGTCACTCTAAAGAAAAAGGCTAAATTCTTTTGAAAATATCTTGGGTGCTTGTGTGCTTATTTAAATGCCTAAATAGCTGTCAAGATTCCAATTAGAAATGGGTGTGTGTTTTTTGAGAGCTGAAATTGAAAATGTTGGCACTAAGGTTTACAATTTTTCAATTTATTTCCATCAGTAATTTAAAGATTTTTTTAAAAAGTAATTTTTTATTTTCAAATAAATTTAATAATATTTTTAATTCTTTTTATCGCTTCAGATGTAAATTAGACACATAAATGAAGAATGAGTATTTTTTAATACTGCAAATTATTTTTCAAACTCCTATTCACTTGCAATTCTATGTATTCGATACATTCTGTTGCAATAACTTCATTTTCTAATAGTAGCACCTTTATTACAGAAAAAAAGTGTTTTAAATTTCTAACAGATTTTTGAATGGATGTTCTGAAGTTATATAATTATCATCACATCCTTCAGGCATTTTTCAACTCCTTGTACCACACATTTACGGCTTACAATCGAAGCACTGATTTGGAGGCATTTTAAATATCTGTCCTTACAACTTAATAGGGTCACTTCTGATGTCAAATAACTGACTCAAGTCCCAAAATTTAGAGGTGTTTTTCACTAAGGAGGCTTGTTATACTGGCTTGTCAGCCAAATCCATGATCCCTCTTCCATATGAATTTCATAGCTCTCTACCATGGTCATGAAAATTTTCTTTCCCTCCTTTTCTCTCCAGCATATACACTTTTTCCTGCTTTACAGGTTTGTGAGGGAGGTAATATTCTACCAGAAATAGGTTTAGGATAACAGAGTTTTTGGGAAATGTATTTAAAACCTGCCAAAATACTTTTTTTTTTGAGAGGGATGCATATTATTTTATATCTTTGTGTCAAAGTGTTGTTTTCATCGAAGCTACATTTCTTCTACCTTTTTTGTTATTTGCTATGTGCCAATTCTGTTGTCAGAGATCAGCAGAGACTAATAAGAAGATTAAGCTATTTTTTCATAGATAAGTTTGCATGCCACTGAGTTGCAAAGCTGCTAATTACCACTGAATGTGTGAAGATACTTTTATTTGATGTAACATGGCCTGGTGTGCATTAATTATGGTACAAGTAGCCTTACCACTGAGGCAGAGAATTAGCATGACAAATGATTTAGATTACAGGGCTACCAAAATACCCTCACAATAAGGCTTTAATACTCAGAGTAAATTGAAACTCGTTAGACTTTTATTTTCTGTTGCTAAGTAACTGCCTAAAAAGGTAACTTTGCAGTATAAATGAATATGGACAAGGCTAATATTAGGTGCCATTCAGTTCAAAATTCAGAAATGTCATGTCAAAATTAACTGTACCAGATAATTTTATGAAGACCATATTACCAGTAAAGTTTATATACATCAGCAATTGGTACATTTTTATTGTAATTTTAATAGAGTTCATATGAGTTAAACCATTTAAGAGAAAATGAGTCAGTCATTGAAAAACTTGTAATTTACAGGTGCAGACCCTGAACTACAGATTTTGTAACAGCTTTTGAACCTGATGGACTAATTCTGTATGCTACCTGTTATACTAGTTAAATTTTATGTTTGTAAGATTTTTACCTCACAACTCCTCATATTTATTAGCCTGATTTTTTTTTACTGTAAATATAAATATTATTTTAAAAAATATCCATCTCTATGGGAAGTGGATACTATCTGAACACCTTAATGCATTTTATTGAATCAATGCAGAGATGAAAATGCAGAATAATTTAAGTTGGAAAAGACCTTTAACATCATTGAGTCCAGAGAAATAAACTTCACAAAATTTCACGATATTAAGTTTATTTTATTCTGACTATCTCTAATGATACTGTGAAGTATACCAATTAAATGTGAATGCTTTGCGTGATCCAAACATGCAACTGTGCCTTTGTACTGCATGGCTGAATATTTAGAGACATTTGAATTAAATTCTAAATTATGAACAAGAACTCTTGATTGCTAATGTGAAATATTTCATCATTTATCACTAGTTGTTGCCATTTTATGTTCCCGTTATATACACATTTGTCCATTCAACCTCTGTAACAAAACGGAAGTCAACCACTGCTCTTCCAGTCAGCAGACTTGAGGATATTCTTTTCATGTTTTCAGAGTAGAACTAGTCATTGCTTTCAAGAAAACTGGATGAATTCTAAGCATAAATTAGAAAAAGGAGAGTAATTCTGGTTCCTCAGCACTCAGTGGAAGGCTGAACACTGATTCAATCAAGACCAAAATTTACGTAATGAAGCTTAATGTAGGATATTCCTGTATTCTTCTGTTATATTTAAATCTATAGTATCAGTTTCAGGAAGGAAACAGAGTCACACCAGTAGTGCCAAAAGCTGCCTTGAATTACTCACTAGTAGTAGAACAGAAGTTCCTGGCTCAGTGCAAGAAGCTCTCTTCTGAAATGAAGCTTTTGGTCACTATTAACAGTATGCTGGTGTTACTGTACTGCTGTGCAATGTTCTTATTTTGTGTGCTGATCCACACATACAATTTCCCCTACTTTAATCCATCATTCTTCACTTCAATATAAATCTGCTTTCCACTGTAGTGTGTTTCATTTTCCTTCCAGTACTTTGGTAATCATTAATTTAATGAAATTCACTCCATTCTAGGATGCCCATTTCCTTATGCTGTAATAGTAAAATGTCTAAGTTGAATCTTAATTTTCTGTTTTCATGTAGTTGCATAACAAGTGTGCTTCACATCTGAAACCTGAATGTGACTGTGGACCTTTGAAGGACCATATTTTACCACCCACATCAATCTGCCCAGTAGTATTGGTGAGTTGTCTGTATGTTAATTTCAGATGTAATCCTCTATCATATGCAGCATTAAAACACTGCTGGGACTGACTGCCAGGTATTTGTTAAATTCACAGGGCTATGTGAGCCTTAAACACAATGTGTAACCCTGGATGATGGGTTTATAGGCATAAGTGTTTTACCCTCTGGGTATTGCATTTTCCTTCATGTGAGAATGAACTTTCTGTAGGGCATATTATAACTGAAGCTGACTCAGGTTTTATCACTTATTCAGACTGTACTTACCAGAAACTGTATAGGCAGGACACTTCTACATTTTACATCTTTTATAGATCCAACTTCCCAGAATAATGAAGTTATTCTTATGGGCAGTTTTTGCTTGGGATGCATATTGTATATCTGCAATGCTGAGGTCTCTGATCTAAGCCGGAGGTTACCTAGAATGATGACACTGGTCTTGCAGTAAGCTATGCATCAACATTATGGTATATTTTATTCTGCAGTCGTGGACAGTAAATTTCTCTGTCCACAAAAACAATAACTCAATTCAATGAAAATAAAAATGCATGCTATGTGTAGGTTGCATAGAAAAGAGCTGACCATTTTATCATTAGAAAGGAGCTTTAGAATTAACTTACGTATTCACATATTAAATTGGATATTTTATGCTGATGAAAGTCATAGCATCATCATATTCATAAGAGAACAGATGAGAGGTCCTCTTTAAACATATTTCATAATAAGTGTAAGAAATGCTTGAACTTAAGAAAGCGTAATTTATTGAGGGGAGGCAAAAAAGAAAATATACATCCTAATCTTAAACCAGTTGCTGATCATTTGGAATAATATTCATCCCTATTGTAAATTACTTGTTTTGTAATGAATCCTTTCGTCCATTTGTTTATAAATCTGCTAAGGAACAGATGCTAGGCTTTGGCCCTCTTCTTGTGTAAACTGGGATTATTCCATGGCTCTCAATGAAATAATCCAATGGAAACCTGCCTTAAATATTTATGAAATATTTTAGGTATTTTTTAAGTCGCAAGAGTGGCTTTCTAACTTGTCTCTATGGTATTTTGGTATTATCTGGACAAGTTCTGATTAATAGTTATAAAATACTATTTTAAGTTTGTTGGATGATTATATTCTGTATTACCTTATTTAATTTTCAGGATTTGAGGTCATACTTTAAAAGTCTGCATCTGGAAACTATGATTCTGTTATTGGGCTATTGTTTTCATTTTAATGTTATTTATCATTTGCCATTGGTATAAACGGAATGAAACCTCAGCATGAAATTTTATCTTCAATTATATTGGCGTAACTACATTTTCTTTTCAGGAGAGGAAGAGGAATAGGGGAATTAAGATTTTTATTCCACAGTTGGAGTTTAGTTAAGTTGTTTAGAGGATATGTAAAACCACTCTAGAGTCAAATCACCCTTGAATAGGTTTGTTTTATCTCCAAATTTTCAAGACCTAAGCAGAAGTAAATATGTTTTCCTGTGTTGGAATCATGTTACTGACAATGCAACACAAGACATGTATTTCAGCTCAATTTATATTGTTAGGAATGGAAAATACTGTGATTTAATGGGGACTTTATAATTTTGTAGTACATTTGTTCATCTAGTAGTTTCTTCCAAAAATGCATTAAAATCCTGAGTTTAATTATGTTACAGATACTACCTCACTGAATTAGCTAATAGTAATTTCTTCTAAAACTGATTGGTTATAGTGTGCATATAATTTGTGTTAGTAATTTTTTAATTAGTGTCTCCTGTTTCCTGTTATGGGGATTCCTTTTGAGAAACATAATACTTCAGTGTATGTGAGACCAGCATTCTCAATAATGACAGCAAAACCAGTGACTAGATCCTTGTCCAAACTGTCTAACCATGCAATAGGAAGTGTGTCTGTTATCAGACCTACAAATCTGACAGTGGAAGGGTCCTTTGCCCAGGTCACACATTTAGCTTCAGAGATCAGCTGAGCATTAATATTCTTGCAATGCAGTGTATACATGGAAGGTAAATAAAGCAGATAAGCATAATGCTTGCTGTACCAGGCTTATCCTTGAGTATTTTGAGGTGCCAGAGAATGTATCTTCTTCTCCCATAGAATATAGGGAAAATAGCAAGATGAAAAATCTTGTATTTTTGATCTCCTAAAAATGTTTGCCCTCCCTTCCACCTGCAACTTTGGAAGTCCGGATTCCCTCCAGAAAACTGCAGAGTTCATCTCAGAACAAGATGCCTTCTCCTAAGTTTTCCTTCAAGAGTACAGGCTGAATCGCTTCTCATCTCTTCTCTTTTGCAGAACTAGGGACATTCATATTTTTGCCTTTTTCATCCAGCATTTCTCATGTCTCATTTCTTCAGTTCTTGTGAGGTCCAGCCTCAACAATTTCTGCACAGTTAAAGGACTTTTTCAGACATTGCATTTCACAGCACCATGTATTATACCAGTGCTACCAAAAATCTCTCAGATGACTGACTCTTAGTGGCTGGAGAGAGAACCAAAATGCCTCATCAAGTGAAAGTTGGATGGCTAGTCTAAGTTAAATAATGGCCCTCCCGTCTTCAAAACTGCACAAAAAAAGAGCTTGTCAAATGTTATTCTTAAATACAATAAGCTACATTGTCAGCTGAAAAAGAAACAATGGGGAAACTCATGTAGTTGATACTGTGTACATCATGAAAACATCACATATCTGTCAAGATTCAATGTCTTATAAAGATTTTTCATATCTCACTGCAGTAATTTTAAGTGTCTTAGTAAAATATAGTCTGTCAACTTTAGTCCTTTTTACTTTTCTGTTTACCATATATAAGACTTGTTGTATGGTGAAGTTTTTTGTTCAAGTTAAATGAGTTTTGTTATAAACTGTGTGCAGATCTCAAGTGATAGTCTTTTAATAGATGTCAGATACACTTTAATGTTACTCTCTTTTATTTCAGTAACATTTTAATTAATTCATACTGATTGAATAAATGTACATTGAGACTTGTTTCCTAATGAGGGCACATTTAGAGGAAAGGTTTTGCATCATTCTGATATCCTGTGGGTAATTATATTCTAATTATATGGTGGGGGGGAGAAGTCTATAACTCAGTACTGATATTGTTCATTGGACCCAATTAATTACATGCACATAATGAAAGTTCATGATAAGGTTGACTGGCAGTGAGTTTAAAAATCTTTAACTCAATTGAATCCTAGCCTACCAGGAGTACAGAATTAGATCATAACCAGGTTTAAAACTGGGGTTTGGAATGAGATGAGTGAGTAGTGAAGAAAACAAGATGGGTCTCTGCTTATGAGACAGTTTTCCTCACTCTGTCCCTTTATGAGGCAGAAAGGGAAAAATGCTAGCATACGTTTTGTCTTCATTTCATGCCTTCCTTTACTTTGCCCCATTTACTGATGACCATATAGGATGTTCTAATTTTTATTTATGTCTGTAGAAAAGTAATTAGATTTTCAATTTCCCACCAAAATAGATACAGCATTGGATAGTGACCAACCAATAAAAGCTTACTATTTAATAAATAATGATGTGTATTTATTTTATAATGCATGATGATTTTGATTCTCCTATTATATATGTGAGTTTTACAATGAATTTTTTCACTTAATTTCTAACAATTTTAATTGTTTTTCTAAAATTATAATTAAAACTGTTAATTGTGGAATAAAAATTAAATTAAAGGATAAATTGTAAAGCCTAAGGTACCCTGCTTATAATGTGAGCATTACTATACTGCAATTATCACTGTCCCCATAGTAACCAGTTTATTTCAAAGGTGGAGACTCTGGTATAATATGGAAGGTAAGAAATTAAAAAAAAAATTAAAACTGGGTACATTTCTTTGTGTTTTGATATCCAACTTCATTGTTTTTCATTCTGGGAAAAATGGGTCATCATGATAAAAAGTTTGAAACAATATGCATTTTGTTTCTTTTCTCTTGTGAATGAATTTGACTTTTGTTTTGTGTAGTGAAGATGTTATAACATTTTAGGACAAAGTCATCTAAGCATAAATACAATTTATGTAAATATGGAATGTAGAGATAAATTGATATATTTAAAATATATAGAATTTTTATACATCATAGTGTAGATCTGTTTAGATACACTAATATAAAATACCATCATAAGTTGAATTCACTTGACCTCTTATTTTAAAATATAAATGGCTACATATTTTGGAGGAGAAAACAGATGTATCTGATTCCTCTTTGATTTGGCATTTTATTGTACAAAACCATAAATGTTCAAAAACCTTTTGTTTATGACTAGTTCTATTTAGGCATGTAGAACAATGTACACAGCAGATTACAAATATTTTAGATAGAAAATGTGCCTTATTCAACTAAACAATATACATTATGATCTATAGCTTCAAACTTTTTGTGTAAATATAACAAGTGTGTTGACATTCTGACCAAAAGTAATACAGAATTAAAGTTGAAAATACTGTTTAAGAATTTTCTTCCACTATCAGTATTTAGACTAGATAGAATAGCTATTGGCTACGTTATAATTGCAACATAGTTCAATAGATATTTCTTCCATGTCTGGTAATATGTTTTACTAATACTATTTTCCTGTGAGGTATGTAGACGTTATTCACATAGGAAAGCAGAGTTGTAGAGAGAGAAAAAGGGAATTAGCAGTGCCTGGTTGAAGAATGAGTTTTCTTAATCCCCTTTCCAGTTATTAATCCTAAAATGATTCTTCTGTTTTTATAATAGTAGAGATCAGTTTTAGCTCAGTTGAATCCAAACTCAAAATGGAGCACAGAAAGTCAGTGCAGTGTGTAAGCATTTTATGAGCAACTCAGTCCTTTGAAGTTGAGTACTAGCCTTATCCTGAGTTTCTGAACAAAGATACTATAAAAAAAAGTTATTTGAATATATATGCTTGGGGGGGGAGTTGAAGTTAAGTCTGGTTGTTGAATATTAAGTAATGACATAGCAATTGAAAGAGATTTAAAAAACAAAACAAACCACTTTTTTCCTTTTCAATTGTGTATCATATTGCAGCTTCAGTTCTCTGAGAATCTAAATCAGACTTGAAATATAATGGTGTGCTTATCTACACTAAGAGCTTTTTCATTTCTTTGAAGTCAGAAGGAAATTAATAATTGCCCTGGAGGAAAATGTATCTTCCTAACTAATTAGCTGTTCGACAAACACAGTTCAATGTTAAAATAATAAGATGCTGATAAACTGAAATGGCAGCCATTCAATCATTTTAAGTTATGTCCACTAGCCTGCCCACAGCTCATCACTACTGTCTAAAGTTTATTCCTTACATTCTCTCTCATTGGAGTTTAATATGATTTTATTTTCAAAATTCTTTTCCAACACTTCTGTCTTTCTTGGATAGTGTACATAATCAGCTGCTATAGCCCAAGTTCATTTTCAGTTGCAAATCCAGTTGAAAGCCTTGGACCATATATTGATGCATACATTGAATGGGTGCAAGATGTAAGGCAAGTTGTCCTCAGAAAACTGAATGAACTAAGGCCAACATGCTAAATGAGAAAGACTTGATTGTGAATTGGTGTGTAATTCTTTACCTTTTTACTTAGAAAAACTAAAGAAGCAGCACAAAGTACGTTTAAAATGTTATCACATAGTGATTCCTTGTTCAGAAGAGGGAACAGTCAGCAGTTTTAGAAGTTATTCTTAAATGCCATATTCTCCATTCCAGCCTTGTCTTGTTGCATGTGTTTTGGCTACCAGTGTTATGGATGACAAAATGTAATGTGATTTTTCCATTTATTTTTTTTTTCCATAGCTGCAAATGCTTTTCTCAAGACAGCTCTCAAATTAAATAGAAGCCTTAACTTTCCTTTTATAGTATGGGCATGTGCAGCTCACTGGACAGTATTTTTGCTGAGAATTGGTTAATAATCTTGTCCACAGGATGACTTTTAGCTTCTGCCTAGGGATGTCTAGGGATGCCTAGAGCTGGGTATTGTGCTACAGCTCTATGAGCTTTCAAGACAGCATGATGTGGTATTCTAATATTGGCTCTTTTGATTAGCATGTACACAGAGTTAGAGCTGGAAATGTGGAGAATTTATAAAATAAATTTTCAAAATAGTTTAGCTCATCTGAATCACAGTTACTCGGATGTGATATCTCATGGATACTACAGGTAGATTGCCCCCCATGGTTTTGGCATAGTGGCAATGTGTTGGGTTTTTTTTGGTTTTCAGGATTTTTGAATCTTTAATTCTTTTTGATTATTGTATAATTATGGACAGAAATTTCATGGAATGGGAATTTTGTAAGTAGGGTCTTGAATGCCATATAAGTTTACAAAATTACAGTCTAGGAGTACCTAATATTATTAATAACCTATTATTATTATTATGTTCTTAAAGATTCCCATTACATTAAACAAAATAGATCTAAGGAATCAGGAGCAACCTTTCTTCAAATTCCTTAAACCCCCCCCCCCAAAGCATCAGTTTGGTATTCAAGTCACAAATTTAAATTTCCATGGCCTTCATCTTGCAAGCATTTGAGGATATCTTTACTTGGTCTTCCATGTGTTCCATCTGATCTGTGACCAAATTCCTTTGGTCAGTATCATTTAAGTTCAAGTTCTAGAGTTCCAGAATAAGATTTTTTTAAAATAACTATTTTAGTTTATGCATAATAACATAAAAATATACTTCCCTCGTTATGCAACCCCATGCCCAAACAGGGTGTATGCTTCATCCGAAAATATATATTATAAAAGAAGCAATTATAATTTAAGAGAAGTAATCTGAAGTTTTAAGTTGGCAAACTGTGTAATGGTATTAAGCATTTACTAATGACTTTGCAATCCTATATAATGTATAAGTAAATTGTTGTTTCATGTTATGAAATATATTAATTTAGATAATCTTGTGTAGGAAATAATCTACAAAAATATATTTGCAGTTACTGATTAAAAGGCAAAGTGAGAAAAAGCAATTGTTCCCGTATTTGCCCTGGATTCTGTGTCAGCAGTTAAAATATAAAGAGGTATCTCTTTAGTAAGCCTTTAGTAACTATTCATCTGTTTTTATCCTAACAGCTATGATAGAGTATGATATTTATAAATGTTAGTGTTTTGTGTAAAGGAAAAGATTCTACCTCTATTTAAAGAAAGAATATGAGCATTTTTTGAGGATTAATGATGCATAGCTTGTTAATTGTAGCAGAGGAAGGCTTTTTAAACAAGATTTCTTGATTTGGATGAGGATTCAAAGACTTGGAAGATAAAATAAAAATAGCTTTCCAGGTATCAAGTAGCTCTTTTTGCTATTCAAAAGACTAAAGTCCTCAGGTTTTGTAATATTGTTAGCTGGTGTTAAAATGATCCCACACATACTTTCCAGAGTGTAAATTATAAACTATGACAGCCAAACATTGGGAAAGTACACTTGTGCAAAAGTGTAACAAAGTACCATGTACATTTTTGTTAAGTATGACTGCTGCAAGGTAACATTCCTTGTGAACACTCTGTCCATGCCCTTTGCCATCCCAGCTGTTTGGTGTTGCAGCCTAACATTCTCTTTTTCCAACAGACGCTTCCCACTTTAGGAGGTTTGCTCCCTGAGGTGCGTAGCAGGAGGCGTCTAGGAACGCTTGAGTACTAACAGTTCATGATATTGTACGTTCTTTCTGCTATGAAGTGCATTTTGGGGCTGAACCAAAAATCTAGAGATGATATTCTGGGTTATTATTTGCAAAGTCCTTTCTTACTTGTCAATTATTTTCTGATTTGGAGTATGGGATAGATGCAATTGCGTAGTTCTCACCTGGCAGTGGTCTCTCTGGAGCAGTATGAATGGTAGAAGCTCCAGCTAATGAATATTGACTTCAAAGTGGGAATTCAAGGGAGAAAATAAGATATGAGAAGTGCAAAAAGGGGTGGAAAAATTTTTTGTTGTGGTAAGTACTATTTTGGAAGGTATGTGCTCTGGCACATATCAAAAGCACAAAAAACTTCATTCCTTGAGCCATCAAAATGTACACTAGCGTCTAAAATGCTGTATTCAGTACCTCTGTCAACCTCATGCATGTTCACAAAACAAAATGGTTCACAGGTACATTGATCATTTTGTATGCTTTATTTAGCAAAATATTAAAAATAGCACAACTGTTAGAGAAATATTTCTTACCTTGAAAGGTAAATTTTTGCATTTTATAAAACCATTTTATTAATGCATGTCAAATTTTTCTTAACGTTATTAGAATTTTTAGCCTGTTATCCATTCTTATCTTCTTATGTTTTTGTCTCATTTAAAAATTGCGTTGTTTTTTTCCTGACGCTCTCTGATATCTTAGTAATATTGTAG
This sequence comes from Aphelocoma coerulescens, assembly GCF_041296385.1. Classification (NCBI taxonomy): domain Eukaryota; kingdom Metazoa; phylum Chordata; class Aves; order Passeriformes; family Corvidae; genus Aphelocoma; species Aphelocoma coerulescens. The sequence continues at coordinate 37,405,050 of NC_091015.1, read as the reverse complement.
CTCCCAAAAAGAAGATAGTCTAGGTCAGGCACAACTGGTATTTCATATGTAAGAGAAAGGGTCTGTACAAGAATATTTTAAAAATATTTTTTTAATGAAGTGGTAAATATTTTTGTGTTCCATTAACAGATTTATTCATTAGAATTATGATACAGTTTGTCACATTATGTCACATATGTCAAGTCCTCACTAGTGTGACACAAAGCTAAAAATTACAGAATATATAACTCTAGGAAATCTAGAATCTCTTGTCAACTTCTTCAGCAATGTTTTAGAAAGCATTGGTAGACATGGTGACACGTATGGGGATATCATACTCATATAAGATGGGTGATATGAAATACTTTATTTGTACTTTCTTCAAAAATCATCAGTGACGAAAGCAGAGTTTCAATGTTAATGAGACCAGGTATCCATCTTTGACCATATTATTCACAGACAATTCTGTATCATGAATATACTTTTTCCTTTATGTTATGTGAGATATATGACCTAATCTTGTATTGTCTTTTTGAGTCAAGCAGTGGTTTTCTTATGGGACAGGAAATATAAATTGGAGAAGGAATGTTTTTAATGCAGCAGTCATAGGTCTAAGGCCAGCTGAGGGTATTTACTGGTTTTTATATCATGCTGTATTTGTATCACCCCAATATCCAAAACTTTGCTTTGGGTAATTGTTACTGTGTTTTACTTGAGTCATAAATAACAGCAAGCTTGGGCACAGGTCTTAGCAGTGTATAAATATTTTTCCTCTAAATAGTAGCATGATACATGCAAGAAGATTTTTAGTGCCACACTTTATAAGTAGGCCTGTTTTTAATGTTTTTTTAACCTCTAAATGCACAAACTCAACGTGCTGAATCTTACTTTCTGTTAACTTTTTCTCTGAATTATCACAAATGTGTCCTTTAGCTTGAGATTTTTTTTAGACCTTTTAAAATTTGCTCACCCTCTCTGATTTTTGTTAGAAATCACAATTTTTACTAGCTTTTACTCTGCTTTACTGCCATCTGATTTGATTTTTGAAGATGTTTCCATGAGACAGATTTGGCCACAATGTAAAATCCTATTTAGCAGGGTATGCTTCCTTTTTATAAAGGTAGTGATTTTTAAGGGTAATTACTTACAAAGTTGTTTAAACCCCAAAGCAACTTCTTAAATTTGTAATGAAGTGTGAAGCTTCCTTCATATTGAAGTATCTTACTTTCTATCCTTGGCACTAACCAATACCATTGTGCAAAATGTTTTGTGTTAGTTAAAAATTGTATTCTCTTTGGGTGCCTCATCCTAGTTCTACTTTCTGAAAAAAATTATCAAATAAGTAAGTGCAGAGTTGGTGATTTCTTAGGGAGTGATATGTACAGTGTTTTTAAGGATGAGGTGAATAGCTCTAATTGCTTCTACTGTTTTCTCTTTAAAGCAAGGGTGTTGTAGTCTGGAGTCTTGGACCTCATCTTGCACCAGCCGAGTTACTCAAAGCATCCAAGAGCTCTGTTAACTAACCTTTTAGGAATCTCACTGCATACAGACAGTTATGTAGACTCTCCTGGTTGTTTTTTTTCCTGTGGCATAGGTTTGTCAGTCCTTTCATACAAAATGTGGTCAGGTTGTCACAATTCCCCCAAGCACCTGGCTACCCAAGGTAGCCTAGGATGACCTGGACCACTCTTTGCATCAGGACTAGATTGAGACTCTGTCAGTCTCAGTTAAAGAAACTAAAGATGCTTTAAAAACAGTCAGGGTCCACATCTGTGTTAGAAGGCACTGTATTAAGCTGGGAGTTATTCCCTTCCTGACAGAATCTGTGTCAGTGCTTCTTACCAGTAAAAACTGCTCCTGAAAGACTTTCATGCATTAATTGCTACTACGATCCCTAAGGCTTTATCAGAGGTAGCACAGAAATGGGTTTGGCCTGGTATGGAATGTAAATGGTAACATTTAATGAACTTGTTACTGAATGCAGTTGCAGGGGGTGCAACAATGTCCTTCATGCTCCTTTCTAGTGCAGCAGCTTTGTGCCAGCCCATTCCCTTGACTAGTTTAAAACCTCCTTGTGCTTGTGAAGTGAGAAAAGTGGTTGGGGTGCGGTTGGGATTGGAGACACTGATTCTATTTGATAAACATCTGCTGTTTTAATTTATGGTGTGTTTTTTGGACAACCTGAAAGGACATGCTGGGTGCAGTTTATAAATAGAATAAATGAGATACAAAGAATGAGAATACTTTTTTTTTCCGTGCAGAGTTCTCTGAAATGGCCTGATAACAGTTGAAAATAGGATTTCAATAGTATAATTCTGAGTTTTTATCTTTCAGATAGCTATCTTATTGTGTATCAGCATCAAAAGTTGCCAGTGACTTAGAATCTGATTAGGTTCTGGTTTCCTTCTGATACAAAAGACATATTTTATAAAAAGCTGCTCAGCCAATTGATTATGGTACATTTAGACCAGGTATATTTTGCCAAAGCGGTAAAGTACTCTGAAGCATCCAACTTTTGCTAGCAGTCAGGATGAAATTTTGAAAAATTACTCATCTCTCAGCAATGTCCTTATTAAACAATCAAGTGTATTGTATGATTGGCTTTCAAGTTTCAGAATGGAACCCTGGTAATGTCAGATTATCTTTTCACATCATTGCATTAATTTGTGTTGTGACTGCACACTTTTCATCCATCTATTGCCTAGTCATTATGGAATGTCCAGGCACATAGATAGATGTTATGTGAAGTGGCCAGACATTGTGTATTAACTTGACTGAGATCTCATTTTCATTAAAGCAGAGTCTGACATTACTCGCTAGTCAAAAAATAACTTTGTGGAGGTACAGTCTCAGTTACAGTTGTATAGCATTATATAATGTGTTACAATGCTCCCTTTTCTCCTTTTCTCTTTTCAAGGAAAGACAGGCAACAGTGAAAAAAGAAAAGAGTTGCCCCCAGCAAATGAACAAACTGGGAGAAAGGAACAAAATGCAAAGAGCAAATTCTGTCACCGTAGATGGACAAGGCCTTCAGGTGTGATTATTGGTGTTCTAATATTAAGCAGATGATTTTAGGTATGAAGACAATGATAGAGTGAGAAATGTTTAAATTGGAATATGCATTCACTCTTCTAATACTTCAATTTTACATATTTAAAAATGCAATAGATAAATTCTTCTATTGGTTTTGGAATCCTGTGATACACACCTTCTTCTCATGTGATTGTTAGGATTTCCTAAACATTAAGGGGGAAGGAGGACTAGCTCTAAAACATTTCTGTCATAGGGTGAAGCTGAACTAGTTTATTTTGGTATCTGTCATGCAGTGTTGTGTAAATCTACGTTATTCATCTAAGTCTGTCTTGATAACTGTCAACTATTCTCATTTGGACCATTTTGGCATATCAACATTAACAGTGGTGAGAAGCAACGTGTTTTCGTTACTAGCAATATCTATAATAAAAATGGAAGTTTTTCTACTTGAAAGAAAAACTTGTGTGTGATGAGCTAATGTTATTTAAGGGTGATGACTTCGAGGCATGCCAGAAGTTCTGCCTGAACTGCTGACTTTTTTCCCTTGAGATATGAGTAGTTTTGAGTGAAATTGATGTCCATATGCAGGATGCTGCTGCTTTATTTCCTCAGGAGTTAAATTACCATAATGATAACAATATGATAATCATAGTTGTCTGTTCTCTCTATCTTTTGATATGTTGCAATTGAGCTTCAGTAAAAAGATTCTGTTACCGTATATCAATTACTTTATGCCTCATAATTATTTCTTCTTGTGTATTGTGTCAGGCTAGGAAGGCTTATTGTATTGTTTTGTCTTTTTAGATTAGTCAAACATTCTTGTTATGACAACCCAAAGATGGGAAAAAAATCCAAACAAAACTCGAAAAAACCCCCCTAAAACCTATCCAGTCATATGGCTGCTCCATTGATGGTATAATTGGACATTACAGCAATCATTATCCATTGCTTTCAACAATCTCTTCCTGTACTTACCAATTTCACAGGCTTCATTGCTACCCAGATCATCTGTGACAAAACATGAAGCAAAAAGACTAGAGTCTTAATTGAAAAGAAAGCTCAAGTTCTGTGTAATCAGTCACAGTGTGATTAATAAGTTTGTGCTAAAGGAAACACACAGTGTTTTCTAACTTTTGGGTGATACCCATGCAATTCAGTGAGCCAAAGTATTCTTGATAGAGGAGCATCTTTGGCATCTCCTTTTGGTTGCAGCACCATGTATCATTATGAATTTTGTGTTTACTCCAAGCATTAGATTACTTATGCTCATCGTTTATTTTCAGCTGTGTTTGAAGTCTCTATTTCCCACTCATGTGATACCATGGCGGATATAATACTTGGTCTATTCAAAATAGCAACTTCTATCACCATTGACTCTTTGACACTAAACTTTAAATTATTATATGTTCTGCTTTCAGGTCATAAGATTTTCTCTTAAGTTTTTTAGTGCAATCCAAAACCTGTGTTCTATCTTCTTTTTTCAAGATGAATTAAAAGTCTGGGTTTCATCCTTGCTTTTCTTTATTACCACTAGAGACAGAGAAAAAGAGAGTGGGGTTGAAGACAGTAGAATTATTATTGAATAGATCTGAGGTGTTTTTTGAAGTGCTTGGTGTTCTGTAATGACACATTTGTAATGTAGTGCATGACACAATACTGGTAATCATGGTGACAACATTAGAAATAATTCTGCACTGATGGCCCTAATTTGCTGATTATACTGTGATCTTTGTTTTTCACTGATGGATTAGATTGGTTTTGAGCAGCAGGAATCCACCATAACATCAAATACTAAAGTTTTGATTGGCATTAATAAGGATAACCTGATTATTGTGAAGGCTGGGTGGACCTTGAAGGCTATCCTACTGAAAGGGATGAGATCAATGAGAATGTTAGGGCTTTTTTTTCCTCACAGATAGTGTAATTTTTCAACTATTCTCACAAAGATGTAAGATGCCATAAATATAACTGGTAATTAATATAGTACTTTGCCCAAAGATGGTCTGGAGAAAACATTCTAAATCTGATCAAAGTATACTACTCCAATTCTCCCATATCTGGCATGCTACTCAATACTCTGATTCTGCTGGCATGGTCTCATTTTAATAAGATCTTCAGTAAGCGAGGATTTTTTTTCAGAAAACTTAATCAGTATGTTAATTGCATTCATTTATGTTTTAAGTCAGAAGGTAACAAAGCAAAGATCTTCATACTACTGCTGTTAGACCTCTGTTTTCAATATGGGAGAAACTGTGTATAAGTGCTGCACCACTTTTTCTTTTTACTTTAAGTCACTTATCCTATAACATCTTGAAGATTGCCTATAAATTGAGCTAGATTAGGGCTTGAAGATGTTCACTGATTTAGTCCAAATCTTTAGTTGCATTTCATTGTATAAAAATACCATATGTTATCTGGAAAAGTAATTTGGAAAAGCTCTAAAAATTTAATTAAAATTTATTTTGGAACCGAGTGGAACATAGACTAATTATTCGATTTTTTTTTTTTTTGGATGATTCAAAACCTTCTACTTGAAGTAATATTGTTGAGTCTTAGAATAAAAGATTTGAAATAGAAATAAGTCCATCACTTAGCTTTTGTTGAGAAAAAGATCAAGACCAAACCTTCCTTCCATCAGACAGTGGGCAGATAACTTAGTGGCAGTGGAGGTCTGCACGACTTAAAGACAATTAATCATAGTTAAGGACATTCATCTTGCTTCTTTCTAGCTAACCAGCATAATGATCAGGATTATTATTTCTAATTAGAGGAAGTAATAGATCATGTATAACCTTAGGATGAGTCTCATTAATTAACCTGCGTCCTAAGGGATTTCAGTAGGTATTCCATCTCTGTCACAGTGAGCACCATTGGTTTACACTTAGTTCACAGGAATAAACACCATGGGAATTGGCTAAATAACTAAAATTGATTAAAAGAGTAGGTAAAAATTAAATATATGACAAACTTCACAGTATTCTGCAATTTGATGTATGTTTCAACATACAGCACTTTACTGTGCTAGGTGATACTGAGTTTTATGCTAAGCTTAATACCACTGAGTTCGTGGAGTTTTCCATTATTTTTTGTATGCATTGGAACAGATTTGATTCTATTTTTTGTGAAATCATGAATAGAGTTGACATTTCCTACCAAAAGACAAGTGCTTTTAGATGCCTGTAGGATTATATGCATATATCTATAGTATGCTTGTAAAACTCCTTAGCTGTGATGTTTCCCAGGTTCTGCCTTAAATTACACTTTATGAAATCTTCAGATTTTGTTATTTCAGGAATTATCAATAAGGATTTAGAGCAAGGCCTTTCAATGTGTCATTTTGAAACACAGATGGTCTAAGCTTCATCTCTGAAGTTGTTCGTATGTGACTTTGGAGATGTTGACTTTGAACTCTTAGTAGAGTTTGAAACATTCTGGAATTGATATATGTCTAAAAGTTATACTTTTAAATATGAATGGTCTAGCCAAATGGTTTAAAAACCTGTACTAGAGATCATCTGATGTGATTTTTTAATGTTCAAGTCTATGGAGTAAAGGCAATGAACACACATATCTCAGAGTGTCTGAAAACACAGACAAACACTATTACTTAGAATGAAGGTGTTTGTAAAGCTAAATATTAATGTGAACGTGTAAAACTTTCCATACACAAAAGGATTTTAAAGAAATAATAGTAGAAGTCATTGTTTCCTTCCTTCTCCTCAACATTCTTTTCCTGTGACTTGCCTTTCTTCCATATGTTTTCTCCTCTACCTTTTAAGTTTTTCAGCTTTATCAGCTGAAAGGTGTTCCTTTAAACACCTGGAAATATTATGGGTGCCACATTTAAAAAAGTTTGTGATTTCTGATCCTATCAAATATTACAGGTAATCATTGTCGTAATTAAAAAAAAAAATCTCTTAAGTTCAATGTTCCATATAGCTATAGTTTACCTTCAGAGTATATAATATAGTGTCATTTCTCACTCCAAAATACAGTTTCTTTTAAGCTTTTTTCTCTAGGGAATTACTGTCAGAGTAAGTCATGCATTATTTGCATTTAAAGTTTTCTTCTCTACTGATGGATATATATATATATATACACATACACACATAAATGTATATATAAAGAGAGATTATATATATATCTCAATATTTCAGTGGCATTATAGGTTAAAATTGCAACACAGCTGTAAAACAGAGAGCATTAAAAGAGAAGTCACTTGCAATTTCTGGCAAATTAATGAAATGAGGATTGTTGCAAATTATGGTATTGCTTCCAGCTGGATTACATAGCATAACATAGAGTTTGCATTAAGCTTTTTGTTTTCTGTCTACTATAGGAAAAAATGAATGCAACACACAGCATTAATGAGTGGCTGTGTTATTCCCTTCTTTTAGATCACTCCAGTTCCAGGCACTCATCCACTTTTAGTTTTTGTCAATCCTAAAAGTGGTGGGAAACAAGGAGAAAGGTAAGGGTTTTTTTTCTTTCTCTTTTTTTCCTCTCTTTCTTGATTCTGGTCTGTGATACATTTGAAAATGAATTTTAAAAGTTTGTACATGAGGAAAAAAATCCAAAATTTTATATTGTTATTCCTCACAATTGGACATCCTATATCCATGTACTTATAAATTCTCCAGTTAAAAACTAGTTAATTTTATAGAATAGTTTTGTCTCAAATCAAAAAAAGCTTTATTCAGTGTATGGGTTTGTGTGATTTGCATGAAGATGTGAGTTGCTACATCTTGTATTAAAACTTTGAAGTGCTGAGAGTTTTCTTTTAATCTCTGTAATGATTATACAGGCAGGCCAGTAAATTAGAAGCAGTATTCAATTTTCTAATGTATGATTTGCTTTTTAAAGACTTAGTAGTAGAGGCTCTCAAGCTTCTTCATAAGATTTCCTTCAAAGAAACCTTTTGATTTCTGTAGATAGGAAGCATTCTAAAAATCCAGTTAAAGTATTAGAGTCCGATCACACAAACTTGAAGACATATTAATTTTACATGTGTCAGTAATTATATTGATTTAAATTAAAATGTCTGAGTTTATTAGTTTAAGTGTTACTGTATCAGAGGCCTGATAAAGTAGAGGTACTCAGGCAGGAAAGCTGAAATAGTTGCCCCCTAAACAGACTTTTCAGAGCATGTTTCAGAATCCCAAATGCTAACACTATCGCCATTTATGATCATCACATAAATCCCTAAATTTTTATAGCCTAGTTCACCATGTCAGTGCTGTAACTTCAAGTCTTGGAAAAGATTATGGTCTTTGGGCCAGGATCCAGCTGAAGGTGACACCTATGGATACTGGTGATATGGGTTGCCAGAAGCACAAAAGGAGGGATCCAGTGTGATTCTAAAGCTGGTGGGTCAAGTTTTTTCTACCTCCTCCACCCTGCCTCCCTTAGACCACGTCTTCCTGTGCCCCTAAAAGTAGACTGTCAAAGGGGAAAAAATCCTGCAGAGTAGTTGTTAGAGTAATTCTTAGAGCTGAGGAGCATTTAACTAAAACTGTATTTGAAGGCCTCTGAGAGAACAGGTTATCACTTGAGAGCTGATTATGTGTACCTAGATATCAGCTAGGTGTGTCAAAGGCAGTTAATGATCGAAAACATTAATTCTCAGCAGTTTCAAGAACATGCCTTTGCAATTGGAACAAAACAGTGTGAGCCATCCTGAGTTTTCATGTTTCAGCCACAGTCACAGTGTGAGGTAGCCCTGGTCTGCTGTGCAGTCAGGGGTCTTGTGGAAGGTAATCTGCACTAGCACTCAGCTTGACTTCTTATAGTACCAATATGAAGTGAATAGATCAGAGATCCAGTCTGCAATTATGTAGGTGAGAGGCAGGTTAGAGAGCTGCACTTACATAGTTAGTTATAGCCTAGAAACAATTTAATGAAATGCTGTTTCACAGCTTTCAGTTCCCAGCTTGTAATTGGTCTCAAGTGTTACTATCTGAACGGGCTTAATGCATTAGGGATGTCATTTAATGTTAGATATTCTCCAGGGTAAAAGCAAGTTTAAAACCTGATCCCCATCTCAAGCTCCTACTCCCCTTCATGTATTACAGTCTAACACTTCTCAGTTTATGTCAATAAAACTGTTACTGAGGCCAAACAGATCACAGGAATTATTTGAATTTTAGAAATGGATGCCCTATACACACTTCATTCACTAGTACCATTATCCACAAGTGTCATTACGCAATTAAGCGTATAGCGTGAGGGCAGGCACCAGAAATGAGTATAGTGAAGTGTAAGAACTTCTTAAATTGGCTTTGATACCACACACACACACAAAATGTTAAATTGCATACTAATGTGTAAGGTCGCAGGCTCAGTATTTTTGTTTTAATCAGAAGGTCAACTGCATAGTCATGTAAACATGTCTCAGGTCATCCACCATCAGGAGATAATATCTCATGGTTAGATCTAAAGCCAGATTCAAAAAGGTTTCAAAAAGTCCACATATGGACTATTTGGTAAGAAGGGGTTTGCCCTCCTTTTTTTAGATGTTAATGTTTCGTATCAATGCCAGCAGCAAAAATCTAAAATAAGGATGTTAACAGTGTATATTAGTTTGAGTATTCAATCTAAGTGATGAAAACATTTTCAGGAGAAATAATACTGAACTTTTTTTAGTTTTCTTGCGTTTTATCTGTCTGCTTTACAGTCAGTCACCAGAAAGAGAAGATTCCCATATATTCCCTACCCTCCAATTTTGTGGCAGTTATATGTTGCGGAAAGTAAAATCACAGACATTTCAAGACATAAATTACTTTGCAAAATGCACAGTTATGGTGATTCACAGATATTCTGAGTTGGAAGGGACCCACAAGGATCATCGAGTCCAACATTTAAGTAAATGGCATTCAGGTCAGGCTTTTTGATTATAGCAATTTTGTAATCTGGTCAGGTGCTGAGAGGATGGGACTAGAGGATATGCTGCAACAAAAATAAGATTTCCACAGCAGTGAGGGGAGAAAAAGAAAGCAAAATAAACCCACAACCTTCTAATTTTTGTAGATCAGAATTTCATTATCTTGATTCATTCAGATTAAGCAAATCTTCCACTGAAAACTATTCCTCAGTTTTTACTTAGGACTCTCTGTGTTTCAGAGGTCACAATGAATGAAATTAAGATTTTTAATTGACTTTCATTGAAAACAGAAAGGTTATTGCAGATTATCAAGACTCCAGTGTTCCCACAGTTCCCCGTATGAGATTTTATGTCTTGCCATGTGATAACACAGCCCATTTCATTGCCCTTATTCTTTGAGAGAGTTTATGCATCCAACTGAAAACAAGTTGAATAAATGCACACCCCCAGTAATACATTGTTGTTTCCACTTGTATTTTGTAATTTTTTTTCAAATCTCTCAAATGCAAAAGAAAAGAACTGAGGATGACTTAAAGGTAAAAAAGTTTTGTACTTTAGTTTAGTTTTTAAATATTCAAACAGAGGGGTGGTGGGAAACAAATGGATATGTAGAAAAAGTGCCTTCAGAACAGAAAAGTGCGTTCTTTACAACCATATCCTATCAATACATTTTAAAACTTTCATTATGTTAAAAATACATTTTTTCAGAATGTGTAGTGATAAATAGCATTTTCTTCCTGAATAGGTTTCTGTTTTAAAGACCATTGACTTTACAAAATGAAGAATTATGACAATAGCCCAATTACCTTCTCAATTAAGAGGTTAATAATTGCCCATCATGTGAAACTCAAGTGTATTTACCGTTATTTGGACTTGAATGATTTTGTGTATTAGACAATACATATGTTTATAATAGAACAAAAATATAAGTCAATGTTTATTAAGAAGAAAGTAAAAAAATAGAATTAAAGTGGATGAATTTAAGGCTTACACATACCAGAAATGGATTTTAACTGAGCATGAGACTGAATAGGAGTTCATCAAACCCAGGCAAGTGAATTGCTCAGGCTATATCACATTGTAACATATTTTCAGTGGTTGTGCATGAAATGGACGGGTGCAGTTAATTTCATCCAAAAAAAGTGCAGGACATCCATTTCATTCTAGGGCTACCAGTTTGGGATGTCTGCATTTATGATCTGACTAATCAAGGCAGCAGTTTTCAACAATCTGTGAATAGAATGTATATATTTGGTACACCATTGACAAAATAGTTTCTTTCAACAGAAAGAATGGACAATGAGCATGTAGTGCTTCTAAAGGCTGTTGTTAAGGATAATGTTTCTCATATAGGAGTCCTTCTAAATCATGCTGTTGTTTTGCCATACTCATTACTTTGATTTCCACTTCCCCATTTTCCAGTTTATTTGCCTGACCAGCAGGTGAGTTTACACAATTGTTTCCTTGACAAATGTGCTGTTGGATGCACTGGAGATCAGCTTCCGTACGCTGACGTTTCCTGCTGACTCCACGTTCAGTGTCTGTGCAATACAGGTTGATGATATTTTTAACCTTTGCAGTTTTCAAATAACTTTGGTTCATAGTAGCTCTTCCCTCTTCCCCTCTGACTAATGTGGCTTTCTGAGCTTTCATTTAACATTGAGACAAAATGTAAAAGCAGTTCCAACCTATCTTTTTCAAATACTGTGTGTCTGGGAGAGAAGATCACTAGCATTTTTTAATTTTGGGGAGGAATCCTTGGCTTCTTTCTTGTCTGACATTAGGGTTAAATTAAGCCTATTCTAGCCACATCCTGAAGAGCCCCTAGATGACTGAAGATGCATCCCCCAGTTGTGGCAGAAGGCATTGCCATGACCAGGTTTCTCCACAGTGTAGTCAACTTTATTGCCAGTTTTGAATTGCCAGCAGGTTTTTGTCTATTTATTTTCTTTCTTCTTCAGAAGACAGCTCAGTCTAACTCAGCCCAAGGGGCATTCAGAAGTATTTTCGTCAGCAGCCGAGCTGTTTAAAGATGATGCCAGCTCCTTTGGCCAGTCCTGAGTTAATTTTCTGCCTCCTCAGTTATGCTAGCAGAGTATTTTGAGGTTTATATGAGATTCATGGGCATGATTTAGGTAAAAGGAAAAATGACAATGAAGAAACTTCTCTGTGGATTTGTGTTTTAAATTGAGTATTTTTAGTATACCAGATCACAGAATAAACCCAAATATAGGCACAGAAGCGCAGCTGTTTGTGGACAAGTAAGCTTCATAAACCAGCTTTGTTCATGAAATTGCATTTCATCCCAAAAATGTCTTTTGGGGCATTTCCCACCACACCACCTCATATCCTTGTCTGCACAAATCTCCAATGACAGCAAACCACATCCAATTCCTTCCTTACATGTGGAAGCAAGACATTCAGAGCCCTGTCAGTGTCACTGTTTGGTACTGTAGATGTAAAACTGGAAGGTTAAGTTACTGTCCATTTCCTTGGCATCCATGTGTCACCCTGTTAGGTCTGAGTACAACTTAGTGTGAAGGAAACATTTATAGACAGTTTCTAACTTTTTTTGTTTTGGAGAATGTATGAATGGAAATGAGCCATCAATTTATGAATTTTACACAGACTAGAATACGTAAATGCATTTACTATCTTAAAGCTTGATGTGTCATTTGCTTAGCTGGTACTGATGTTCGACTGGAACCTGTGAATGGTATGCACTGAGTCAAGTACGAATCAGTGTAATCTCATCGTTGCAGTTGAACTTCTGTGTTCTGAGTAGAGAAACCCAGCCTTCTCTTTATTAAGAAGGGTTTTATAGCATTTCAGTGTTACCTGACAACAGCAGAGTGAGTGTAGGTAATGGCTAGTATGTTTTGTAGCACCAAGCTTTAGGAAAATAACTCTTAGACCTTTGGGACTTTGTAAAAATACTGTTCATGAACTTCTTAGGGCCAGCTAGGCAAATTAAATTAGCATCACCTTTGACCAGGTTAAATCCTACACGTCTCTGAGAAGCAAATCACACACACTAACTAAAAACCTCTCCTTTTACATTTGTAAAATGGGAAAATAGGTATTATGTTGCAAATCCATTCTCAAAAGTCTGATTTAATCATCGTCACAGCCATCGACAATGATGCATACATACTTGGAAAATGAAACTAGTCATTTCATATTGACTTATTCTGTCAGGAATGGCATCAGGGATACATTGTGTGAGTGTGCTTGAATAAAATGCTTTATGAAGCTGATATCACTAAATAATTGACAAGTTAAGAAAATGTTCCAATTTGGCAATTTTAGAGATAATTATGAATTTGTTTGTATTCAGTATTTTTACACACTTGTCTTCCAGCTACCCTGATAAATTATGCATTGCTATTAAGAAAAAATATGGAAAGAAAAATCCCTGAATGTGCACATAGATTGTGTCTAGACAGTTTTATTTTGCTGTATTTGAAAACGTGGACATTTTAACCTAAAATTCAGCTCTTATTATGCTTCTATTTTATTTAAGCCATTATAAAGAAAGGAAGCAATATTTCAGGGGAAAAAATTAATGTTTTCTCAAAAATATTAAAATATTAATTAGCTTAAGGATAGAAACATTAAAATTAAAAACAAGAAACATGGGTTTGTAATTTAAACTATTGCCATAGATCCCAGGTGTATATTTATATATTCTGAGCTTCAGCTCTTTTGTGTGCTTTCTTGTTTCTGTGTGAGAAACGAATCAACTACTACATTCTAGTCAATGTAGGAAATTACATTTCCAATATTTGTAATGAAGAAAAAAAAACTCTATCATACTTTTAGGACAAGTAAACTCAAATTTCTAAATTTACAATTTTGAAGAAATGATTGCTGGGGGTAGGACAGCAAATAGGGTCCCTTGTGGGATAGGCCAATGCTTGTCATGCTGTATCAGTAAATTACTTCCTGTTATTCAGATAATTTTAAAATAAGTCTAATTTAGTAAAACAGTGGCTTCAAATCATTTTCATTTTCTTCCCATTCAAATGTAATCCTGAGGAAATGTAGTTGACCATAGGTTTTCTGTATCAGAATGTTTTTCAGCCTATGGAGATATTTTTGGTGGGTGGCAAAGCCAATTAGCTTTTGCAATTAATTATACTTGTAATTCTCTGTTTGCAATAAATTTCAGGAAGAAATGTCTCCTTTGCCATGGAGTTACTTTTAATACAAATCGATATGCTTTTTGAAATGCTTTTGTGACTCACCTTTTCTTGTGTAATTATACCTCTTTGTTGCATTTTGTTTCTGTCTATACACAGCATTTAAATTGTAAATAGCTTGTATTACTTCTGTCTCAACTTTCTCTATGTATGAATTATAATTGCTGTGTTCAAGTATTTGATTTTTTGTATAAATGAGATCCTGCAGTTCAAATAATTATAGTATGTTCTAAGTTCTTTAATTCTTTCATTTGAAAAGTTTAAAAAAAATTCAAACATGTCTGTAAATATTTTCTCCTTGTCTCTTTTACCTCTTCAGAATTTATAGAAAATTTCAGTACCTTTTAAATCCTCGTCAAGTTTATAGTCTTTCTGGAAATGGACCAATGCCAGGGTAAGTCTACAGTTAATATTATTACCAGGAACTCATTTAATAAAATGCTGTATAATCAAATGAACAGACTGAAATACATATAGCATGTTTGGAATGTATCAACACTGCAGTTCTCTGCATGGCTGCAGAAATGTATAGGTATTATTTTTTTACATGTACAAATAAAGCTATGTCTCATATGTCTTACTGAAAACCATGCATTATTCTGCATGGTTTTCTGAAAACATATGCATTATAAGAACTGTAGGATAAATTTAATTCTCGTTGCAGCTTTAACTGCCATATCAGCAACCCAAGTTCTTGGGGGCATTACTTCTGTGTTACAGATATCAGCAGCCTCAAAGACTGACCTGCAGGACGTCCATTTCTTTTACATAAATACACATGTGCACATGTATATGTGTCTGTAATATATTGGTAACTGCACACTCCTTATCAGTTACATAATCTTGGAAATGTAGTGGTTGGAAAATGACTGGCCAGGCTAGATTATGCTGGCAGGGACATTTTATGTGGACTGAAGTGTTCTCTGAACCAGCTGGCATTGCAGTCCCTTGCTTAATGTGCTTCCTCTGTGATTCTTCTTAATTTGCGTTCGAGTGAAGACAGGAGAATTACAGTTTATCAAATACCAACCTTTGCCACCTGATTTTGTCTCCTTTTTAAGTCGTGGGTGCTTTGATAGAAGAAAATAAGAACAGAACTGAATATGTGCTCTGTATAATATTTTTTACGTACTGGGTGCTATTCACCTATGTCACTGATACATGAAATTTTACATCAGTGAAGAGTTGCAGAAGGATATTAGGAGATATATGTTCATTGACATTAAGTTTACACTGTTGTTTGAATACTTCTCTTTTTAATCTTTGCAGTTTGTATATGTTTAGACTTTTTTTTCTTTGAAAATGGAGGAAAAGAAGTTGAAGGTGGAAACTTATCTGATTTGTGCCCTGCAAAGTTACATTTAAGTTTTCACATTTATATTACTGGAAAGAGTATGCTCTGTTTCTGACAGTACTTCTGGGTTTAAGGCCCAATGTACAGGAAGCTATTCTCTCTTGAAACTATATCAGCTATTTATTGTCTTAGACTTGAGATGTGTGTAACACTGATGAAAGTGAAAAGCATATTGGGCTCAATCCTTTTAGAAGTTAAGATATCGTGCACTGCAGTGTGGTTAACGTTAACCTGCTGAATGGTGCAAAACCAGCTCAA
This sequence comes from Aphelocoma coerulescens, assembly GCF_041296385.1. Taxonomy (NCBI): domain Eukaryota; kingdom Metazoa; phylum Chordata; class Aves; order Passeriformes; family Corvidae; genus Aphelocoma; species Aphelocoma coerulescens. The sequence continues at coordinate 37,389,344 of NC_091015.1, read as the reverse complement.
AAAAATGGAGATAATGACGTGCATGTGATCTTTCATGCCTGTAATTGTCTTGTACCTGAATGCTAGTGCTGTTTTTATTAGTCTAATGGAATTTGTTGATTTTATGCTAGTCTTGACACATATGGAAAATTTAAGTACCCTTAGTTCAAAGAATAGACTGGCAGAATTAACTGAGACAAAGCTAGTAACCAATATTGTTTTACATACTGTATAGTAGAAATACCATGCTAGAAATTGAGAGGATGATTTTTAAAACAACTGAAATAATTTTGTTCAAAGTCACCTTATTTCATCGAACTTAAAAAAAAATCTGACTGCATTTCTGTCCATTGGTGATTTAGTTTTCATGAATCTGGCTATGTGAAAGAAAATGCATTTTTAAGGCAGAGGCACAAGAGGGCAGTGTTAAGTTCAAGCTGAAACGGTGCACTGAGGCAATTTAAACATAGTCTTTTGAACCAGGACAGTGTTTTTTAGAAAATGTTTTCAATTTCTCCTTCTATTAGGAATCGAAGTAGTTTTAGTTCAGAGTCACTTTGAAGAAAATTCTAATTAATTTTCAAACAGACACTGCTTGTTTTGGTATATTTTTTTATTCATTTCACAGAAATGAATAATCCTAAATTTCCAGTTTATCTCCTTCTATCACTTCTTGCCCCTGGCAATACTCTGTAGGCTGCATATAATTTGTCCATTAAGTGAGAAGTTGAATAAACTCTGGTATTTCACTTACCAGTACTTGTTTTCTGCGACGGCTGAATTGCCTAATAAAACCTGCCCATCCATCCATCCATCCATCCATCCATCCATCCATCCATCCATCCATCCATCCCCTCATTCATCCATCTCTATACTGCCAGTTATACTGGATTGTCAATCAAAATTTTGTGTTTATGTTGTCATATATGAAATTTAGATCAAAAGGGAACAGATCTGGGTACTGTACAGCACAGAGAAAAGCAAAAGTATATCCTTCATCCCAATAGGTTATTTAGTAGAAAGGGATAAACATAATGTATATTTATTTTAAAGCATTTATGATTATTGCAGTACATTTCAGTTGAGCATATTTTGAGATTTGTTTTTTTTTGCTTTCAAGTACTCTTTTCGGATGTGTTTACTCAACCTAGAGAATCTTCATAGTATTAGCTAAGAATTTGCATTTTTTTGGTAGAGCCAACCTGTCTGCTTTAACCCACAAGTTAACGTTTTTAATTTTTGATGGTATTTTTGTCATGGGCTGCTGTCATCAAGCAAGAAAATAACATTCACAAGTTTTCTAACTTGAGTTCCAAACATCTGTGGCTGACATGAATTGATATTTCAGTTCATTTTTGTCAACAATCTAAGTATCCTCTTTTCAAATAGCAGAGAGGACAAGGGAGCTAGGAGACTAATAAAATCGTAAATCTTAGGGGGACTGTGAAACTGCTGGTTTGTTGGGTTTTTTTTTAATGGTCAGCATCAATTGCTATGTCTGTTGTTCTACCTCTTTGGTGGGATAGCCATGCTATTGCAGAGAAATGTGTTGGAATACAGGACTCCAAATTAATAGCAACAACAAAAAAAACCCAAACCAAAACGCAACCCCCAAAAATGACAAAAAATCCCCACCTTTCCTCGTACCATTTATTGTGTATTTTTTCTGTAACTATGCTGGCATATAGCAGGACAACAGAAAAATACTCTGAACAAGTTGACAATGAATTTTAGTATCAGTATCTCGGTGTACAATTACTGAAGTGGATGTGTTGCCTTCTTTCATAATAGATGGGAAGGTACATGAAGCAGTGCAGGAACAGTAGCAATGACATTTCTGTTAGTTTCTTTGCCTGCCTGAGTTAGGGTTTCTGGAGCAGTTTATGTGAAGACACGTTATGTACATAGTCTATGTAAAAATATGTACATGATGCAAATAAACCTCATGGCAGCAACTCTTGCATTGATTCCTTTCCAGCAATGGAGACCTGCTGCGAGGCCTGAAAATCGAGCCAAAGGGCAACAGTACGCTTTAGGCATGGGTATAATAATTAATGGTTTAGACATTCTTTAATTGGCAGTAGAGGAATATGAGTGAGATGGAAAAACCTCGTAGGCTCTGCAGCTGAACACAGGAAAGAAAGGTACTCCACAGTTACAGACTGCCACAGTTAACACAGTGACGTGAAAATTGCTGGGCTGATGCATTGTGTAATTTGTGCCTAGCACCTGTGTTTTTAGCCATGAAAAGAGTTTCCCTGTTTGGTTGTTACATCTCTATAGGAGTCTTCTACTTCTGACAACAACTGTTATTGTGGATTTAATGATCTTGAAGAATGTGAAATTCAGTTATTGTTCACCTCACAGAGAGGTAAATAATAGCAGGATGAATAGCAGTCGAGCCACAGAGCCGCAGGACTCTGTGGAGAGGTCAGCGTTTCACAAAGCCTTTGTCCCTCTGAAAAGGCCTCTGTTCTCTAAAGTTCTATTATTTAAAATGTCTAATTTATGGTATTTTTATACTCTATAATAGAAATTATATCCACGAAAGTTGTATTTCTTTATAACTTCCTTAATCATTTAATTTGAAGAACATCTAGTTTTTAGATTCTAGCTGCAAGTTTGCCTCAACAGGCCTTTCTAAATCTGAAATTCTGCCCACTTAAAAGATGCCCAAGATAACAAAACTGACTCCCTACAACTTACACTGTAATTTACTTAGACTGTTGGGAATCTACAGCACCTGGGCTTTTTTACCTTCACAAAGCCAGAGGCCTGTTTTGAAAATTACACTATTTTCCTTAATTATTTGAATTTCCTTAATCATTTGAATTGATTGCTAGAGCATTTCTTTGCTGTTGGACATTTGGAGTACCCAAATTCTGGAAAGATACATACACCAAGAGTATTTTTAGAAAATAATAACTGTATAGTTATTTTCTTCTGAACAAAATATTGAATCTGGTCCATATTTTCTTAGAAGAATTACATTTTTGCCAAAGAATGGCAAAGCCATTGGATTGATTGTACTCTAATGATCAAAATTATTTTTTTACATCACGAATCAGTAGTACTTAGAATTCATCAAGTCTTCACATATGAAACTTAAATCCTGAATTTAGAGATGTAGTTTAAGCAGCTGTTTAACAATATTTTTGCTTCTATGACATCTGTGGTGTTGGCACCTTATACCTATCCTGAGATCCACTAGTGGATTATTCTTTGCTTGGACTGTAGACAGTCTTAAGTTTTGCTTCCACTGTGTGAAGAATGCTGAATGATTTCATGCATTGCTCCTGTTATGCCACCTTGTGTGGCTGAGCACCTGAAGTTCTGCACAGTGCACTGTGCTTGGATATAAGAGCAAAAGTCATGTGCAGGGAAGTAAATGGAAAACATTGCAATTTATGTTTTCATTACTATGAGTAAAACTTCAGTTTTACTCTAATAAATTAAATTAATTAAATAAATTTAAATAAATACTTTAGGTATTTCCTTAAAAAGTTTTATAAGAATGTGTATGTGTTTGCTACCTGTGCATAAATCAATTAATTACATGATTCAAAATCAAATTGTTACATCTTCTAGCATTGGTATTTTATTCATAAATAGATCCCCTGCACTCCTATGGATTTGATGAGGTGATTATGAAACCATGTCAAAAATGGTGGACAAAAAGTAACAGGTGCTATTAAAACACTAACTGAGCACAGTTTTCTTGGTAAGCAATACTGAATTTCTCCCTAAAGGTCTATGAAGAAATCTGTCAAATTCTTTCTTTACAAGTGTAACGCTTACTGAGTCTGAATGAAACCTTATAAAACTGTGTTCCCTTCCCAACTCCTAATGTGGGCTGCACATTCTAATTCAATGAATAAGATTTATTTACATATATAATTATATAACTATATTTAATTTTATAAATTAATTTGATTTTATAAATATTTATATCTGCTATACTATATTTATATACACTACATTTATATATGCAAATATACAATGTAACTTATGCATTACTTTATTTTGTGTGTTAGACTTTTATATGATTTTTATATTATTTTTATATTTAAATTAATGAAAAAGAAAAAGTTATGTGAATTTAATGCTGTACTTTGGAAAATTCACTGTCTGTGAACATAAAAAGCTCCAAGGGAAATACAAATGCAGCTTATTGAAAATGTTTTTCACAATATGATTTTGCCGGATTTTTCAGTCCCCCATTTTTTTGGAAGTTACTCTTTTTTGATGAAGATTAAATATATAGTCAAAACAAAAAGAATGTTTGATAGCCATATGGTGAAGAAGCTTATTTATAAAAAATGGCAGAGGTTTAGGTCTATATTCTGCCAGTCTGGAGCAATGCTAAAATCAACCCTGTACTTTTGGTGTTGTTTTAGTTGGTTGTTTTTTTCTGGACTTTCTTTTCCACATCTGCTACATGAGGTAGAAATGCTTAAAATTTAGAAGTCAGTCTGACGTCACCTCTGGGCTATAATTTGACTTTAAATTAAGCTGAAATACCTTCAGTATAGGAAGCAATGTAATTATACCTGGTAACTTTCTGCAAACCCAACGCATTGGGTCAAAGTGGGAGTGCTGGTGGCAGGAGCATTTGTCTCTATGCCAGGCCTTGTGAGGGGATGGACATGCACACCTGGGGGCCAGGGCATATCTCAGTGCCTACTCTTGCAGTGGTGTGAGGTGACTTCCAGAAGAGGATCTTTCAGCACATACGTGTATTAGATCTCTTCCCCATGTGTACCCAGTCGGATTTGGCACTCGACATTTTGAATCGCAGGAAATCCTAAAGCACTTTTCTTGCAGATGTGTGAAGTAGAACATAAAAGGGGTGAGAAGGGCAAGGCAGCCTTTAATACAAGGTGAATAAGCATCTTTCAGGCATTATATTTGCACTTGAAATTGCTTAAGAGCTCTTCTGAGCAAAGAAAATTACAGGGAGTGGGACATGTGATGGGCTTAATTCTATGCAACTTGGCTAAAATTGAAATTCTGGTCAAAAACTAATAGAACAAGAGCTTGTCTTGTCATCTTCTACATTTCACATAACTTTTTTGGTCATTGTTTTTTTCATTTCCTTCTCCCATTCTAACTCTTTTGCTCTGTAATTTTTCATGTGTTCTTGATTTTATCAAGAGGTCCAAAAAAATTTTAAAACTTTCTAAGGACAGGAGCTCCATTCCCCCTGCAGCATTAAAATTTCATATGGAAAACAGCTGGAATTAAACACTTACAAGTTATTGTCTATATTTATTTGTCTTCAAGTCTTTGTGTAAAATGTATTTATTAGTTGTGCATTTATTAGGAGATTGCAAACTGGAAATCAGATCTGGTCACTAGAATGTACAATATCCATTAAGGTATCTGTAACACTAATGAATACAATATATGTGAATGTACATATACATACATACAGAGTAATACAACAAAATTACTGGAAGTTTTTTGTCTAGTCACAGTTTCTGTGTAAGGGCTGATTTCGGCATATATCAAAAGCTATCCTGAAATGATGCTTTTAAAGTAAAATTATTGCACCCTAGCATTGTTTTGATATATCCTCACTTTTTAGCATTATGCAACAATGTTGCAATAGAATGAAGTGGCCAAGTAGGTGCTGATACTCACTTGATGGATATGGAGGCAGAAATAGCCAAGCAAATATTACCAAAGATATTTTACTTTTAAAATACGATTTTTAAGATGATAGAATGTGTCCCTTCAATCTTCTGCTTTCTCATTTTGTATTAAACCATGATGCAGAGTTGTTTTTACCAACCGCAGAATGTCCAGCCTTAATATGCACCAGTGTCCTACCAGAAGTATGAAGTTTCTTTATAGAAAGAACTTCAGAAATAAATGTTCTGGCTAATACATTTAGACAACATAGACTTTTCTGTCTTGACAGACTACCTATCCATTTGCAGCTAGGTGAACAGATAATGTTTTCTGATAATGGTTTCAAACAAGACTTGAAGTGAGACAAAGGTTGGACTAACCATCAGGTAGAAACTTTTTTTAGTGTTAGTGTGCTATAATAACCCTTAAATTATTGATTTTGTTTAAAATATTTCAGATAATACTGATAATAGTTAATAATAATGTTGGATAGTATTTGTCTAAAAAATGAATACGTAAGCACAATTGATTTTTATTTTAAGTGATCACTTGCTATTTACTAATAAATGAAATGTCTTAAGGCATAAAATGTTTACATAATGCACAATTATATTGATCATAATTAGGTATCTTCATTTACTCTTTTTAGGTTAAATTTTTTCCGAGATGTTGCTGAATTCAGAGTACTAGCATGTGGTGGAGATGGAACAGTAGGCTGGATTTTGGATTGCATAGGTAATCTATAGCCTTTACACAGTTTTGCTTGCCTCATGGTTTTCATTTTAATGGTCTTCCTTACATACCAATGCATGGATACAGCTATTTCAAGCAACAGCTTGTTCATTTAAATTTTTGAAATGTGTTACTTTGGGACATGATTATTTTTAAAGGCACTCAAGTTGCAAAAGTTATATAAAATCTCTAGACAAGTTCAGTGTTGCTGGATTTCCTGAATGCAAGAAATTTGAATTAATCTATTTTAATTTCAGTTCAAAGTCTATTCCACAACTGAGTCAAATCTGATTTGCTAATTTTAAGACAATTTAATTTAGCTCAGTTGCTTTTTTTAGTTACTGAATTTTTGGCTATGCTCTATTATCCTGTAATGGAGATAATGTATTAAGAGATAATTCAGTTTTGGGGTTCTTTCAGTCAGTTGTCTGCAAAGTTCTCTGTACAAATCATAAGGAAGGCCCAGAAGTCAAGGTATTGCAGACTTACAAGACTTAATTTTCTCAAGGATTATTAAGGAGAACGTCTTCCACATCACATGAACATTTATTTGGTGTTAGGCTGCAGAGAAAAATAGTGGGCATGTGTGACAGTGGAATCAGAAAGAGGATCAAGAGAGGTCAAAAGACTCAACTGAAATTTTATCTAAAGTGTTTAAAAGTGTGTGCTTCTTGGGGGACCAGAAAACCTTTAAAAGTTCACTGAAATGTAAACCTGATGTCATGAAGGAAGGTTAGCAAAGGAATATTTCTAATCTTGGATGGAAAAACGTCTTTTTGCAAATGCAAGCTACTGGTTGTAGCTCGCAAATAGCTTTCAGAGTCATAAATTAATGTACATAAACATCAAGTGCATTGTCTAAACTTGGAAGAAACAAAGTTTTGCAGCTGTTAATTGTGTCATCAATGTTTTCATGAGGTCTAAAATGTCATGCAGTTGCTTTCTCTTTCAGTAACATACTATATTGTGCAGCATTTTTTGTGGTATGGAACTAAGAAATTACTTGGGGGATCCAGGAACCATCTTTTTTCATAGGTGCAGAAAATATGTTTTGAGTGCTGCCTTTTAGGGAGCTAAAGCACTTTAGCATAGAAACTTTAGGAGCACACCTGTTTCCAGACACTTTCTAATTTGATTTTCCCTGATGTCTTGATACACAAAGAGCTTTATCTGAGAACACAGCAAGAAAAAAAAAAAGGGGAAAAATTAAAAAAAAAAAGAAAGGAAAGAAAAATTAAAAGCAAAAAATAATTCTCATCAGTTTGAAACTTAAAAAAAAAATGTTCTATTAAATATTACATTCTCTGAAAGATTTCCATTAAACTGCCTATATGAAGGTTAACCCTTTCTAAAATACTGATAAACATTGATGTCCCCTGCTACATCCATTGTATAGATAAACTCCTGCTGATTATTGCTGATAATTGTGCATAATTCTATAAACAAAATAACTGATTAATTAATTATAACTTTTAAACTAGACATACTATTCATTCACATTAAATGGGAAATTTGACAAATTATATATTTGAAATATATATTCCAGCTTTCAGAAAAGCTTTCTTGACAAGGGTTTTCTCATTGGGTTTTGAAGAGATCCTTGGGCTTAAAATGCTACAAAAATACCAGTAAAGACTGAAAAGACACTGTAAATTCATTCATTTCAAAACACTGCTTAGTAAATACAAAATTGCTACTTAAAGACTTGACAGACAAGTGCTCCCTTTGGATGGCAGGTTTAATTCCTGACAGGCAAACCCATCTAAGGTCTTGTGTTAGTTCCAAGGACTTCTTGGTAGTGGTGCTCAGGTATAGATACAAATCCAGGTGAATACACAGTTAAACACAAATTTGGTCACCCAGGTGAAAAAGTAGAAGGTTCACCTCATTATTCATGCCCTTAACTATTACTTTTCTGCATTCATAGCTGGGGATGGCAGAGCTGAGAACTAGACAGAGAACACCATACTCAGTCTTGGAAAGATCTTGAGTATCATTGTGAATGTTTGTCCCATCTATGATTTATGAAATCCTTATGATAACAAATGAGTAAATTAGGATTACAAAATCCTTATGATAACAAATGAGTAAATTGGGATTAAGGATTGAATATCGAGTGGAGAAGGGGCTACAAAAGGGACTGACAGTGAAATGCTCATTGCTGAGCAGGCAGCATAATTTCATATACAAAACAAGTCTTTCACTGAAACAAAACCTAACACAGTTATCATATAATAACATGCAGTTAGATCATTTTTGTTCCTTAGTTATGTTTTTTCCTTCTTTATTCACAGAGAAAGCGAACTTGATTAAGCATCCTCCTGTTGCTATCCTGCCTCTTGGGACTGGCAATGATTTAGCAAGGTGTCTGAGATGGGGAGGAGGTAAACACAAATGAAAATGCAATGTATTATGGAACTAAAATTAAAAATAAAAACCTTTTGCATCAACATCCACATTTGGATTTGTTTTCATAAAGAACCATTATCACCTTTTCTATTTTTGGAATGATCTGTTTGTAAATGTTGTACAGATATGTAAGATATTAAAGGTTGTAATCACACTTCATACTTTGTTTGTCGCTTCTGCTGACACCAAAAATGTTCCAAAGTGTAATGAGAATAGTGTATAGCAGTTTGGTTGGCTTTTTACCATCTGTATTGCAGTTACTGCTTTGATAAATACCTTGTAAAGGGAGCAGTCTTAAATGGATTTTAATTGGGACGGTTCTGAAAGGGTTACTGAAAACTTCAAATAATGGGTTAGGAGTGGTTTAAGCTTTTTTAATCTTTAAAAATATTAAATGAAAAACATGTCTCAGCCTTGGACAAGTTCCTTTGATCCACTCCCTTTCTGTTTTCCTACAGAGGATTCCAGACAATAAGTGCTGTGGTACTATTTATCAGAAAATGAGAAGGCAAATAATGCTGAAAGAAGAATATATAGAAAATCAAACGTTTAATACCCTTTGCATCCTTTCCTGGATGTATGGAGATTTACACTCAGCTTCTCCAAAAATTCTGTTCAGAATTTGTATTACAGGATAACTTGAAGGAGACACAAGGAAGAAAATCTTAGACCAGAGTCAATCTGTGGTGAAAGCACCTCAATTTATGGGCTCATAGCCAGGTCTATTTCAGGTCTTGGTTGTTTCAATTGAGATGTTTTGTATTTGGAACTTGGTTGGGGTTTTTTTGGAACTTCTCAGCCTTTGCAGATATCTTACTTCTTCTGTCTCATCAGTTTCCTTTCCAAATGTCTGCCTTGTTGCCAGATATTCTTTAGGAAATTCTCAGTAGTTTTCATGCTATAGCACTTTGTTAACCATAATGTTCTGTCAAATCATTTGAGAGCCTCCTTTATTTTCTCTGTCACAACTGTTGATTGTTTACATTCTTATAGTCTTAGGGGAAAAAAAGGAAAACAAACGAGCCAAAACCAAATCAGCCTTGCTTAACTTTCTGAATTGTTCATAGAGCCATAGAGTAGCTAGGCTGAAAGGGGTCGTAGGAAGTCACTGGTCTGTGTCACTGCTGTTCTAAGCACGGTCCAGCCATGAGAATATTTAATCACATTAGCTGGGACCTGTCCTTACCTTCACTTTTATTTATGTTCTGTATCTTAAGTGATTCCATTTGGACTAAAGTAGAAAAAGGCAATATGAAAATATTCTGGGTTTCATCATTCTTTGCCCAGTTGCTTTGTGGTAAACAATACCATAATACAGATTTTCTGGAACTTCCATAGATGGGAGAGGAGACAGGGATTCCAGAAACTAAATTGCTGGTGAGTGATCTCAAGGATGCAGAGAAATGGAATTGTGCATGCTGCTGTCATGTGGTGGTTGTCAGTAACTAGCAAAAGTGTGCTAGACAGCCGTAAACAAATACATCAGCAATGGGTTTTGAGCAAGGAGGCTTTGATTGGCTTGGCCTGCTAAAGGTGTTAATGACACTGGCAGTACATATTTCCTGAATAGGAGATCTTGTTTTTTCTGCTTTGAAGAAGGACTGAATCCCCAGATCTTAGCTGTCTATTACAAAGTCATTTGTTCTGAACAATACTCAGAGTTGATAATGTGCCGTAGTAAAACCCCCACAATTTTTCTTCATGCACACATGTATGTTGTATATACTCATGAGTGCATAAACAAGTTTTCTACTCAGTTTAGTGAATTACATGTGGGTGCTTATTTGCAAGTAAGAGTAAGCTCTCTCTACAAAGCAGGATGAGGCTCATGAAGAAGTTGTTGGAATATGCAAAAATGTTACTTTTGCTGATAAAGCTATCAGCTATAGATTTGCAATTTTGGATTTTTTTATGCTAAACCAGATTGAAACAATCCATGAAAATTAGTAGACAGCCTTTAACCTTTCATTTTCTTGTCAGGCAAAACTACAATATGTCTCTTTTCCATAAATTTTGAAATCAAAGAAATTTAAATATTAAGATTAATTTCACTTCAAGAACAATTTGCAAAGTACCACAGTAGCTTTTTGAATCATTTGGAAAATTCAAGAGATTGGCAAATTTTGAAAATCTCATTATTTTCTTCATCACAGATCTGATGTCCACTGAAATCTGTAGAGTTATTCTAAATTTACATGCTTAATTAGCTTCGTATTTGTACTTCTTTTAATGGCAAGTGCTGGAAAATTGTCAATACTTCAAGCACAATCCTGCTTTTAAGGTATTATATGCATAGATTTCATTTTTCCAGTCATAGAATCATAGAATATTTTGTGTTGGAAGGGATCTTTGAAGGTTGGCTAACTAGTCCAACCCTCCGTGCAATGAGCAGGGGCATCTTCAATTAGGTCAGGTTGCTCAGAGCCCTGTCCAACTAGCCATCTAGAAAGAGAAAGAAAATGTAATGAAACTTTATTATGCTTGATTAAATAACTGGTTTTATGTTTTGCTAGGGTATGAAGGTGAGAATTTGATGAAGATCTTAAAAGACATTGAGAATAGCTCAGAGATTTTACTGGACAGGTGGAAATTCGAAGTAATACCCAATGATAAAGATGAGAAAGGAGACCCAGTGCCTTACAACATCATCAATAACTACTTTTCTATTGGCGTGGTAAGACTTACGCTTATCCTTAAGTGATTTTCTTTTTCTGTTTTGAATAAATATTTGCATCACATGCCTTCAGATGAAGAACTGTTGGCTAGAGATAATTTATAATGTTGTTTTGCTAGTGAAATGAATACATAGATGACTGACAGCAATTTGCATAAATTTGCTTCCTCTCATTCAAACCTGAATTATTTTTCAGGACCTTCTACCTTCCCATTTGTAAAGAAGATATTTGTGTTGTTCTTAATGGTTTATGAGCAGCCATAATAATAAACTTACATTCTCATTTTGAAGGTCCTATAAAAATATAAAGGAAAAACTAATCAATAAGAACTCTTAAGTAACCTTTTCCAGTAGTATTCACATAGCCAAAACTGTTTAAAAGAACAGTTGCATTCTTTATTTCTTCAGGGCAGTTTTAAATAATAAAACAATAATACAAAAAGAAAGCCCTGCATGTATTTTCTTGGTTCTGCCTTGTAGGGATATTCACAGTTTGAATTAATTAGGAGGAAAACAGTTTAAGCAACTCTTCATGTCTGAGGAACTGCATCTCTGGTTTGTGCTTCTCTGTGGTTTTCTATGTACTATCTATGCTTCTGAATATTAGCAGAATTTCTTTATTCATATTTGATTTGTGATTTGTTGTTAATTTCAGATACTATTCTGAAGAACCATTATTTCATACCTCATTTGGGTTTTTCCTGGGTGATTCTTCCTGCCTATACGCAGAAACTTACATTTGTTTGAGTTACACTCTCTTTTAATTTTTACTGTTTCTCCAAGGCACTGTGAAAACTACAACATACTGCACATTGCCTCATAGATTCTTGCCAAATAATCACAATCTCTAATCCAACATGAATAGAACTTGCTGTATGATCTTTGTAACAGTGTGGCAGAAATTGTACTTAATAATGATATAAATGCATGTTTAGAGAGGATGTGAAAGTAAAACTGAATAAAATTTTTCTTGACATGGGGCTCTTGATGTTTTAGGACCATAATTCAGGATGGAAAGGATTGCAGGAAGTCATTAATTCTAAACAGGGTAAGCTATGAGAGCAGATCATATTGCGCAGGACATGATCCATTTAGGTCTTAAAAGCCCCCAAGGATGGAGGGATGGCACAGCCTCTCTGGGTGATGCTTGACTGTCCTTACGATGAAAGAATTTTTTTTCTACATCCTGTCTGAATCTCTCATTTCAACATAAATTATCTGTCTCCCATCCTCCTGTCATGTGGGCCTCTGTGAAGAATCTGGCTTTGTCTTCTTGATATCTCCTCATAGGTACTTGCAGGCTGCTATTAGACCTCTCTGGAGCTGCCCTTTTACCAGTGAACCACCTTACCTAGTCAGTCTTTTTTTTAAAAATCTCTCCAGCAATCAAGACCGTAATATCCCAAGCTAGATACAAGAATGTTGGGGTAGACAGTGTTCAAAACCTTGCTGAAGTTGAGCATGACATCTCCTGCTCTCTCCTCATCTACAAATCTAGTTGTTTGACCATAGGTAGCAATTAGAAAGTAATTTACCCCTTGGAAGGAAAATTATACGCTAAGTTGAATGGAGCGTTGGAGACAGCAGTGTATCTATGTGAAAAGTTTGATTAGTATGTTCAAGCCAAACAAGCCTGTTTTTTTCCTATGGCAATCTCAAAGCTCTGATATGTCCATAAGAACTGTACTTTGTCTAAGTACAGGGAAAAAGGTAAGAAACAAACTGAGATGTATGTGTAACAAAGTGTGAATGAGTATGGGTAATGTTCAACCTGATGGAAGCACAGAGCACGGAAGGACCATGAAAAGTGAATGCCAAACCGTGTGTCAGTTTCAAAGCAGGAGCTAGAAAACATCTAAGAGCAATGTAGAATAAGATAAAGATTTTTCAATTGCTCACATCCATCATTCTGTCAGGATGGCAAGATACCAGGAGAGAAGTTCCATCTGCTTCCTAATAATACTGGAGTCACTGATACCAGCTAAATATCCAAGAAAAATGTGCATTAACATAGTCAAATCATATTTGCTTTAAAAAACAAAAATGCCACCACCCCAAGGAAAACCAAATGAAACCAAAAAACCTCTTCAAGAGTATGATAGGGTCATCTGAACATGAAAGCTTATCTTGGAAAGTCACAGATTTGGTGAGCTGGACAAACATAACTGGTAGTATTAGAGGATTAATGAGGAGGCATGACAGAGACAGGAAATGTCAGGCCAGCTGTCAGACAGTGGCAAGTTCAATTACCAATGTACTTTAGAGAAAATAAAAGTTATTTTCCCTATAATCTACCCAACCAGCATTAATAGTCATACATTCATGCACTAGGTTGACATTATCCCAGTGATCATCAAAGACAGACTTCAGTAATGTCAGTATTGTTGTGTTATCACAGACTGTTTTTGGGCTTGAGATGCATTTCTGCAGTTGCTGCAGTAATGGAATTTCAGTCTTGTCACTTCATTTAGCCAACTTGCTGTTGCTATAATCAGAGGGAGTATATGTGTGTAGACAGAGTATTTTATTGGACATATTGTTTGTCATGGTTAACCTCTTCCCTATGATAAAACAGCTTAACTTTTGCTGCTTTCTTCAAGCACTCAGCTGCTTACCATTAATGGTGGCTCAGCATGTATACGTGGACAGGATAAGCTTGTGTGCTGTAACACCCCTGCACACCTGCTATATCTTATCCTAGCTATTTTTCATTTCTGTATGTCAAGTCTGTAAAAACTCCAAAAACCAAAAACCCAACACTTCCCTAATCTAATGCTATCTTAGAGAAATAGTTTCACAAAATCGGTAATAACTCTTCAGTTCAGTGCTTAAAATAACACTCCCCCCGCCCCCCAGCAAAAAATACCCAAAACAACATCCAAGCAAATAAAATAATCCTCAGATTAAATCTCCATATATTCATGACTATGCGTTATTTGAAAACTAAGAGGAAAATAGTGGATAATGATATCCTGAAAAAAACCCCTATTTTTGCAAACAATTGTTATCAAGTCTGCTCTCAGATCTTGCCTGGATTGAAACATTTTTTTCAGTTATGCAGGCATAATAAAGCATAAATGCACATTGTTAATTATGAAATGGATGGGCCTATATTCTATTCACAATAAATGTACCCAATTCAAGTACACACAAAACCAGGTAAACATGGAAGATGGTGAAATAATCATGTGCTGATTGAGACCTGAGCAGCAGTCATGGAAGGTGAGTGACCAACAGACAGTGAGGCAAACTCTCACATAAAAGCAAAATAGAAAAACAACTTGAGAACATTGTTACCTTGAGAAGGACTTCCATGTGCACTGTTAGGAAGCTCTGTCATGGCACGGCCAAAAATTTTACATAGCACTAAGGTGCAAAGAAAGAGTTCTTTTAAGCTTAGGGATAAGTAGCTTAGTTGTCAAGCAATATTGTATTGTTGATTCTAATCACTGAAAAGGGAGTGACTGTCAAGGCTGTTTATCTTTTATTGGGAAGTTTTTAAAGAATGTCAACTATGTAGGGAAGTTATATTGCTTATTTTTGGTGCTTCTCACATAATTTCGCACACAAAGTGAGACAAAGTGGGTATTTTGATAATGGAAAGACTGCCTCATTAAATGTCCCATTGTGATTAAACATTAGAAACCTTGGCTTCCACTAAATGCTTGGTTGAAAAGAGCATGTGGAAGGGGGAAGAAGCCATCTTATGTACTTGTGGATAGAAATGTGTGAGAGAGCACAATATCTCTGCTTTCTGTGCTTTCTCTAAAGGTGGGTATTCAAGAGAAATGATGAAATCAAGCAAAAACTATAATGAAGTTCTTTAAAAAAATATCTCATTATTCTTTATCTCATAATTGATAATCCTGGAGATAGATGAGTTTTTCTGAGGCTCCTCCTTGGCTGGAGCAAATAGCTGTAGGCCAAACCAAAGGCACAGCTGTAGTCACCTGAGAATCAAGGTTGCTAGACCCTGATTTTTTTACCCTTATTATGCAAACCACTTGAAAATATTAAATAAAAAAAACAATGATTGGACTCAGATAATGGCTTATCTCAAAAAAGGTAACAATTTTTAAACCAAACAACTAATCTATTTCCCATTGACTTTCCTGTTAGTTACTAATAGCTCTTTTTATTGTTTTCCATTTTGTGGGTAATAATGCTGAAAGAAATTATGAATAGATGTTAAGATGGGAGTCCTAAAGTAGGTTTTCCAGAAGCAAGCATAATTTTGAATTTACTGTTCTGCTACTGAATTAGCTTAGAGTTTAGACTTTATGGAGCCAAAATTAGGTCAACATGAATCAGTACTGAAGATCTTTAACCATAAACATTTTCTTTCTGCTTTTTTCCTTTTTTTTTTTACCTTTTGAATAAATCATAAATTTATCTAATATTAATAGGAGATAAAATGTTATTAATGCTGTTTGTCACTTGAATTTTTTGTAACTGCATAGGGTATTGCAGAGCATATGCTGCTGAGCCCCTTGCAGTTCTGTAATTAGACTGTTGGAACATCATAAACTGAACTTGGAAACATCTGCATTGTCTTTTAGTACAATTTTGTGTAGAAAGAAATATTACTGAGCTAGATTTTAAGGAAAATTTTACTAGATAAAGTGTGGCACAGTGCAACCTTCCCTATGTTAAAACAGTGAATACCATTCTAAAATGAAAGCAGTTCTCACTGGTGTTTAGGGCAGTATTCAAAGTGTAAGAGTAAACCAAATGACATGGTACTTACTGGTATTTACATAAGGCAATTCTAAAGATTATATTAGCAGTCATTGTCTATCCTTGTGTTTGACTAGAAATGTTTTATATGAATGACTGATTAGGTAACTCTCTGATTTTCATCTCTATTTTCTTCTTCTTGGGCCAGATTCCATTAAAATGATGAACTTTTATTTTTGACCAAGTTATGAAGCTGTTATATATGTAAAGAACATACAGATTCTCTGTTCAGGCTTAAGTAATTGCCTAGTGTTCTGGGCTGTCCCTTAGGAAACCAGCAGATTCCTTAAGAGGCTTACATTCTTTGTAGATCCAGAATTGCTTCTCTCTTGTCTAGACTGATCACCTGAAGGCATGCTTTAGGGTAAGCCTACTTGGGATCTTTGCTATTGGTGCTGTTTTATCTATGTACCCTAAAGAGTCATTGTCAGCAGAATCAAGTTCCTTTGGAAACTTAAAGCTACAGCTGATCTTATTCACACTATTTCATTTGCAGACGTACTTAAGATATGGAAAACATCTTGTCTGTCTTCCTTACTGATAAAGAATTTAGATACGGATCTTCCAGCCTCCCTTCAGCTGAAATTTTGAATGCATGTGCAAACACATACACAAGAACATATTGGAGGGGAAAAAAAAGAAATGGAATGCTCTAGGACAGCAATTAAGACAGTAACCTGGAAGAGAACTGGGATATCCAGATTCCTGTTCCATCTGTTGTTTTTGTCCATTTGATTAACTTGTACATGGAGATTCAGAAACTTACATTACTCTGAGAGACTTCTTTTCTAAAATCGATAGGTACAAAATTTTAATGCTAAATCAGAACTTACAGAACTAGATCACCTCAGTCTTTCATTCAGTCTTTACAACATGTGGTAATTGATTTCATTGCAATATGGTGATATTCTCACTTGGATGATCTACAACAAAAATATTTTTTGCCAGTGTTTTTAGTTAAGGCAGTAAAGATATCTGAATGTGCCTGGAAATGTTCTGTAAGTTCTTTGAGAAACAAGTCAGTATTATATACTGGATTAATAAAAAAATAAGCAGTTATCACGTAGAGGGGAAATTTCATTAATACTAGTAAGTAATACTACAATCAGAATGTGTTCTCTGAAGAATTATTGCTATAAAGTAATAAAGGTCTACGACAAAGACGTGTACTTTTATGACACCTAATATGTTACTATCCAAATGCACTATCAAATAGATATTTGGGTGCTCATGATTTAATATTCTTCAGCCTTAACCAGTCACTAAGAGCCTCTTATTCTGCCAGTAGGGAAAAATATGACTTCTTAATTCTCATAATCATAAATTTGAACTTGCTATGGGTCTGCTTCCCTATGACTATACTCTTAAGTCATCAACCTACACTTCCATTATATCTTATTAATTTTTTTCTTTTTTTTTTTTTTTTGCAAGACTCAGAAAAAAAAGTTAGAAAAATCTTACATAGAAGCCAAAGTTTTGGTTTTCTTGAGAAAGGACTTTCATTAACATCAACAGAAATTTTGACTACCAGACTTTTTAGTCTCAAATACCGGAGTCTTAAGTACAGTTGTTTCTCTAACTGACTATGGGATCCCATAATCCTTTATTTTCTATGTTATTTTATTATCTATGTTATTTTAGAGTATATTTATTACTGCTACTACAAAAAAAAGGAATTTATTATTGTATATAATATTTACAGCTGTGAATGAATTTCAGTTTTATGCTGGCCCCATATTTTGAAATTTTAAAGCTTCATAGCATTTTGCTGTCCATGGTGGTGAGAAGGAATTTTTTTTCTGCATAGGAAAATATCCTAGGGACATTTGCTGATTCAGTGCAGAATTTAAGTTCATGTACGTCTTAATGCTGATACAATGTGACTTCTAAGTATGTGTTTAAACTTTCCTGATCTAGTGAAGCACTTAAATACTTGGGTAATTTTTTAAGCATTTTTTGCATTTTCACTAATATGACTGGACAATTGCACATGTTGAATTCTGGGCATTTGGTGGAAGCTAATAAATTATTCAAGTGGGATTTTTGGTATACATAACTAAAAATCATGTTTATTGGTTTGCTGAACTAATGTGAACATAAACACATGCCTAAGTGATTTTGTGAATCCTAGTCATCACTTTGAATGTGCTAATGGAATGTTGTGATATATTGCATTATTTCTGTGCCAAGGAGGGAGAGAACACTTCATAGTAAACAGTATTACTGCTTTGTAACCCAAATCACTTTTTTTTCCTGCAAAAAGGGTTAAAAAAATGAACAATTAATCCATGTGTGAATGCACATGTAATATTAAAAGATCCATATTGGTATTGGGCGAGTCATAGTCTCAGTCAAGTAGCCAAATCTGTAAAACTGGTTGCTGTATCTGTGGGGAGAACTCTGCTCTCTTTCAGAAGGAGCATGTTCAGAACACTTTAATCCCAGATTTGAAATACTGTTATTTTGAGGAGTTGTTGATAGTTCAATGTATCATCTTGTTTAATTTTTTGCTCACATTGCTAATTCTTGCAAATTAGTTATTCTTACAGGTTTTGCTATTTGCATGTTTGAATCTTCTTTACTCTTTTCAACTTTATTGTTGAAATATTGAAATTCTTCTGCACAAATGTTGGGTATCATATATGGCAAGTATGATGATTTAGGAATTTTTGTTGCAGGTGGTTATTTTTTTCATATGGCAGAAAGTCACAAGCATATACTGCATGCCATGGCAAGCAGGATCTGTAGAATAATTCATAAATAAGGAGCGATAGGAGGCTCTTTGTAGGTTTCCTCTCACTAATGTGCTGCAATATTTCCCTGGACATGGAGAATGTGAATTCCATAACTAAGATATACTTAGAGGTGGTAATATCTATACTGCAACACTGCTGGTGGTGTTTCCTGTTAGGTAGTTTCTCTCTACCAGTGTGGATTTAGTTTACCTTCTAAATCCCTCTTGCCATCATATTCTTCTACCGTTCATAATGTGTATTGTGGTACCCTAGCATGAGATTTGTACTGCACTGCATGGGATGTGGGAGGTAGTTTTTCCAGAGAACTAAAGTTTTGTAGCTTACTCTACTGTGTAATGAGTCTTACTAATCTTGAAATCACTACAAAAATCTACACCAATCACTGCAAAAAGATTATTTCCAGAGGTACCATTTCTTATATTTCTTATAAGGATAAAGAAATTCAAAGAATTTAGATTTTTCTTCCTGTTTGGTTGGTCATTTATTTATTTTTATTTTAATGCTAAAGTGTGAATTTATGCTAGTATGTGCTGGAACTTTCTGAAAATATTTATGTATATCAAATGAGTTTATTAAGATTTGTGTGTGTATGATTTCTCTTACAGTGCAGTAAGAATACCTAGGTTTGTGCTGAATTCACTGTAGGTTTTGTCAGGTTCAGTGAAAAATACGGTTCTGTGGGCTATATTTAAAGCAGCAAGGAATTTTGCTCAGTAGGAATGTAGCAATTGATGCTGAGTCCCTTCTGTCTGCAAAACAGAAGTTTGGGAGTCTTAATTCAAACTGTATGTAGTCTGTTCTCCTGCTATGAACTGTCCTAAACATGCTTGTCCTAAAGTGACCTAAATGACTGGTCATTGGTTTAGCCTGTGTATCCCCATAATGTGGAAGGAGCACACTGGCCACACTAAATATGTTATCTTCCAAAGATATCTGACTGACATACACCATTCTTTGCTTCAAAGAGAATCACAGGAAGTAGGAATGATTAAAAATTTGCTTAAAAATTTAATTGCTTTATAGTTTTGCAATGGACCTGAAAAAGTCAAATAGGTGTATGGTGTGTCTAACTTTGGCTTACCATCTTTCCCTTCTAGTTTCCCATGTAGATCTTTTTCTTCTGTCATTTTAGGTATTTGAGGCTCATTTAACTTTTCATGTTGTGGGGAGAACAAGGGTGAATACCTTGAACTAGGAAAGGCTCCTTTGTTTTAGGTTTATGAATATCTCATTCGCTTGCTAGTACTTAGTACCCATTCCTGTCACAAAATTATTCTTCTGGCATGGAATCAAAGGGTAGAAAGTGACTTGTTTCCCTTAGTCGGTAAAAAATTTGAGAAAAATCATAGGTAGAGTCTTTGGCAGTTAGCTATATCCCTCTCTTTAATTTGTAAGGGACTTGTAAAGTAGGACAATTTCTAGAATTGAGAAGATGCTGAATTTCATCTGTGTCAAATTTGTGAAAGCTAGGTATTAAATAAAATGCAATGAGGCATAACCTTACTAAGTAGATACTGCAAAGAATATTTTTTGGGACAAAATGCAATAAAATGAAACTTTCAGTCCTCTGGTGTTTTGTCATTGCATACCCTAGCTAGCGAAGATTTTGAGTCTTGTTCAGGAATTTTTCTGGGGTTTGTTTGTTGCTTTCATTGTTTTGGGGGTGTGGTGCATTTGTTTTCATAAAGGAAGGGTCTACAGAGCAGCCTTGCCAACAGCTACGGTTGCAAGTGACAGTTATAAATGAGAATATATGCCTAAAGACATAATTAATTTGCAATGAGCTTGGAACAGCTCCTTAGCTAAATGCAACTAAATCAGCTACACAGTGTGTAATTAACTTACAACTATATTAGTCCTACAACAATATTATTCATTATATATGTAAGTTATTATTTTCTCCATATGAAATTTGTAATATTCTAAGTAATGATTAAGAGTTCATTATAGTATTTTGTTCATATTATCATAATATAATTGTGATGAATGTTCATCTTGTTAATGCTGTTATTGCTACTTGTTCTTAAAAGAAATGTCAAGGATGTCAGGAAAATATGATGTGGTGTTTTTTTTCACACACACTGAGAAGCATCTCTATTCAAATGACATTGAAATTTTGATCCTTGTCTAGATTTTGTAGTTCTGCTTGTTAGTGATGACAGGAATGTGTCAAGGAATGGTAGAAGCCAACAAGACTTTATATTAAAGTCAGGAGTAAGGTGAATAAGCTTTAAGGTTGGTCATAAGACTAATTTGGAACTCAAAGTAGGAAGAACAACTGAGGAAATTGCTTGCATTAAAAAGGCAAAGATTTTTAAGACATGTGAGTGTAGCAATGGAAGTAAGTTGAATCTGGGAAATGTTTATGAGGTACGCAAGCTGTACAGAACATAAGGTGGGCTGTGTGTACCCTGGTACCTTCACCTGGCTAAGATGCAAGACATATGTCTCTGTGTGCACATGTAGAACTATGTGAAAAATAGCTCAGATTTAAATTGTAATCATTCTGTTTTCATGTGAGAGTTAATCCTGATATATGTAAACAAGTTTATGTAAATTAGTTGCTTTACCAACTTCTCCCTGACAACATCATTTACCTTTTTGCCATGCCATTAAAGATCCTGTCTCAGAACTTTACTTTCACAGGTCTGCCAGAGCCCTACTGAGTCTTTTCAGACTGCCTGTGTGTAGCTGAGAAGGGACCAAAGAAATCATAATCATGCTGACTCAAGTGCCCATTGAGGACATGAAGTACAGTTATTTCTGAGAACACAATATAAAACCCAATCTATTACAGGTAACAAAGAGGGAGATCCATTTTATAAGCATTTTAGATCAAGTTAAATTTACAGATGTTTTATTATATACATTTAAGAAATATGTTCTTAATTAATTGCTTAGAATTACTTATTGATTAGGAAATTAGGAGCATGATAGCTATTGGAAATTTCTTCCTCTGTCTTCTAATTTTGATTGTCTTAGTTTAAAAGAAAAGTCCACCTGTTGATTACATGCAAAATTGCTGTTAGTACTAGGAAATTAATCTGAGATATTGATCCTTTGGGTGCATAATGTATAGGATATGATGCTATTTTAGTGTGTTTTATGTAGTCATAACTTTTGTGATCTTGATGCTATGAGGTAGAAAGATAAGTCAAAAAAGAGTTAGAAAGGCATTCTGGACACAGAGGGGTAAAGAGAACAAATAAACATAGAAACCTTAGATTTAAGGTGGGCACCTCTACATATTTAAAGGAGAAATTTGATGTGTGAATTAGATGTTAAATAGGCACAGGGAATTGTTATTTTGTCATCCACCATATAATCATATGTATGGTATGTAACTGCAGTCAGTCTTGAGGCCAGATAAACATTCATCTTTAAGAAATTCAACAAATGCTGTTTAGGAAGCAGCTTACAGTTTGGGGAGACTTGCATATATATATATATATGAGAAGATCTCATGTGCCAAAATATGTTAAAATAGCAATAGTATATCAGACATTTAAATTATGTGCACTATTGAATTTGTGGTATATGTTATCCAGGGGGGAAATATATAAAAATCTCAGAGATCTAGAGTTGCCTGTCATTTAGCATTATTTACATATCTAGAGAGTAGATAGCTTAATTGATATTCCTGTGGTATAAAAATATTCTTTATATCTCCAGATCTGCATGTTTTCTACATTTTGATGGCAAAGTCCCAAAAGGAACATGATTTAACTAAACTGAAAGTGGGTGGATTTAGCCAAGAAACACTTAGTCTTATGTTACCATCTGAACCAGGTGGAACTAGAAGCAAATTACTGAACATAAGTTATTCCATGTCCTTACTGGAACAATTTGTACTAAAGAGCCTCTACAGACACAGCCAAGGCACTCTCTAGTCACTATTTGTGATTTTACAGTTTCTTCACTTAAACTGGAGCTCTGAGGATATAACATAGCATATTTTTTATTTCTATGACAATCCCAAGTCTACTTAAGCTTATAAAATGCCAAAGAGTGTGTCAAAATTGTTGCTCTTATGCTGCCCTTTTATGGTACGGGTGATGTCACCAAGGCTGAATGGACTGATGTGGCACACAAGAGTACGAGTCGGTGCTTTCCAGTGCATCCTGCTAAGCGATTCCCATCCAGATCTCTGGAGGCACATGGACACCACAGTGTGCTGCAGTACAGTGTGCACCCACTTACAGCTGCACCTTATTTTAGCACCACCATGCCACATGCACACTCTTCAAGAACTGTGTAGAGTAGACAGAGCACCTTTCCAAGGCAGCCCGTGGTACCATCCTGGTAATGAGGTTTCTGTCTGGAGGACTGTCCTTGGCTTTACGTTTAGTACTGCTGCGATGGAAGGACTGTTCATGCAGCCATTGCCGTCCCTACACCGACGAAGGAAGAGCTCCTCAGAGGCTGGATTGTCTAGGGTGTTCACATATGCTCTCCTTACTTTTCTGCTCTGGCTTTTCATGTTTCCCTTTTCATTGTGCTCTGTAAATCATGATGTTATACTTTATAACTCATGTTGCACCAGGTTAGGTTTAGTTCGGATAGTAGGAAAAATTTCTTCACTGTGTAAAGTCAGGCATTGGAACAAGCTGCCCAGGGAAGTGGTGGAATCACCAGGCCTGGAAGTGTTAAAAAATGTATGGTTGTTGCACTTTTAGGGACATGACTTAGGAGTGAATATGGCAGTGAATTGGACTTAATGATCTTAGAGATCTTTCCCAACTTAGATGATTCTATGATACGAGAGAGGCATCAGAATTGGCACCAGTCACTTCAGAGCTGCTCATGGTATTAGCCATTTACAGTTGCTGTTTGGAGCTCTTATCTTAAATTTTTTTTGCCATGTTTATCCCATATTTTAAAAATAATTAATCTGCATTGCATGTTATTGAATTACTTCTTTCTTAGAAGTATCCTTGCATTCAAACAGATCAGGTAATACAGAATGTTAAAGGAAATAAATAGCACAAGTCTCAGTATTCTCTGGAGAAGCAGATGTAAATTGGGATTTCTGGACTTTTATGCAGCTAGTACTTAGGAATAGCAAGACACGTAGATTATATCGATCCAGCCTTGCCGATCTTGGCCAAATGGGGAAAAAAAACCCAAACTGTAAAACACATAGCCTGGGAATCCAATTCTGGTGCCCTGGTACATAGGGCTTGTCTAAATTACTGCAGCATTTTGATTCCCATAGAGAGTGGCAGGAAAAAGATCTGCTGCCTTGCATTTGTAAAATTCCATAGCTGGTGCCTAAAAGAATTTCTCTTGCCATTCTTCCCCCTTGGGGAAACTCCATGTCAAAGGGGGTGATGTTAGCTGTTCACTGATGTGTCTCTGTGCTTAAAAATATTGGTTTTAACCTGACACATGAAACTGCTTTGTCACCTACCTGAAATATCCAACCACATTCCCTTCTACTAGGATTACAAGGAAGGAAGTATCCCTACTTTTGAAACAGCAATGGCTGAAGAATCTTTGGGGAAGTGAATATACCCAGTCAAAAGCATTGATGCTGGGGTAGAAGTTGGGTAATAATGAAAATGCCTTTTCACTCTGGATTTCTACTTGTCTCTCTTGATACTCAATGAGAGTTTCACTATGGTGGTAATACTTATTTTATTCTGCACTAAGTATGTTATGAAACTGAGAGGAAGAAAGGCTATGCCAGTGTCTAGAAAAAATGCTATGTTAAGCCAGAAAGAATCACTGTGGCAGGAGGGTTCTATGATGGTTCCTCAGGAAGATAAATATCAGTTCAAATAATGACTGTTTTCTGCTTTCTTCGCAAAATAACTCTTAAAAAAGAAAAAAAAAAAGAATTAAAAAAATAACAATCGGAGTCTAATAAGAAAAAAGTAATTTTCTGTGATCATTTTTGAACTTATTATATTAATAGCCACAGCCTTAGTTAAATGACATTTCCCTCCTTAGGAGTGTTATTGACATTTTGATATGAGACAGAGAGACCTTTAATGAGATCTCAATCAAAGGTAATATTTATATAATGATACATGAATTCATAAATGCTAGCCAAATAAAAATGCTGTAGTCCATTTTGGCCTTCACCTTATGAAAATCTGTACAGGTCGTAAGATGAAAAAGCTCAGTGCATGACAACTAATACTCTCTCACCTGACTGTCTAATTATTTCTGGCTAGTTGTGTGGGTTAATGTTTGAAGCTGAATTTTGCAATACAACTTCATCCATCACCCAGAGAAAATGCATGGAAAAAGACTGACATCTTCTCCCTTCCTCAACATATGATCTCCTTAATGTGTGAGTTGATGGTGATTTCTGTTCTCATATTAAAAAAAAAAAGGTAACATTTATGTAAGCTACCAAAGAAATGTGCAGACAAGTAGACAGATACTTGAAATTCCTGCTTCAAACCTTTGTTTTTTCTACTTTTTTTTATTAAAACACTGTTTTAGTAGCCAAAATCACAGTCTCTTGGATTTTGTTTTAGCTTCAGAGGGCAAAAGCCTGTGAAAAAGCAAGTTGCCCAAGGTCCATCCAACTTGACCTTGGACACTTCAGGGATAGGGCATTCATGGGGTATCCCTTAACTTTCTTTGCATGTTTTGAACTTATACTATTAAGCACAAATAAAATAATGATGCTCTTGTACTTTTGTTCATCTGCAAGTAATCTGTTCTGTGGATTTTCCATTACATGTGTAAAGATATACACCATGCTGCCTGAACATGATCCCAGAATCAGTGCAGCCTTCTTCATGTAATGCTGTTCTGTGTGCACATACCAGATCACGTCAGAGATAGCTTAGGGATGCTCAGTTACAGCAGCAGATTTTTTTCTTCATTGCACCTTTTTTTTTTCCTGTGTTTATAGCTTAACTGACATAATGCTTAATATGGTTCTTTCTTAGGTTGTGCCAACTCCACGTATTTGGAAGTGCCTTATAATTAATGAATTTTGACCTAAAGCTCAAGTTACTTTGTTACATAATGTACAGCCATATAATCCTTCTACTCTCACAATGTCTTCAAAATCTGAATAAAATAAATTCCTAAAATTATTTCTTGATGAGTAAAGAAGTAATATTATAAAGCTTTTGTAGGTAAAATGAAGAGATAGTAAATGAGTTGTGGTTGTATTTTATGTATGAAAATATGAAAAATTTATTTTATGTATAAAAATACTGTTTTCAGTATTTACTCAGTCTAGATTTATCTGTGTGATTGAGAGAGGCTACCAGTGTCTCAAGAGGAAATTTTCATTTTCAGGAATTCTGAAAAGCTCTGGGCCACTTCTGTCTAGTCAGATTTATCCATCTAATTTTAATATTTAGTTCTGAAATTTTCTAATTTCATTATACCACTCCCAAATTCTTTTCACGTTGTTGTGGGTTATTGTTTTTTGGAGGGTTTTTTTGGTTGGGCTTTTTTGTGGGGTTTTTGTTGGTGGTTGGTTGGTTATTTTTTTGGGTTTTTTTGGTTGCTTTGTTTTGGTTTTTTTCTTTTATTTTCCAGAATTTCAGAGGAAAAAATAAGTCTGTGCCAGAAAATTACATGAACAGCAAATAATGATGAGGATCAGTACTTTGGAATTGTCAGATGAAATATAAAAATGAAACTTGCAATGTAAAGCAGCACTTAATCTTTGTGTGCACAATATTAGATATCAGATTTGCCTATATGGCACTAACATGTTTATGCAAACAAAACATTAGAAAGTCATGGGGCTAATGAAATTGGGTTCTTGTACCTTTTTGTTGCTCCATTATACCTGCATTTCATAACTAATTGTCAAAAATTTAAGGAACTACCTCACCTCATTTCATTTTGTAACCCCAGAAGTAAGTACTCTTGTTATCACTTGATTTGCAACTACATTCATGTTACTAGTTATCCCTTAAAAATGGCTCTCATGAATAATGAAAATAAATCCCCTTTCTACTCCCATAGCAAGAGGTTTTAAGTGCTACCACCTGGCATCTTAGCAAAAGATCATAACAACCATGTTTTCTTACAATAGTTCGTTGAGAGGGTACATGGCAAGAATGAACAAATTTCTACTTTTAGAGCCAAATTAGAAGCTCAGTCTCTACTCAGGAAAAAATCAATAGCAGCTTTGCCAGACCAAGACATAGGTGACTGTTCTTAGAAGTACGGTTTATAAAATCTTTACTTTGTCTTAACTATTTCTGTCTTTGTTTGTTCTCTAGGAAGTTTAAAATCAAACTGCTCTTCTTTCCCCAATGTGTGTTTGGCCTTCTTTTCTGCTTCTCACATATATCTGTTTATTAGTATCTTCATTTGTATTCAGCCCTTCACTCTTTTTCCCTCCTTAAGGTTCATTCATTTATCCTGTAATGCCCATTTATTACAACCTCATCTTCACCACTCTCTCTTTTTAACTCTGTTACTTATCTGTGTGATAGGAATTGTTCCTGCTTTACAAAATCAGTTTCTAATTCCATTTAGCTAAGTAGGTTCAACTGCTTTGTGTGGACATTGAAGCAGTTTAAAAGTGGCTAAAACAGTTTTAGCTTAACCCAATTAAACTAAATCAATTTTGACCACTCTTTAACCACTTTAAAAGCAACCACACAAATGAGTGCATCAATTTTGTCTAAATTAATTTAGATAAATCAGCAGATTTCACATCTGTAATCCCTTAGTATCTCTTTTCACATTCTTTCTCACCAGATCACAGAGTCCCACACATTTTCTTTTTGATCCAGTACGCTAATTTCCAGACGAAGCTGATTCTGGAATACCTCTGAAAATTGTTTCAGATTATCAGACTGCAAAATACAAAATTTAAAACAGAAATTCAGACAAACTCTGTTTCATTGCGCAACACTGTGATTAACTTAATACTAGGGCACAGAATATATTCTTGGAGATCAAATTCACTCTCATTGATTAGTGTACATTTCAGCCTGTCAGAAAGGTTAGCAGGGCTTCTCAGATACCAAATATTGGAAATAGCAAGGACAAATCTCGGGAATAAATTATTTAACAAGCATGTTATCTAGATCAACCTCAGTCTTTTCTCTCTTCTCATTTCTGGGTGATAATAGCTAATCTTATTAACCAATCATAGGGGGTTTCTGTTTTAACCCTTTCAGATTGCTAGGAATGAAGCACAGGACTTACAGGTAGAAGACGGCATACCACAGAGCAGCAACACAGAGGCACTAATTTTCCATGTTCAGCAATCACTTAAATGTAAGCTCTTTCTGGAAGGGCAAATATGATACTTGAATTTCTTCTGAGGGGAAGACTGAGTAAACATAACATGCTTTGGATACAGTCTTGCTAAATTTGTCCAGCTGTGACATCCATATTTCAAAAAGGATGTTGAAAGATTCAAGGAAGTTCAGAAAAGTGTGACAAGAGTGGTTCAGAAGGTTTAAGAGCTTTATTGCAAAAGACAGTGAAGAGAGAACTTGATCAGTCTAAATATACCTTAGTGGGAAGAAAATACATGGTAGTCAGCAGTCTGTTAAGATGGCAAAGTTCTTCAAGATATAAGGCGAAACTAGACAAATCAAGGTTGGACATGAGCCACTGAAACCTAAAATGAAAGGAAATTAGGGAGATAATAATCTGCTTTCTTTCATCACCTGAATTTTCAGATCAAGACGGTACCATTTCCGGAAAAAAAAATTGTATAGCTCAGGAAGAAATAATGTTTATTTAGGAATGGCAGCGTTCAATTTTATTTCCTATTTAGACAGGAATCATAATAAACTATATGTATGCAGTGAATTCTTCATCAGTGGGACCTTTTCCACATACTTCAAATATATCAGGGATTCCCATTCCAAAAGAAATAAGGAGGGGAGGTAGCAGCACACAGGGAGGCTGTTGCTGGGGTTGCTGGAGTTAGTCCTTCCCATTCCAGCTTGCCAGAGCTACTCGTGACTTCTCACTTCCTCTGCCTGTCTACAGTCATTTTCTGCTGTCCTGTCCAGAATGTTACAGTGCTGTGTGTGTATAGCAAAAGAAATTTCAAATGGCAGAGTAGATATATAAATGAAAATAAGCATAATTTTTGAAAGCAACAGAGCAGCAAAATAATGCATAATAATGAGCATATTATTATTAAAGCGTAATAATAAGATTTAAGGGTATCACAGTATACAGTATATATAATAGTATTATAGTGTCTCAATGACCACAGTACTTACTAAGCAAGCTTTTATTTGATATGTAATACTGTGGACTTCTTATCTGTATGTTATCATGAGAAAGAATTTTTTATGTAAAGGAAAATGTGTGGAGAAGCGGTGGGCAAATTTCCCATTCCTTGCAAAGCTAAAATATATAGCAATTTGATGTTTAACAAGCTGGCCTGCTTGATTTGAACCATATTACATATTTCTTCATAGGATGGTTCATAATGTTTCCACAGTATTGTCAATGCAAATACTTCACCTAAAAGACTTTCTGTTCTTTAAATGTCTTCCATCATCACATCATCTCAATCTCCTCAGCCTTTACTCTCTCTTCTGTTTAAAATCTCAAAAGGTGATTGCAGTTGATATGTGCCATATGAGGCT
The DNA here is from genome assembly GCF_041296385.1 of Aphelocoma coerulescens. Taxonomy (NCBI): domain Eukaryota; kingdom Metazoa; phylum Chordata; class Aves; order Passeriformes; family Corvidae; genus Aphelocoma; species Aphelocoma coerulescens. The sequence goes on along the minus strand of NC_091015.1, from coordinate 37,359,870 downwards.
TCACTGAAGCTATTTAAAGGCTACTGAATTTAAAAGACCCAATTGATTTGTATGACAATTTAGAAGTGGAGTTAATGGCAAGAAAAATTTTGTAGTTCACAGAAAAAAATAATTGAAAATGGAGAAGAAAAAGAACATGTACATATGTGAAATACAGTTGAAAAGCAGCATAGAATAATTACAAGGTCTTCCTCACCCTTGGCTCATTGCTTAAACTGTGTGGATCTGTATCCTTTTGTATACCATTTCTTTTTAACTATATTTGAAGTTAAACAGCATGTATGATGTCTTTTTTCTGTCAAAAAGAGTGACAGCTTCTATAATTCCCTTGTTTCACAGAGTATAAATATTCCAATGACTGTTTTGATGGCTACAGTCACTGAGTTTTAACATGTATATTTATTGGTTGCCTTGTTCTGATAATTTATGGTCAACTGCCAAGAACAACTAAGCCTTGCAGTTAAAGATGTTTTTTCAAGTTAGACTAAAAAAATAAGGTTTCTAAATGTAAAACATGTAAAATAACACAAAATTATTGTATTTGGGTGATAGAAGGAGACTGGGAAATCAATAATTAATTCCCCAAGAGGTGACTTTCTGGAAGCCCCTGCCTGCCATTAATTTGCATAAAGTTTCATATGCAGACTGCAGTTATGAAAATGTTCCTGAGGAATGTCTAGCTCCAGAATGTATGACATAGCTTTGCTGGTCATGTCAAGCTAGAAGATTGCATATTGGGCCTTATATTCTTCTTGAAAATATACAGACATTTACTCCTGGTGGGTGGAATATAAAACCCCCCTAGATGGCTACAAAAATCTGTGTTTTCTGCTAACCTGGATATATAAAAACATATATATTGAACAGCTAACCAGTTATGAACACCAAGTGGATTTAGGAGTCTTATCTTTCTGTTCTCGATTTAGCTTTCAGGAGCAGAAGCAAAAAATTGGTATTGTTAAGTACTTAACAGATAGACTCCAAGGTCAAACTAGCAGCTAGTGTCTCAAATGGATGCAGAATGCATGATAATTGCAATGAAAAAATAAAAGCAGACTATAGTTTACTTGGAATGAGGCTCTTTGTAATTCAGTCACTATATAAAGATGTCTCATGTCAGTGCATATTTAGTGAAATGGTTAATGGGGTTAATGGTTAATAGCCCTTTTATTCCCAGTGTTGTGCCCAAAGCAATGCATATCTTAACCTTTGTGGTATTCAGAAAATTTAATATCACAAACATTTGGCTACGAAGGCACAGTCTTCATATGTGTAAAAGCTGATGATGAAGTTGTACCTTAGTTTGTCCTGATTCAGAACAGGAATGAAAGTTTATCTTCTCTTAGATAAGTACATTATTTACATCATTATCCCATGTGCCAATACGTCGTAATCCTATGTGCCAAGAATAGCATCATTGTGCAATATTATTTATACCATATGTAGGCTAAAGGACTGGAATGTCTTCAGCTTAGGGCCCCATCAAAGAGAGTCAATATGTTCCTCTCCAGATTTGCTTTTCTAGCCAGTTGGTTGAGACCTTATGTCCTGCTTTGTGCAGTCATTACCATTCTTGAAAGTGAGTGGCCCAAAAGCATGATAGAAATGAGAACCAAGGTTTGTTCTCTCAAGTATGGGTCAAACTGCAGCCTCTCTGGAAGCTGGCATTTTTATGCCACAAGGGGTAAAATACCTTATAATTTCATCATGAAATTTGCCTATGGATTTGCACTGTTGAGCTCTTTATAAGCTACTGCTTGCAAACATTCCTTTGAGGATCATACAGAACTTCTTTGGTTTTTAAGGGTTTTTCACAATACTTTGTTTGAAGCAGATTGTACATATTTTGTTAAAAGGGAAAACAAACTCAAAACCCGTATTAGCACAGTTCTGCTTTCTATGGTGGACCTATATTTAGCTCTTGCAAAGGCAGCCAGATGAACTCAATATTTCCTAGAAAAACCAGGGGGGCTTTTTTTCCACCCAGACTTTCTAATAAACGAAAGGCTTGTCCCTTTACCTGGCCAAAGTTCTTTTAACTGTGCTTTTAAATTTGCGGCGACATAAGATATCGTATATATACTGACTGAATTACAAAGAGCCCCACTGCTAGTAAAACTATACATTTTTTTCATTACTATTACCATTGGCAAGTGCCTGCCAATAAGAATTATAACATTAACTAATTAGCAGTCACTACCAAGGCATAAATCACTACCATAGTCCCCAGTCAGTGGTTTTTCTCTCCATATAGGGATTTGATTGTGAAATTTTGAGACCCACGATCAAGGTCTTACTGATTTCATAGGTCTGATAAAAACACACAGTCCCATAGAATCCTTGAAGAATTGCATGTTTAAATTCCAGTTGCTCTGGTCATTACTCTGACTACCGAGTAAACCCCTGCAGGTAATTCTAGCTGTTGGTGCTATTTTAATATTAATTTGTGGGTTTTCCATATTGCATTACAAAATAAAACCCCCAGAATTCTGAGACTTACTGTTTTATTCTTGCACTGGATCAAGTTTTAAATAATATTTTGGGAAGCATCTAAGTACAGTACGACATTGAACCTGAATGATGTACATCTGAGTATCAAAAGGTACTAGCCAGCACTGTCAGAATGCCATCTAGACATTAATGTCCCACATAAAGGGTTTACTAGCACTTTGCATGTAAGTTGTATAACTTGTGACCAGCTGCTTCCGTGTGCAGTGCGTAACTGATGGGAACATATGGCTTTAATTAAGTAGCCTATTCTAGCTGATTTTTAGGCATCTATCCACATGGCAAACAATATTTGTTGAATCCAAATCAAGTTTCACAGCTGTCTCTCGAGATAAACTGATTGACTGACATGAGCTGCTTTTAAACACTGTCAGGTTAGTTCCCATAACCTCAGGAGATTCAAATAATGGGGGGAAAAAAAGGCTCAGCCATATGCATGAAAGCTCGCATGACTAGACCTTATATATATATAAATGTATGTATGTTTAATATTTCAGGCTAACCTTAACAGATCTCTGTAGCTACTGGTGCTGGAATACAACAACTCAGAGACCAAATGATCAAGAAATACCCACATTTTTCTGATTTGGCTGTATCTTGTACAGTGGTTTGACACCAGCTTGAACTTTAGCAGTAAGGACATGCAGAGCAATTGAGAAGTAGAAAAGGATAATTATCAAAGTGCAGAACTGGTGCCTCACTGGTTCACATCAGTGTAGAACTGGCTGGTATTACCTGGTATTAAGAAGAAAAGTCAAAAAGACAGCAACCAAATGCAATACAACCCTTGTTGAGTTAAATACTCATTTGTTTATTTATTAAGTGCACTGAACAGCAGCGGAGTGAATCTGCATGTCTTTAACTATGATCATGGAATGTATTTGCTGATGTAAAGGGAAGAATATAAAAATTATGAAATATGGAGAAATATTCATCCATCTTATGAAATTGCAAGTGTATTCTCTAATTTTTTTTGAGCGATCCCTGCTGAAAGAGAGGGCAGATAATCACAGCTGATCTCATGTAATACACTGCCCATACGTTTTCCTAAAAGTTTCATGTGTAAAATTAAAGGTTTTGTGTTTCATTGGCAGGACTGGGGAATGCTTTATATACCTAGCTACATCACTAGGTTTGTTTCAAAAGGTTCTGTTTTATTACACAAGAAGTAGAGAGGGAAACATGGGCTAAAAAGGATTATGAAAATAATTTTAGAGGCCATGAAATTCTTCTTGGGTAAATTAGGTACTTGGAAAACTGATTGAATCATATAATGAATTCTGATTTACTGATTTTCTATAGTATAGTGATGGCAAGAGCCCAAAACTGACAAGTGCTGTGAGAGAAGGGTGAGAGCACTCTGAATGCCAAGTTTGGAACTCTGTATTTAATAAGCTCTCTCTGGTCTCTATGAAGATAAACCAAATATTGTGAATTTGAGAAGATGTATTAGCAGTGATAACTTTTTACAGTCCATTACTTATACATCTGTGGTAGACCTGTGCTCTGTGACTTGCAGCACTCTTTAAAATATTGTAGTGAGCTGGAATGTTAAGCCAGAAGAAATAGTCAAAGGATGGAAATGAAGTATACCTTTCTTGACACATCTACACTGGATAGCAATATCAGCCAGACTGAGAAGAAAATGGGTATGTGACCCTTAAACAAAGGAATAATGAAGGTACATGTAACCCCTCAAGGCTTGCTCATTCATGGGGATTAGGGGTGGAATCGTTTCTTTAGCCAGACAAGGTGGTGTAGCAGTTGGGAAAGATCTTTATTACTAAAAATAGTCTTGGAATATGTTTTGTTGTTATTTATTATGTAATATTTCATTCTTGTAATGACTGCTGAATTTTAAATCAAGAATTTGCTCCTTTTTTGTTAGAATACTCTTTCATATTTAAGCTTATGTAGTATTTAGTGTGAACTGTGATGTAAATAAATATCAAATGCCAGATTTAATCAGAGCTAATAAATCCAAAGGAAGTGATGTTTCAGATAAAGCTTTTCATGCCTCCAATTCAGGACAGTCATGACAAGAACTGACCTTTTATTCTGTATTTGTATAGCTCTTCTTTGCCCTTGGGATCATGACAACAATTCTTAAATGCTGTGTTAATACAAATAATAAATAACTGTGGCCTGGCACAGGGCAACAGGAAGAACTTTTGGGAGGCAATCACAGTATTTTTGGCTGCTGAAGGCAGAATTTTTGTAGGGCAAGTGATACTGCTTTCTCTGTTCACACCAGAATTTCTAACCAAATAGAATTAATCTTTTAGAATTAATCTCTACACAGTGAGGTTCAGGAGCCTGGGGACTCTGGAGTGTCCATGTCAAACTGCTTTGCTCAGGGTTTTGCATTTGGAACAATATATACCTGCAAAATTTATGGTTCTGCCATTTAGCAGCTAAACCATTGCTGTTTGGAAACCATGGCAGCAAGATACAATGATGTCAATGAGAAAATGACTGTGTATGAGACTGACACTAATAATGGTTAGTAAACTGAAGACAGTTGTTTAAAAGAGAACTGTTTAATGTTGAAATATGAATATTAGAAGTTGTTCTGATCTGTGATCAGGGATGCTGAACTACTGAATTTGACTTGTGTAATTGTGTGTTGGTAACTGAGCTCTGCCTAGTTTCAAGGGGAAGTGACAAGAACTTTACACAGTGTTTCAGAAGATCAAATTAAAAAGTCAGTGTGATGATAGGACAAAGAATTGGTTGTTTTAGTCTAAACCTGACCTGCAAGTATCAGCAACAAATTTTAGTGCTGACTTCCTCTACATAGCAAAGAAGAAAGTAACAGAATAATGACACAAAAGTGATTTTAAATTTGCCTTTCCCTCCAAGTTTCTTGTGCACTGTGAATTACTGAGAAACACTGCTTCTACTTGTCATTGGTTTGCCAGTGGTCTCTCTCCAGTTACAGTTTTTCACAGCTCAAGGAGTTGAAGTTCTGTTTCACTGAAGAAAAGTGTGTTACCTGCCAGTGTGTTAGAAAGATTTGGGGTTTGGTTTGGTTTGGTTTGAGTTTTTTTACTTTATCCAGTTAACATGTCTTGTTGGTTTGATTTATGAAACTGTGTTTTCCATCCCCTAGAGAACAAAAAGAAAATACTGTCCTGTAGGGTCTGCACCTGGCTGTGAGTTGAGTCCAAGGTACTCTAGCTTGTTGTGCTTTGGCTGTTGGTAGTGCTTCCAGTGTGAGCGAGGAGTCTGACCCCTTCCCACTGTTCCATGCTACCTGCTTCTGGTGTAGATCAGCTTCATCTATACAGATCGCCAAGTTTGCTATGTGTGTAATTTCCATTATTGGACATATTTGTACCTTGCAGATTCCATTTTTTCAGTGGGATGACATCAGATAACTTGAGAATAAACACAGACATAAGAGAATAGAACTGCAGGGGCATCTGTCAAGTTATTGGGGATATTTTTAGCAGACTGGGACTGAACCATCTGAAGCCAGTTTTGTGTCATGGTTATGGAGGAGGCTTCAAATTCAAGCCAGCCCCTAGTTTGCCTCCTGAAATTCACCACAGTAGTGTTAAAGAGTCTTGTTCCGATATTTCGGAGATTTGGTGATAGGAGGAGGCTAAAATATAAACAGTCAGATTGGGTGAATAGAGATGAAGCTGAGCAAGATGTAGCAGAGTGATGAAGAAAAAAAGCACTAGGAAAACTTAGGACACTGCTCAGTGTTCAAGTCCCCCTGTGAGACAAGGAGTCTAATACTTACTAAATGCTGTAATGCACTTTAACCCTATTAAAGTCATAGAGAGTGTTCCTGTAGACTTTAATAAGAGTCCACACAGAGCCTTTGAGATTTTAGGTAAAAGGATTGGTCAAGGAATCCATTAGTGCTCCCATTACCATTATTATTGTTTTATTAAAAAATAAAAATAAAAAAATCAAACAGAAACAACAAACACCATTTAGTAAACACATCTGAGGTAGTATTTTGACTACTTACAGACTCATTTATATTTCTGGTGGTTTCCTGTGGCAGTGAAATCCTGATAGAGAAGGGGCGGGGGGGGAAGGAAACAGCAGTAACAAATATTATCAGTATTTCAGAAGGTTCTATATCTCTTCTTAGCAGTAGTACATATTTTACAGTCTTGATTATTTGTTTGTATGTGGAAGTTACGTATAAAATCACTTTCCGGAATTCTCACCATTGAGTATGTGAATATAAGGCTATCTAGACCATAATGTGTTTGTTTATTGAGTGCAGTCTTAGGATTAAATCTCTCTTTTATAATGATGAGTTGAAAAACATTTATTTCAAGCATGTTTAAGTAAAAAATGTGTGAATGTATGATAAGAGATGTATTGTATAACTAATACATGTCAAAACCAGAATGTCACTAAAATGAAGATTTATTTTTGTTATGATTATAGGGATAAAAGTACTATTCACTTAATGCATAAGGATTTTTTTATCATTAGATTCACTTGTATTAAATGCTGTATATTCAAAAAACCAAACATAGGGAGCAGGGTAGCTTCAAACTTTGTACACTTTAAACATTTGTGTAGTCAAAAAGATTCAGCAAAATCATTAGGAAATGCTTTTGAGAGATTTTTTTTAAATGTTACAACATTACTTTTTTGGTCTGCTTGTGCATTCTTTGTTTGTTTTGGGCTTTTTTGTTTGATTTTTTTCTTTGGGTTTGGTTTTTTTTTTTTTTTTTTTTTTTTTTTTTTAAGGATTGCATGTTTATACTTCGGAGTAAAAGAGTTCTTCTGGAAATGCATATCAGACATGTACCTAATATGCATAAAGATTGTTTTCACTAAAGTAGCTTCACAATTGCTTTATATTTACTAAAATGTATGGGTACTTTTGTTCAGAGTACTTCTACCACTGTGAAGAATTTTACAATCTATCATTTTACTTCCAAGTCAAAGAATTTTCTCCCTAAAGTTGTTCCTGGTAAACTAAACTGCAAAGTGTTTATGACTTTTGTTGCAATCACAATCTAGTGTAATTCAAAACAGAAACCTAAGTAGAGGGAATTTCTTTGTAAGGATCAGAAAAATTGATGAAGTTATCAACTGGATATGAATATTTTTAGTAACAGTCTTAATTTGATTCTCAGCTGCACCTTCTACCATACTACTGGTGATAGCCTGAAGTAGAAAAGTGAGCAGCTTTTCTCCAGGCAGGGTGAGGAAATCATTGCAGTAAGATAATGAAAAGATTGCCACTCTGAATTTGTTACTCAGATAGTTTAAGGACAGTCTTCATTATAAAAAGAATGCAGATAAACAAGAGTTTATATTTGTAACAACTTTTGCTTTAATCAGTAGCCCTATACCTATTTTAATCTAAGTCACACAGGTTGAAGCTACAGAACTGGATGTTTCTTTTATATCTTCTAGATAAGGTAGCCATCTATTTGTTGATAGCTTAGAGGGCAAAGCTGTAATATGCAGAGCTAAAGTTAATTTTATTCTTGTTATCTCTTGCAATACTTTTTTGGTGAAATATAAAGAAGACTTCCTCTATATGTTGTCTCATGTTTCTTCCCTTTGCAATTGCTTGAAGTCACTCTATTAACCTAATCAAGAGTTTTAAAAATTTCTCCATTCATTATATCTTATAGTGCATTAGTTGGCAAAAAAGCAAACTACCGAAGTGCTGTTTATGTAGTTGTCCTAAGTTGAATGTTATGAAGTCAGTTTTGCCTGGTCATTTTTTTTTGTTACAGCTTCATTCCCTGATGTATTCATGAGAAAAGAGACTCCATCAATAGTATTTGTAACATCTGCTGATGTAGGCTTTCATAACCTGTGCTGAAGAGGCTTTCAGGAAAATACATGAATTCTAGACTCATTAGCAGTGTTGAACTTGGGGGACATTCTTCTGTGTGTGCTCTGTCTCTGTGAGCATAGCTGCAAGAAATGATGCTTTGTCCCTATTTACTTATTTTCAAATAATTCAGTATGGAGCCCTCTCTCATACAGCTGAAGGGTCAGGAGTAAAGGAGTGAAATAAATTGCACAGAAGTGCAGTTTCCTTGTAACTGAGGTAAATTTTGAAACCTCAGTCTACTATGAGTCAGTCTACTATGACTGAATTACTAGAGCAAGAAGTCTAAATTAATGTTTCTCTCTTCCTTGTTGGCTGAGGGGTTTTTGTAGCATCCTTTTTTGTAATCATCCTTTTTCAATCTACAATTTTTGTTTTACTTGTATTATTTATCCTAGTGCTTTTAAATATATATATTTAAATTGATTAAGAGGCTGAATTGGCAACACTGATCTAGTAGGTTAGAGTGCAAACACATATGCTGAGTATAGAAAAGCCTTTAGTAGCTTTTAAGGTTGATTAGTTAAAATAAATAACTATTCTGTGATGTCCAGTAGCCAGAGAAGGTTTAACTACACAGCATTTTACTGTGGATAATTCATATGATTTAGCATTTAATAAATTGAACTTTTAGTCATGTTTAGAAGAGAAGCAAGAGTAATTTGTATGCATCGGCTACTGATTGGAAATTATAAATCTGTGGGATTGAGTTCAAATTTGTAATTGGTGGAAAAAAATCAGTAATTAACTGGGAGTACAGAAATGATTTTCTATCAAAGCTGTCTTCCACAGAGAATTCTTCTAAAGCTGTTCATGATTATAAGGGTTATGATACATGGAAACACTATAATTTGTAAATAAATGTCAACATGGTATAATCTGATTATAAAATGCTTTTGGAAATTAGAATGTTCCAATTGGGTAAAATAGTTGAATGCACAACTATCTGCTTAGAGCTGTGTAAATCAGGTTCCACAAGAGAAGCATGCCTTGAGAACTAGGGTAGGTGTGAGTTATAGACAGTAGGAGCAAAGCAAACAAAATATTTTCATTCTCTGTAGTTGTAGTCTGAGGGGTAACAGACAGTTTACAGAAACATAAACTTCATAGTGCTATAGTGCCCAAGTGCCTGCAGTTCTTAGCTTTTTTGGACAATTATAGTTATGATCATTAGACCTGATTTTTCAGTTGAAATTTATTTGTAATGTCTGTTTACTCATCTGTTCTAAATATTTTGTGAAGTGTTTAGCACTTTTGAAAACTGTTGGAAGGGGGTGTATTGGGGTTTTTTGTTTTTTTAATAAATTCTTTATAATTCACACTCCTTTTCAGCAAATTACAGGAATTAAACCTTTACTTTTGTAAATCAGCTGCTTAAAAAATTAGCAGATTAAAAAAATAAAAGACAGCAAATATGTGGCTGTGTCCACTTCCTTATTTCACTCATGCCTTCATTTCCTACAGTGGGCCAATAAAGTGACATCTCAATTAAAAAGATATACTACTAAAATTTTACATGAATTGGCTTGTAGAGACTCTTCAGATTGGTGACGGGCAGTGATTTGGTGTTTTGGGGTTTTTTTGTGTTTTTTTTTCTCTTTGGGGGACTGGGTAGATGGTGGAAAGATTGGTGATCCAGCTCAGATAGAAAGTCTATATCAATATTTCATTTTTCACAGGTCTACTGGAAAAGTTTAACCATGTCTAGAGACATAGTGTTGAAAGAAAAGTAATCTATGTCCCTGGGGGCCGTCTGGGTACTGCTTTCTATTAAGTATTATTATTCTAACCTTATTGATCTGGATTTTTTCATCTGCTTCAGATTTTAAAGTAGAAAGGAAACATTATGGTAAAAACAAACCTTTTCTTGTGTTATCAAGCTTTTAAGAAGTGTAGCTACATACCTTTCTTCTCCTCTTTGAAGTTCATATTTCTGTCTTCATTACTGTGAATTTTATAAAAATATCATTACAGATAGAGATGCATATAATTACTGAAAATGTGCAAGTGTTGACAGGATATGTTTTAGTTGTATGGGCTTGCATGAGGTCAGGTACCAGAAACTGGTTGGTCTGTTGTGGACAAATGAAAAAACAACATTTAACTGTAATGAAAATTATAACCTTAACAACTGGTTTCTATATGAAAACAGTAATGTAAGAGAATTCCGTTTCTTTATAGTCCTATCTTGTGCTGTGTTAAAATTTCAACTGAAGATGAATTGCTAGTGGATCTGTAAAATAATAACTCACATATCTAAATGTTCCAAGGACTGTAAGAACTTCAACTCATCTTCATTTCTTTTTCTTGAAAAGTGTAAAATATAGCCTTGCTAGAACTCTGTGTGCAACTCTATTGGTATTATGGTAAATTTATTTTTAGAGGAAAAGTGCTAAGAATGAGCATCGTCATGAAGATGCCGTGTTTATTTGAACAACAGATGAAGAACCAAATGATTACGATAACTCAGTAGCAATTTATTTTAAATTCAGTAGCACTTCTCAGCTAGGCAAGGTGACTTTCGACAAAGGTTTATAATCTCTTCTCAGCCATGTGAAATTTGACTCAGTGCTAGAAACAGACGTACAAAATCAAAAATGTCATGAATGGCAGAAAGCAAATGAACCTTCCCTTAGTTTTCTTGCTTTGTTGGTCCTTCCCCATAATTTTTCACTCCTGTATTTCTGCACAGTGTTCCTAAAGGCTGAATTGCCTGCCTTCTCGTTACTCTGAGAAATCTGGGTGCAGGGGGAGAGCTTGAGGAGACAGCAGGAACAAGTGAATAGATGGGAGCAGAGAGTATCAGAGACGCAAAAGAAGGTTTCTTTAAATATATATATCTAAAAAAATGAAAGTGCAGATATAGGATGTCACAATACCTAGGAGAGACATTTTGCTTAAGCCTCAAAAATAGCAGGTGATAAGTTGCAGATACATTTCAAATGAAAATGATGCACGTACCTGGCAAGGATTTGTAGCTTGTTTTTTTTCTTGCCTCAATCTACCCATCCTACATCACCTTTAGCTACATAGACCAGGGGACTGTACATCATTTAAATCAGTCTTTGGACTACTTTGAATGTCTTAAACTAATTTGTCCCTCTCTTCACATTCTTATACAGGAGATAAACATATGGGCTTTTTTTCCTGAAGCCTCCAAACATATTTTTTGAAGCAGAGTTGCAATCTAGTGTGGGCAAGTATTCACTGAATAAATAGGATTTACAGTATGGTTTATTTTTAGACTTGTATATGACTCTCTTTGCAGTAGAAATGCTTGCAAATTAATATAATTTCGCAGTGAGGTTTAATATAAGAAAATTGTATTCCCATTTTACAGAACCCAGGGCCTGAGAACAAGAATTTAAAAGTACCTAAATCTCCAGGAAATCTTGTTCTATAGTGAATTTGTTTGAAGAAACACAGGTAACATTAGGTGATGGTCTAGAAAAACTTCCTTATTTTTAGTTGTTATATTGGCTTCCTGCAGAAATACTTTCTATTTAAGATTATGTATCTAATTGTACTGTCTCTAGAAATTGCTGTTCTACTAGGGACTTCTAGAAATACAGAAGGCTGATGTACCAATCTGTGTCAGTCTTCCTCAGTTCAAAGAGTGACTTGAAATAATTTTTTTTTTTCTCTCTGCTTATATTTGTGTTTTTAGCAAGACTGTTGTATGAAAATTTCAGATGGGATTAGTAGGAGAATTGATTTAAAATGTATTAAGATGGGCCCTTTTGCAGCTTTGCTACTGTCAGTTTTCTTGGGCATGAAATTCATGGACAAAATATTTGGTTTCAGATCTGTTTTTGGAGAGGTTTGCTTTTTGGTTTTGTTGTTTTGTTTTGTTTTTATTAAAGGGATAAAATGCATCTTCTTTGATTTTTCAAAGAAGCTGAAGGAAAGATTTACAAGGTGAAAGGTCTTCAAATCATTTTATGAGGGCCACATCCATCGAAAAATGTATGTATCACTTGGGAATTTTTGCAAATCTAGTTCTTTGTCTAGGAACTCTGTGGGGGGAAAAAACCCTCCTTTAATATAAATATCTTAAACAATCTTCAATCAATTAATGTCAATTAATATGATATTTTGCATTTTTGTAGACAAAACAAAGAACTCAAAGTTGTATTAATTCCTACTGTAACCAATCAATTAAAGAAAGAAAGTCATTGTAGGAAACCCAGCATAATAATAAGTAATAACTCTTATACCTGAAGTGAATGAGAAAAATTAACTTTTACTTTTAATTAAATATCATGCCAAAAGGTATTCAAGCCATTCTGACATATGTAGAAGATAGAATAATAAAGTACAGACCCAGTCTTAATCACTCTGCATTATTAAACATTCATATACTGTCATTAACAGTACCTGTTATAATCCATGTCATTTTATGCCTTGCAAGTGAAGCACTCATCTCCTTTCAAATACTAATCACAAAAGCAGATGCTTAAGGTACTTGAATAACCCTTTTATTGCCATGCTTTGCACATGTGTTTTCAAAGTGACTCTGAGCAGTGTCAGTGAAGAACATTATAAAAACCATATTATGCCTGGCTGTGGTGTGGAGGCCTTCTCCATTTACATTTTAGGCTGATTCAAATACTGGATTCCAATTTGGATCCATCTCACGTGGACATTTTTCTCAGTATTCGCCAAGGTCTCTAGAAAAGTGTGACTTACAGTCCTGCAAGATACCCTTTTTTGAAATTATTTTTATTTTTCTAATCACTTGAGAATTGAGGTTGCAATGTACTGTCACATTTTCCATCAGTGAACTGGAGTTGATACACCACTTTCTTGGTGTGAACTAAACAGTACATGTTATAAAATTGCCCAGTTGGCATAAATAAAATAAGTCACTTTGTAATAGAGATGAGATGATGTCCTGCTCTTCAGACTACATAAACCTTATTGTCTGTATGTAGGGCTCCTAACAGAATAGTATTTTTTCTTACCTTTCCCTCTGTGATGTTAAATCATTTAACATTGTCCTAATACCTCTTTGAGGTATGTAATTGTCCCCTTGTTAGATCCAGTTAGATTCAGAACAGAAAGAGTGTGCAGTTAAATCCAAATCTGGGGAATTTGAAATACTGATGTTAATGTGGTCTCAATCATTATGCCTCTACTTAAATCTCCTACAGTAATTTTTAAGGATTGTGGAAGATAAATGGTTTTCATTTTTTTAGGTATTTATTCATTTTACTATCCTCCATTGCTGTCTTAACACACTCATGCTTAAGAGCAGAAATTACACGTGTAAATACTAAAATACAGGAAGAGACTTCTGAAGTTCACTACATTAGCAAAATGGAAAATGGAGAACATTATTTTTCATTTATGTCATAATGGTAGTAGATTTATGCATACTAATACCAGACAAATCGTAATAACAGGAGCTAAGTCATTTTGAGGCAGAAGTATATGAATTACTTTTTTTAGTTGACAGTTTCCCAGTAAGTGAGTTGAGCAAGGTCACAAAGACATACTAGTACTTTTTATCTCCCAGAAATGTGCTAAATGACCATAAACCCCTGCCCTTCACTGTAAGTGTGTCTTAGATTTCAGCATAGAAATTTGTGACCCACTTCTTGTAGAAGCTACTGCTTTAGTTTTAAGACTTGATAGGAATGTGGTTTTGCCCAGTGCCATACTGAAATGTGAAAGTTAGAAAGATTACTTATTTTTATAGGAAGAGTGGATTTTTTCTTGGGTTTTTATTTCCAATTACTTATATTTTTATCCACATTTAGATTCACCACTGGAAAAGAATAGAATCATTCTCTACCTGTGGATGAGCTCAAGAGATACTCCTCTGGGAAACAATTCTTGCATTTCTTCCTTGTTTTCTGTCTTCAGCCATCTTTGCAGCTTCATTAATTTTAGACGTGATCCCAGTGAAATAAAGTGTACCATGAACATATTGTATATTGATGTCAGCATCAGGCTGATTCCTAAGAGAAGTTAAAGACATGTGAAGTTCCCCGTAATTTACAAAAATCGATACCTGGTGTAGGAGAGATGCTGCTTTTGAAAGAAAAGCAGAGAGAATTCAGCTGTCAGTCTAATTCATAGTAATAGTGCATTAACTATCATACATTTAGTTTTGCAACAGCTAGAAGATGGCACAGTTTCTTGTCCATCAAAGTTGTCTTGGGAGGTAGAGATATGTAAGTTTAACAGACTGATATGTAAACATAACAGACAGACATATCAGTAAAAAAAAGAGTTTTCAGGAGTTCTGCTGCTTGAAAAACACTTTCTTAATATTCAGTCATCCACTCTATTTTTTAATCCCTTTTTTTGAGTACCTCATTGGCATAATAATCTCTGATAAACAGTGCTTTTGATTGTTATTTTAGTTAGTTCAACTTTCCAGCTCTTGCCATTGAGCAATGGCTGTTTAAGTTCTTTCTTGACATATTCATAATTCCTGTTCTTCAACACTTTATCTCCAAAATGTCTGTGTCTTTTTGAATAGTCCTAGCATTTTGTCCAAAATTTTTGGTCTTTTCTTCAGATTTAAGTAGCTGTCATTTGGAGGTTTCTTGTGGGTCTTCATTCTGAATTTTTCTCTTTCCCATTTTAATCAGTGCTGTTGTTTGCAGCTCTTAATTGGTTAGCCTGAGAAGATGGATGTCATTCATTAATATGTTTTTTCAGTATCCTCCTACATAGAATAAACATTCCATTGTCATCTCATAATGTCAAATCCATCATGGCTTCCAGGTCTAAATAGGGCAAGTTTAGGAGAAATGGGCCTTCTTTTGGATTCCTGAACCATATACACTATCTGCTGTTGTTACAGCTGCCCTAGACAAACAGGAAATATGAAAGGCTTTTACTTGCCCAGCTATGGTAAGTATTATAGAGGGCAGATGGATGCCATCACCAAATATTTATCCCTCTGCTTAACATGCAACATCCCTGTCATCTGCATGTATATGTAATTTATTCTCCTTTGTGTGCCTGATCAGTTTAACAACCCAGGCAATAACTGTGGTTTTGATGCCACTTACTGAGCCAAACTGATTTTTTGAGATCTAGTGTGAAGAAGAGGTTTAAATAACTGTACATTTATCATTTACTGAAAACTACTTGAAACTTTCAGCTCTTGGGGCAAAAATATGTTTTGCTCTTGTAAACTTCATCTCTGCTAGCCTATTTTACATACAGTTGTACTGCTAGATCCTTTTAAGATTTGACAGGTTCTCTCTGTAAGGTTGAAATGTTCAATATGTTCAAGACATACTGCAAAAGGAAAGAGCTATTTTAGCAGGTCCTTGACAATCACAGCTTTGTTTTGGATTATATGCTCCTTTTTTTCTCCCTGAATTTTGTTTTCCATTTCAAGCAAACTGCTCTCTTTTGGTCAGTTCCTTGCACAAGCCCAACAATAGGCAACTGCTAAAGGTAACACAGCTTTTCCACCTCAAATATTTCTACAATTCTCTGTGATTCCTTTTATATAAATCTTGATAATCTGGAATCTGTAATATGTTTATGGGCCGTTTCCCAAACCTGTTGAAATCTGTAGTAGACCTTCTGCTGTTGTTGTTTGTTTTCTTTCAAGGGCACCAAATTTGTCTTCTTACTTGCCAGATTATTTGGCATATGCAAAAGGCATCCATCAAGACATGTCTTAAAAGACTATAGTTGATAGTTGTGCATTCTATTGAGTACTGGTAGGTACACTATTGAATCAGCCCAAGTTATCCACAGAGAATCCACTCTTCCTTACCACTGAATTTGTAAGGATGGATCATTTAGTAAAGCTAATTAAATTGCAGCTGGCAACATTTTCTCTAAAAATTGATACTATTGCATGGTAGGTGAGCAAAAAAATCTTGGACCACTGGATTGGTGCTAACGTAGAATCAAATATGGTTGTTTGAAAATAACATTTAGTATGTATCATAGGAATAAAGTTTAGTATGTATCATATTTTAAAAAATAAGTGATCATGTTTTATTTTTTTTCAGATAGTCAATTCTGCTTACAGAACTGAGTCTGTCTCTTGTGGAGTTTTTTCCCCCAACATTTAGAAAGATAAAAATGATAAATAAAATAACAAAGTAATGTTTATGTTGCATGGATGTACATTTACTAGCAGCGAGCATTTTTAAGAAAAACAGAATTTATTTGTCAGAATTCTCATTTGGAACTTGAAATTGCAGATGTTTGTATCAAAATCTTGATTGTAGAATTTCAGTTCATCCTGACAGGACAGAAACATTGTCAATGTAACCTTTGTATGCAATTCACAAACTGAGCTCTATGCTAAACATACATAATGAAAATCTGTGGAGATTTAAGGATAAGAACCAATCACTAAAATGACATGTAAAATCATTTCAAGTAACTAATGATCACAAAGATAACTTAATCTTTCTTGGGCATTTTGTAAGCAGAAAATTAATTAATTCTGTTGGTTGAAAATAGCTGGTTAATAATTATTAGCTGCACTAGAGGACTGAAGAATTTAAGTGAAATTTGCTTAGGCAAAATCATTGCTTTGGATTTTCAGATGTAGCTGAGGTACACTGTTTGTAAAAATTCCAGGCAAATTTAAATCAGAGCTGTTTTGTAGTTCCATGATTATGGAAAGATAAGGTTTGTAAAGCTCCAGGTACAGTTGACTGTTCCTAGCCATGGGTGTATTCATGATGATTTGAGTAAGTCCTGTGAACCTCCACAGTAGAAAAACATTTTGTTCTTTTATTTTTTGTGCCAGTTATATAATCTGGGAACAAGAAAAAGGAGGAGGATGTTGATACAATCTATGTGCAGTTTTGCAGCACAGGCATTCCCTTACCCAAGTTCCCTTACCCAAAGCTAATTCTCTGCTCCTCAGATCAGGATCTTTTCTGTACACTATTACCACAGCAGCAAGCAACAAGTAAATGGGTCTGGGAAACTGGAGCCTGTTTTCATCACTGTGCTTTTTTTTTCCCTTTTTTTAAAAGTTGTTAAATGAAGCAACAAAGAAATGAACAGAGGAGTTCTCCTTAAACTCAGCTGTCATTTTTGTCTTCAGGAACATTTTTTATTTTAAGGATAATTTAGTGAAAGCTGGATTATTGATGACAATTCTCTATAAACATGAGCTTTTAAGATCAGGATGGACAACTGTTTAGACCTTCATGGCTGGGAATCATGCCATTACTACCCACAGCCGATGCACATACATGGCTATTTGGCTGTGTACCTCATGCCATCTGTTCAGGTGGCATTTTGCCTGCTCACAAATTGGTTAGACCTGTGCCAAGAGCAATTGCTCTAGATGGTTACACTGCAAAACACTGCAAGTAGTTCCTATTTTGTACGAAGTCTCTCTCTTTTGGACACCACTTTAACACTTTGTAATATCCTGTAGACATACCTGTATACTGCAGTGATTAGAAACAGAAAAAGTTTATGTGCTCATCCTAACTCTTTTTTACTGCTGAAGCTACCTTTTCTAAACCCTTAGAGGAGGAAACAAAGTGCATTTCAATTGAGTTGAATGTGTTTCTCCTTGTTTTCCATCTGAAAAATATTCATTCATTACAAGTTGGCAAAAAGCTAATCAAAAGCTCACAGACGTTAATAGGAATATTTGCACTGATATAAGTATAGAGTTGTAAATTATATTTAAGTTTGCTTGCTAGTGGACTAAGGTAAGTCATCTGACAGTGGCTACTTGCAGTTGGTTGGTTGACTTCTGGAATAAGTTTCTAAGAGGAGTAACAGGTTACAGGATTGAATGCAGCTGAGATATACAGCAACTAAAAGTTATCACCAAGTGACATTTATACAACCTATGGAATAATTCTGCTGAGTCCTCTCTATTGAATAGATATCCATGTTATACAATTGGCACATTTGTTGACAGCCTCAACTGTGAACCATGGAAGTGAACTTATTGCTTGCCAGCAGAAGCAGCTCCTGTAGGTAAGAGCCAAAGGAAATTGGCAAGGAAACCTAAGCTTGGTGGATAAATATAGGACTTTATGTAAAAAATGCTGTCATCCTGCCAGTTTTCATAGCCACTAATATAATTTTAAAATCAAAACTAAAATAATGTTTTTGTTTCTAACAAGAGGTACAATGTAGAATTCAGAGTATGTGGAAGTGTAAAGCAATTATTGGCCTGTTTGTCTTTGAGTATAATTAACTGTAGGAGTATTGTTTTTTTCCTTTTGTGGACTTCTCCCTGTGCATGAATGTCACTGCTCAGTTTGAGCATGCTTAGTTGAATCAGGATGACATCATTTACGTGGGTGAGTTTCCATATATTGGTTAGTGGGAGATATGATATTTTGCTGATTATAATCTGGAAATGTTGCCAAAGCCCTTCATCTTAGTTTCACATAAGTAATACTGACTAGGTTTTGATTCCTGGAGAAAACCCAGTGGGAAAGAGCTGGGTAAACCTCAAAAAGGAAAGCTAAGAGATCAAAAGTCAGAACTGTTTGGAATGCAGGATGTAGTTCGCTTGTAATTTGGGTGGGTATTTTCTTGTTTTCACAAACCACTATCAAGATAAGATAAAGATAAGATAAAGTATAGAAGAACTTGCAAGGTACTTTAAAGTTCATTACAAATATTATATTGTGCAGCTTCTGTATTATGAGGTGATGCATAAAGCTGATGACCAGAATCCTAACCACCTGAATATCTGTAAAAAAACTTCTTTTCTCATTAATTTAAAAGAGGTTGTTGTTAGACTGCTGTTATTTCTCACTGAAAGTTTCACTCACAGAGCAGTTGATATTTGTTCCCATGATTCAAACCATTTGGTTCCATTACTCATAACAGCTGAAATGTTGTCTAAGGACTGTATCAGTTTTGAATGTAGAGAATGCTTTAGAAGGTCTGTTACTGTGCATTCACTCCACATTCATACAACCTTTTATCCCATTTTAATATGTCAAACAAGCAGCATTGCATGTTCCTTGTTCTAATAAGGGTTAGTAATTCAAATTTTGTTCAGTAAAAACAGATGACAAAAACTGTAGAGGTGAAAAAGATAAGTAATGATTTTGTAAGAGTTGATGCATTTGGTACTTTCCCATTTATCTGTAGGAAAGATGGTTAATACTGAAATCTATTGTGTTCACACTGAAGCTTTGTGGTGGTACAACCGTCCCCCCAGCCCTCCTCCTCAGGCTGCACTGTGATCCCAGAATAAACTCCAGAACTGGCAGGACATACATGTGTACTGCAGTAGTACCATAAGGGTAAAAAACAAGATTTTACATCTACTTGTTTTTCATAGTAGAACATTTTCTTTTTGTAGGAATGGTGAAACTTTACTCTTTTATGTGGCATAAACATGGTAGCAATTTGATGGGCAAAGTAAATTCTCACAGGTCTAGTGTGCACTGCATTCTAAGTTGAAAATTGGACGTAGCTGAATACTGAGTAACCCTTTAGCTGAGGCATTCTGAAGTAATTTGAATAGCAGTATTCTCCAAAAATCCCTGAAACACTGGAAACCGATTTGTTTTACTTCCATGCAAATGAATGGGAATTTTCCTTTCACTTCACTGGGAGTAGGGTTGAACATTTTTTGAGTTGACCAGCACAAAGTAACATTTATAGGCAGAAAAAGGAGAGATTTTTTCAGCTCTGACAAGTTCATTTTTAAAAGGCACTTTGCTGTAACCATGTAAACCTCCGTAACCCTACAGTTTGTTAACACTGAACTTTAATGGGTCCTGATAAGAAGCCAGTCAGTGGATATCCATTTAGCTGGTGATGATCTGAACTCCAGCTGATTGTCCTAGCAGCTGTGTGACTTCATTACCATTAGAAAGGCATGCAGCCAAGCCAGCTGGAATCCAAAGAGGCTACTCAATTCACATAGCATGTCAGTTTTTTTGGTTTACGTATCAGAATTACAAAGGACCAAAAAAACCAACTGAATTTAAAAAAAAAAAAACTACAAAAAAGATTCTTTATGAAGATACAGTGTAAGTCAAAGTTTAAAAGCATTACTATACAAAATTGAGGCTATGTTGTCATACAGATGTTGGGGTTTTTTCGTGCCATGTTATAGCTGTTCATATCTCTTTAATGAAAACTAGACAGAAAATTTGCACTTTTGGCTATAAACACAGTGCTGTACTGTAATTCCTCATTTCTTAGTTAAGAAGGCAACATTTAGTTGTCTTCTCTATTAATGTTTCAAGAACACATTATTAGCTTCTCTTATTGTTAGTAGTGAAAAAAGTCTGCTGCTCTTTGACAATACAGGTTTGTGAAAAACACCCCAAACCTGTTGTAATTCATAGTATTTAGGTGCTAGAGACAATATCGCTGAGGAATGGTTTTACTGCTGGCTGTGGATATTTTTAAAGCGTAGAATGGTACAAAAGCCTTAACACTGGCTTATACATGCAGCAGACTGTAATCTTCTGCTAAAAAAAAAAAGAAAAAAAAGCCAAAAATACAAGAGAAGCACATTGAAATCTACAAGAAGGGAATGAAGGAGGACCTATGAAACTACAGAGCTGCTTTTAGATGGGTGCAGACTCACTTGAGTAGTGTGTGTAGTTTTGGGCCCCATGATTTAAGAAGGATGTTTGGGTACTTGCATGGATCCAGAGTAGGGCAGCAAAGCTGATGCAAGAGCTGGAAGGCATGTTCTGTGAAGATCAGGTAAGGATACTGCCTTTGTCTAGGTTTGCAAAAAAGACACCAAGGAGTGACTTCATTCCTCTGTTGCTTCTTGATGGAAGGGAAGTGGAGAGAGAGCTGCTGATCTCCATTATAACCCATGATAGGATGCATGGAAGTGGTAAAAAGCTGAGTCACGGGAGTTTTAAACTGAACATGAGGAAATATTTGTTTAAGGAAAGAGCAGTCAAACTCTGGAACAGGCTTCCTAGAGAGAGACATGGTTGAATCCCTATGCTTGTAAGTGTTTAAGAGGAATTTGGACAAGGCCCATAATAATATGCTTCAACTTTTGGTCAGCCCTGAAGGGTTCAGGCAGTTGGACTAGGAGACTTCCAACTTGCAGGTGCCTTCCAACTGTTTAGTTCTAGCCTGTTCTAAAAGGTCCTAGGAACTATTTTCCTAAGCTTGTGTCTAAAGCAAACTTTTATTAATGAATCTGTTATATTCAAGCTAGAGAAGAGGAAATAATTATATGCTTAAACTTAGGGAAATATCCCTGTGAAACTAGAATGGGTAAAGACTCATCTTGTTAGTCAAGGAGTGTTATTCCTACTTCATATTAAATTTCTTTTTCCATGTACTGTGAAAGTAATCCATGCAAAATGGACTTTTCTGTATTAATTAATTACATTGTTAGTCCCCATATCAGTCTGCTCTGTTCCTTGCCTGCTTCCATCAGAACAGTTATGTAGGCTAAAATCCATTGGTATAGAAAGCAGGTGATGGAGTCTATGTAATCATAAATTAGGAGGGGGTTGGTGGTCAAGTTATGTTTGCTGTTTCTTCCAGTACAAAAACTGACAGGCACCAAATGAAGTTACTAGATTGCAGTTTCAAGGCAAACAAAACAAAGTATTTCTCTATACCACCTGTAAATCAACTGCAGAACTCCAAAGATGCTTGCAGTTCATTTCATCAAGAGACCGTGAAATTCATGGGAGGGACATTTGGTAAGAAATACTCAGCAGAGACCTCTGGCTCTCAAAGAATATTTCAGTTTAAAAGGATCCTCTGGAGATCCTCTAGATGAATGTCCTACTTGTAGCAAGTCTGATCAGATCACTTTCCTTAGAGACTTCTCTAATTGAAGCTTGAATACCTTCAAGAATGGAGTTCTCACAACCTGTCTGAGCAGTGTTTAACTTGTTTCTTGTTGCCTTTCATCCTATCCTGTGCACCTCTTACAAGAGTCCGTCTGTCTTTTCTGCATCAGGTAGGTGTAGGCAGCAATAAAATCTCCTGTTACCAGCTTTTTGTGAGGCTGAACAAGTTGCCTCAGATACTGCTCAAGTGGTATGTGCTTCAGCCCCTGCACAGCCTGCTGTCCCTCTTTTGAATATATTTCAGTGTCACAGAATCACAGAATTGGTCAGGTTGGAAGGGACAATAGTGGGTCATCCGGTCCAACCCAGAGCACATGGCACAAGATTGTGTCCAGACAGCTTTGAATATCTCCAGTGAGGGAGACTTCATACCCTCCCTGGCCTCTCCGTTCCAGTGCAAGTCACCCTCACAGTAAAGAAGTTCTTTGTCATATTCGGGTGGAACTTCTTGTGCGTCAGTTTCTGCTCCTTGCCTCTTGTCATATTGCTTGGCATCACCAGGAAGAGCCTGGATCCATGATTTTGACATCTTCCCTTCAGATACTTACAGACATGGTCTGCCCATGTCTTTCCAGTATTGGGAAGCCCAAAGCCAAATAGTTCTCCAAAGATGAACAGAGAGGGAGGGTCGCTGCCATGTGCATGGATGGGGGATACACTCTTCTGATGGAGCACAGGATGCTATTTGCTTTCTTTGCTGTAAGGGCACACTGGTAACTCATGTTCATATTATAGTCCACAAGGACCAGTGTATCCTTTTCTGCAGATCTACTTGACAGTCATCACCAGCTTGTATGGTAGCCTTATTCCACCCAGATGCAAGTCTTTGCATTTGCTTTTGTTGAAATTCAGGAGTTTTCCATCAGCCCAGTTTTTTTAGCAGAAAGAAATTTGGGGGGGGTCTGAGAGAGTATAATGAGTAAGTACCACTTCACACTTACCTTTCTAAATTTTGCATTAAGAATCTACTTTTAACCCCAACAGAAAACAGGACACTGGACTAGGTGGAGTTACTGCATAAGCTCTGCTAACCTCTCTTAAAGAATAGATGTAAGTACCTCCTTGCAGGTCTCTGGCTGCTGAGTGAGTGGAGGAACTTTCCTGAATGCTCCAGTGAAGAGGACATAGTGGTATGGCCAGATATAATTGAATCATAAAACATGGGATTTTGAGTCAAGTAATAACTGATAATATAGAGGTTTGGGTATAGACTTGGGGTTTGGGTTCTACTTTACGTCTAAGATTGAAAGTTAGGTATTGTGGATTCTTTATGTCATTTAAGTGCCTCAAAGAAAACAATATTTCAGAGATCTTTAAAGCAGAAAATTTAATGAGGCCTGCATAGATACTTAAAAACTGGTGTCAGTTTGTCAATAGCTTCACTTTCAGCTCTGAACTCTATCCTTGGATAGTCTGTTTGTGCTTTTTAGGTAAGCTTGTAGTTTGCTTTGGAGTCAGAGAAATTTCATTATTTACAAATTTTTTTCCTTGAGATAGAAAGATATAAATATATAGATATAGATGTTTTGTTTGTTTGTTTGGATTTTTTTGTTTAATATACACTACAGGAGTAGTTGAGGAATAGAAGATTTCTAGTGCCTGAAAAAGAAGTCTTCTTCCATCATACAAAAACAACCCGACCAACCAACCAAAACCCCAAACAAACAAAAAACCCCCAAAAAAACCCCAACAAAACAACCCCACCAACACCTAAAAAATATAAAAGAATATAATAGTTCAGCTGTGCAGTTCAACCTAAGCCACATTTATAAGAAACCTGATTTCTGAAAATTTTTTATTAATGAGAT
The DNA here is from genome assembly GCF_041296385.1 of Aphelocoma coerulescens. NCBI lineage: Eukaryota > Metazoa > Chordata > Aves > Passeriformes > Corvidae > Aphelocoma > Aphelocoma coerulescens. The sequence continues at coordinate 37,335,946 of NC_091015.1, read as the reverse complement.
ACATTTAAACATATGACTCAGTCCATTCGTTGTCAAAACTGTAACTTGGGCGTTAGCTGTGAATATATTTACATAATTAAATTATTACTTTGTCAATAGCAGTGTTTGTAAATTAATGGAAAATTGTTGTCTTGGACAAAAGTTTGAGAACCAGACTTTTGGTCAAATGCAAGAAGAAAAGCAATTTTCAAGAAACCATTGGTATGACAAAAATACCCCCCCACCACTAACTCATATCTGTTTTGTGCTAGTACATTGACCATCACAGGAATGAAATTATCTTTATCATTAAAAGGTTAAGTTTTAGTTAAGACTGCGTCCACAAAAGGGGGAAAAAGGCACAGCCACAAAACTCTGAAATTGTACTTTTGCTCCAAACAAAATCATTGCATAGCTGTTCAGAAGTTTGTAAAGCAGATATGCTTAAAGGCACCCTATTGTTTCATCCATGCCAGTTGTATTTAAAAAGAACTTCTTCATGTAAATACTCTAAATAAACATTATATTTATATTCTAAATTTTTTTTGCCTGTATATTGTCCCTCCCAAGATGATTGATATTAGACATTGCAAAAAATTTGTTTATAGTAGACTGTTGTTCTTAAAGTTGAAATTAAAAAAATGCTATTTCAAAAGGAGAAAAAAGAAGGCATTAGGTTAAATATTAATTTGAATGTCTACAATAATGGGTACATACGCTATTTAAGGAAGTCATTATTCCACTGTGCAGTCAACAAGAGTATTGATTAGAATTAATTCACTACAAAAAGTCTCCAATCATTTTTAACATAAGTTTTTCCTCTTTAACGGTACCCTGAAGCTTGTCTTTTTCGTGGTCAATTTAGCAACAAATTTGCAATTAATCATTTGTTGATTGCAATGAATGGTCTGTCGATAATATGTAGCTTACATTGCTAAAAGGCTTATACAGAGCTTTATTGTTTTCCTTTTGTCTTGGGAACACTTTGTCTAGCTCTGTTTCCTAGAATGGATTTTGAATAGATATTTTGAAGTAACTCATGCCAGTTTTAAAGAGACACTACGGACTGCTCTGAGAGTGTTAATCGAGATAGGCCCTAACTTTTCTCTGGCATTACAATATATTTGGACATCTGTTCTGACTCCTTACATGTGAAGTAGGACACATTGGCATAAATGAAGGGTTTCATTATCTTAAATGTCATAACATTTGTTTGAATTATTTTGTGTAGATTTAAATACTGAAATTGTAATCTTGGTTTTTTTTATAGATTTCTTTGTCCTTTCAAAAGACTATAAAAATGGAAGCCTCTTAAAAATTCCACCCATAATTCCACCCATAACTTACAATTTGTGCAATAACACTGAAATTGATGTAGATGATACTTTAATAATTTTGAACAGTGTAAGTATTTTTACTAAAAGAAATCTAAAGAAAAAAATGCTTATTATTCCAGAAACAAAATTGTTGTCACAGATAATGTGTACATGAAGGCCATTATGAAATGCCTCTTTGAGGAGTGTTGACATAGATTAATTTATTTGGAATGTAATGGCAGTTTGAAGGGCAATTTTCATTTTATCAGTAAGAAACTGGGATTAGCTCAGTTGCTTGGAGCATGGTGCTAATAATGCCAAGGTTGTTGGTTTGATTCCTGTATGGGTCATTCACTTAAGAGCTGGACTTGATGTTCCTTGTGGGTCCCTTCCAATTCAGAATATTCTGTGATTGTCATTCCTAAATGTGTATTGCATCCATTGTCCTTCAAACAGTCTCTCAACAGTATATTTCTTCTGGCTAGGAAATAGCTTTGAATACAATGTACGTGATTGAAACTAAATGAAAGATTACTTCTGGTTCCAGGCTTTTGCAAATGTTTGGAAACATTTTGTTTGCACTGATCTTTAAATTGCATATGTTTTTATAGGTTTTGATTGTTCATTAGCAAAAAAAAAAAAGCCCAGTAGTAAAAGTAGGGTTTAACTGATTTACATCTCCCTTATTAATGCTAGTATTATACAAAATAGTTGCAAACATTAAGGTAATCTTACTCTGAGATAATATCTGATGTCATATGGATGTGATATTTATGCTTGAGGAAAAGTTAATATTAACAACATTTGTCTTGGCTAACATTATAAGGATTACTTATTACAAACATCAGCAAGACAAGTGTCTGCTTACTGTGCAGCAAATTTGGGAATTCTGGCTTGTCATTTAGTATTGATTACATTATTTAAGTAGTTGAGCAAAGCAGCACTTTACAAACAGGTGCTCTTTGATTTGCAAATTTATAAAAATCTAGGAGCAGCTTTCAGCCAACTGCGCTGTTGTTTTTTAAGATAAAAAATTGAAAGGTGATTTGACTATGCTTCCATTGAGACCAAAGATTTTTTTCCTTAGATCTTCTTTCTCATGAAGCAAATTGATTTATTGTCAAAAATGATGGGGTTCTCCATCTGTAAAATATATTTATAGCATAACTGTCTGGTCTAGAGTTCAGAGAAACTTCCCCATTCATGTTGTTTGCAGTGAAAATTCGTGGACCTAACTTTGACTGTATGCTTTAGTTCTCTCCTGAACTCACTCTGCTCATCCTGCCTCTGCACTGCAGCTGTTTGCACCCTTAGTTTGATCATTTGGGGAGTAACTTTGTAAAGTAGATCACTAATTTGGGGAATTGTACCCTAGTATTTAGTGTAAACAACTTAGCCTTCTAGAAAACCTCCTATGTGTTGTAAATCCTGAGTAAATGGGTCTTATGCAAAGACGTTTTATGCAGATATAGAATCCTCCCAAACAATTTGAAGCTGAGAATAGGATACTGGTATAATATATTCAAAGCTACCATGAAAGTCCTAAGTTGCTAAACAACCATGACGCACTGAGTCTGTCCAGATGGTTAGGCAAAAAGCATTATGCAAGTGCACTCTTGGGAGAGGGAATTTTTTTGCTAGAAAATTTAAGGAATTTCTCAGTTTCACTACACTACTCTAGACTTTTCCACTAGTCTTCTGCAAATTTGGATCCTTGGGATGTGAAAAGGCAGAAAAAGCATTTCTTTGACCCTCTATGAAGGATTAATTCAGCACTTTGAAAGCAATTTGGACATTTTTATTTCTTAGATTCAAAATTCTGTACATGTTAAATCATAACAAAGTGCTTTAGTGCAGTTTCCTGGGTTTCTGACTGCATCAAGAACAGTATTTTTTATTTTGCTGTGAGATTGCTTAATACTGAAACAGTTTAACATAAACCAAGAGTGAAATACAGAACTGGTAGTTTCTAAAGTTGCTAGGTGTTTTTCCCTTTTCAGTGGAAACCATTTTTAACTCCATGTTGATTTTGTTTAAAAAAACTTTACAGTTCTCAATTATTAGTGCCTTTAGTGCAATAAAGAACAAGGTTTTTGTTGTCCCTAAGTATCAATATTCTGATAATAACCTGTGACTTATTCCCTTTATAGCCCATAGTAGAATCTCTCTGTGTAGTAAATAGATATATTTAACCTCTAAGCCTTTCAATGTCCAAAGTCTACAAAAATAGTTACTGCATAACCTTTGTATGTCATTCTCTGGGTGGTCCATCACTGTAAAATGTTTTGCATATCTAAATTACTTATTCAAAGCAGCTGTAGAAAAAGCTTGATTTGTTTTGGAAAGAAAATATATGTGAATTAATTTTTTTAAATTTGAATTCATCTTCCACAAACACATGTTTATATTTGGACATATTTTAACGCTTTTCCATATCCAAATATTAAGTCCAGAAAAGGCTTTTCATTCTCTAAGCCATAGCATGTTTAAGTTGTTTTTTAATGCAGCTCCCTTTTATTCAGAGAGAATATCTTTTTCAGTCCCTAAAAGCTCAGTAAGATGGCATCAAGTTCCATTTTTTAGTCTATTTCACATTTCAGGTAGCTGTTACTGCAAAGCCTGGGCTTTATTTAACTTGAGAGGAATGATATCAAACACTGTTCATATGAACTTATTGTATTAAGTTACTGGGTTGGCAGACATATTTCAGAGAATATTAACCCCTTGCTTTTCATGAAAATATTGGTCATTTACATGTAGCATGTGATTGGGTTTTTCACTCCAGAAAGGAATTTGATCACTTCCACTGTGCATGAAAACAAGTATGCATTCACCTTTTAAATTGCAAATTTGATTAACAGTAGCAGTTAAACCAGTAGGTAATCAAGATGATCTGCTAGGGTGTAATCTCTTCCATCTAATATTGTTATGAACAGTTTAATTTAATTTTACTTCTGCAGTACTGTTTCAGACACTCAGAGAACCAATGTGGTGGGAGTAAACTTGGCATGACTAGCTCACGTGAATCGAGCTCATTCTTGGAGGCTTCTCCAAGTTGGACAGTTATTTTCAGACTTACTGTTAAATAGGTTTGTCTCAGTTTGTCTCAGTCTTGTGCCATTTTTGCTATTCTGGCCTTCCCACAGCTACCTCACACTTTGACAGACCCTTAGGGTCTGAACTGAATCTCAGGTGCTTACTGGTACAAGGAGGTGGCCTGTGTTGGTAGAGGAGAAAGAAGGGAGCAAGCTTGAAGGAACCTCCACAAAGGTGGGAATTAGAAACCTTATACACCTTAGCAAGAAAATAAAGGAGAAGGATTCAGGAAATATTTTGATTGATGCTGCACAAGACAAAATTGCAGATATTGAACAAAAGTTAAGGAAGTTGCTTCTAGGGGAAGACCTATGAGACGGAACAAACTGGCTATGTGAAAGATGTAAGGGAGAGGATCTTGAAAAGTTTGTCGTAAATCAGCGCAGAGAGAGAGTGAACATCTGTAGATAAATAATCCAACATCTAGCCCTAATTTATGAGTATGTTAGGGGTTTTTTTATAAATTAATATTTGTTTGTCCAATAGGAAAGACAATAAATAATATTGTAATGCAAAAATTTAAATTTCAAATCAAAAACATAATGAATGAGGAAAACAGTGACCTTTTTCAATTAAGAGAAAAATATTCTTTCAGAGTATAAATCAATGAGAGATGTTTTAGTGGTTTGCATATTTCTTATAAAAATAAATATCTGCTATGGAAACAAATGAATAGCATAAATATGTATTAAAATTATAAGACCCTGTTGCCAAGGCTTTGACTAACAAGTTATGGGAAGTTGCTAGGGAGAAGTCAGGTGAACATTTATTATTTGATCCCTATCAAACAAATGAGTGTATAAAATGGGTGGTGATACAAGATTTGGCTTGAACCCCATCGAGGATTTCAGAGGACTGCTCAAACTGTGGCATGTCAGGCATACCTTCATAAACTTGAGAAGCTAGGTGTGCTCAGTTTCTTGTATGATTAGTAACAAAAGACCTTGAACTAACAATTCAGAACAGAAACTTGTCAACATGCCTTTTGGGAGAATCCTTCCAAAGAGCTTTCTTTTAACTCTTGAGCATACTGGGAGGATAGGGAGATCACCCTGACAGTTTAGGCACCAAAATTAAGGGCCTACATTCAGCCCTCAAGAATACTGCTCTAATGCAAACTTAATCAGTGTTCAAAATAAAAATACTCAAAGGGATTTATGTTTGGGGGTTTTGGGGGGTGTTTTGGGTTTTTTTATTATGAGAGTTTTTGAAAAATCTTATTTGAGTATCATTTTTCAAGACACTACACAAGCAGTTATTCCTTATCCCAAATTTACTTTTTTCTCTAAGTTTTAATGTGATGACACTAATTAGTATTTCAGCAAAAAAAAGCTTAGTAGTTGAGCAAATTACTCACTTTTCTCTCCTAAGAACTGCAAAAGTGCTGGGCATGAAAGTCTAGGCACTCCTTTCATGCTAGACAAGCTTTTAATGTAAACTTAATTTCTATGCTTTTTATTGAAGACACCTGTGAGCTATTTCTGTGTTTCTGAAGAACATATAAAGCAACAACCAATTGAATTGCATTGTGTTGCTTGTATTGACTTTCAGCCTAAGCTATGTCCTTGATTGTGTTCTGCTCAAACTCATTTTGCAGGATAATTTGGGACTATTTCAACGTAGTTCTTGATCAGCAGTTATCAGAAGTGCTACTACAGGTTTACCACAGAGATCTTTTTAATATACAAGATATTTAATACACTGTCTATATGGCTATGTTGGCTAATTGCCATGTGATCACTTTTCTCCTTCTCTTTTTAGTGACCACATAAACACTTAGCATGGACCTAGAAGAACCCTTCTCCAGTTACAGTAAATTTAGGGTGACCGAATATAAAGAAGGGAAGATGTAGTGCAGTGTAGACTCAGCAGAGATCATCTTACAGGGTACATGTCCTCTGCATTGCATTGAGTCATGGGGCACATGACACATATGGTCTGGTAACAGCCTGTCTTACCTCCAGTCTTGCACTTGATTAATGACTTTAAAATATAGATGCATAGGAATGTAATATCAGTTTCTAAAACCCAAAATAGCTCCTCAAAGAAGGTCCTTGAGATACTGGTACAAAGGCTTATCTTATAGGTCTGGTCCCTACACAGATGGAACTTGTGGGGTCACCCAGTATAAACTGATCAATAGTAAATACCAAGGAATCAATTGCTGTATGTGCCCACAATTTACAGAGTTATACACAGGCAGAACATTGGAGTGGCTGAGTTTTTTTGCACAAATATTTTGTCTTTTCCTGCAAAATGGATTCCATTTTGTGTACAGTGTCAGAAACTCAACAGAATTCTGACTTCAAATAAAAAAGGGAGGTGAAATATGCTTACCTTTGAAGGTCTGTTTCTGATTTTTTGTTACAATTTCCAGATTTACTATCCTCTGGTCTTTTGTCTATCACTTATAAATACTGTGTTACTTATGTTTCATCCTGGGTTTTGGGATATTGCCTATTTAAATGAGTATTTAAAGTATGAACTGTCGATTGACTCAGCAATGCATGTACTGCTGAACTGTATTTAAACTTGACCATCAGAGAATATCACAGATAAATAGCATTATCTTCACAGTTTCTGTGTTCTTCTTTAAAAGCCAGGAATGCAAGTTTCTCAGATTTTTGTTCTCAGATTTTTTTCTTAAGAAAGTGAATTATCAGTATCTTTTAGTAAAGCTGTTTTAAGAAGTGCTTGTAATCTCTTCTTGCTCTGATGTTTTCAAACTACCATCTTTCTCATCTATACCCAAAACGGCTCAAAATATCAGCAGAAACTAATGCAATTATAGTAACTAATGTTTCACCAAAAACTAATGTATTAATGAATTTTTTTTTTAAATCCCTTTCCCTCTCAGGTTAATTAATGTAATTTAATCAAAAACCTGGGAGTCAAATGTGAACTGACAGCTTGATTCAAACAAGGCAGAACCTGAAGCTTCTTGACTGCCTTTTTCTATACTTGGTCATTCAATGGTTCAATATGATTTGTTTATCTGAGATTGTTATTATGGGGTGGGAAATACTAAAATTAAGGTTGTACTGTTTTTCTGTATTTTATATATATGCACAGAAAGTAGAATGCATAGTTGTGAGGATGTTTGTTTATCTAGAAAATAATTTCTAAAAAATAATTATCTAGAAATTATTTTAAGCCACCACAGCAAACTTTCTTCATCTATTTTCAGTGATATTTTTTGTACATCTGTACTATACCACATTAATAACTGATGTGAGCAAACTGGTTGTTCAGGTTAGATTTGCATTCTGATCCAAAGATTACAGGTTGCTGAATTATCCCTTAAGCTTCCTAGCCTTGTCGATCCATTAAGCCTTAATTAAAGAAGCATCTTAGGAAAAAAAGAATAATCAGACCATTTGTATCCAAAGAAGATGCACACTGGTTATTTGTTTGTTCACCAGCATAAAAATTATTATTTAATGGAAATTTTAATCACAGCAAACTTATAGATAGACATATATTAAATGCATTAATCTTTCTATAAGGTTATTCACAATGTATAAGGTTACTCCTCTGAACAGACTGCTTCAGATTGCTTTCCGGTAATGCTAATACCCATTAAAAAGATGAATATATATGTGTGTAAGTCAATCATAAGGTATTAAAGAGGTGTAGCAACTTAAGCTTCTTTTCTTCTTGGCAGGTCACTTTGAGAAATGTCCTAGTTCAATTAAAATATTTTTTCCATTTCCTAGGTGTAGATTCAGATATGCTCTGTCTGTTCTCTATCTTATCTTCACTGTCAGGATTTAAAACAAACCTGAGTGAGGTGTAAGGCTAGTCCAGCTTCAGAGCCTGAACAGGTTCAGATGTAAGGGTGCATATATCTGTGTATGTCTGCATGTTCATCACATATATGTCCTGGTTGAATACTTGTGTGATATAAAGGTACATTTTTTAAGAGCGTGTACAATTTTGTAGAATTTAAACTGGGATAAACTGCATTTTCTGTTCTTCAAATACTCATTCTTTCATCTCTTGTTTCTAAATGCTACAGTAGTGAGTGGAAACCATCTAAACAAGAAAGGCATACAGAAGAACACATGGTGTGGTCATTTCTTTCAGATTAGATTGGTACTATGAATTTAGTTAAGAAAAATTATCATGTAGGCTGTTGTCATGACATGTAAATGACTAAAAATACTGTGTATCTTAAAAAAGAAATGCAGAATTTTAGAATAGTACCATACAACTCAAGCATTCGTATAATTGTCTCAGAAACACAAAATTGCCTAATTGGCTGCTTAGTTCTGCTGTAGATGCTCTGTATTCAGCATTACTTTGTGCCCAACATTGATTCTGATGCAAAATGGCTCCTGAAAAAAAATGTCAATTCTTGGATGGTTTGGTGAAATGTGTTACAAGTATAGGTATAAAATGAGCTCTGTGGCTGAAATGTGGATGAAGGGAAAGGTGATAGTTTCGTAGTAGAGTGATGCCATAAACTTTCCTCCTCCTTTCATCTTGTAACAGGCTTGACAGCATTGTTTCTCCTCAGATTATTATTAGTAATAATAAAAATTTCACAAATTTTGGGTATGTTTAAGTATGTACTTATGGTGTGTTACTTGTAAAACTGGAAAATACTCAGATTCAGATATAGTAATGCTGGAAAATTTCATTTCATGCCAGAATGCAAATCAGTTTACTAATAAAAATTAATAATTTCCAGAGATTATATTAATTATAGACTAGTATCTGACTGTCAAATGATCTTTCTTTAAAAATCCTGTTCACTTTGCTAGGTAATATCATGAAGCATATGAGTTTGCTTTACTGAATCCTGGATTTTCTCTTTCACAACAGTTTTATAGTAAAATGCAAAAATTATTTCTCATATTTTACTGGCCATTCACAATATCAGGTACCAGGAAAGGTCAGCATATTTTGCAAACTATATTTGATTTACCATACATGTGAATATTGCTCTGTTTCTGTATAGTTAATTAAGTGATTTTAATACGGCTTTTGACACAAAAAAGAAAGAAATTCTCCATTGGTCCAGCAACAATTGTATGTCTAAACAGGTTCAGCTAGATGCCTCTATTTGAAATGGCTGAATGAAGTCTGCTGAAATTAATCCTGTTTCAAATGTAGCCAAAAAACTCACAATGAAGGACTCTCTGCTCTCCTCACCCAGGAAACTTCTAATGGTTGTTCCTCAGGATTCAGGGATGGCATCTGGTAATTCCAGCAGCTCTTAAGAGACAGTACTCCTATTCAATCTCAAGTCACAATTAATTTCAGTTCTTCCCATTGCTTTTAATTTACTTATACCAGTTTATATGCTGCTGTCTTAACAAGTAAAGGAATAGACATCTGAAAACCAGAAAACTCAGCTTAGTTTCTTGGGTGGATTTTTTGGTTGGTTGGTTGGTTTTGGTTTTATTTTTTTCTCTCTTATGTTTTTTTTGCTCCTAAAGCAGAGGATTGTTTTGTTAATGCACAGCCAGCACGGGCTGGTGTCAGATTTTCTTACAGCATGGAGTTATGGTTGGGAAGAGGTCCCTGTGCTAGGGAATCTAAGGACTCTACTTTGGATTTGATTAAAGGTTATAAAGAATAGTTGGACAGTATAAGCTGAAGGAAGCCTTAGCAGCTCCCCTACTTTTGAGCTTATCTGTGTGTAGTTGCTCTTCTGGTTTACAGTTTCCATCACTAAAAGTAGCTTTTCAGCATTTTTTTCTAGTGAAATTGGCCTGGTGTGTGTCTGTCTTGTGTTGTGCCTGTCAAAATTAGCTGTGTGTATTACTTTTTTTACCTCTTTGCTCATTAAGTTAGTTGATTCATTTTGGAGTCAGAAAGTGTTCAGGGAGGGGAAAATTTTGATCAAATCAACCTTGCATGGAAACAACTGCCTGTTTGCCATCTGCAGTGGGCATTGATCCCTAGCTTGTTTGTGCCTTGCATTTGTTATGCATGAGTAAGCACATTAGCCTTTTCATTTAATTCATTAGACAGTTAGTCCTTGATTAGTGTTTCCAGTTTCTGTCAAAAATGCTACTACTCCTTTATTCATTTTGTCTTGGGTCTGTCTTATGCTTCAGTGTGTAGAAAATGAACAGTTAACTACAACAATAGTCCTTTCATTTCTTTTTCATATGAAACTGGCTAACAAATATACTTTTCTAATGCCGGCACATCTAATGCAGGATAAAGTATGAATGATGGGTCTTTCCAAAGTTAACAGAGTTATTTTTTTTAGTTCAGCTGGCAGGCTTTGTTTAGAAGTGTGATGTCTCAGGGTTTACTGTCAGCTTTATTTCATCCGTCTCCAAGAACTGTGGGATCACCTGGATACTTGTGGATATTTGCCTTATAAAATTGCACGTAAAAATAAATTTAAATTAACAGTGAGTGCAGTTTGAGAATACAGCACTGAAAGTTTCAGATGACAGTTTGGATGACAGAACAGAACAATAAGGCATTTTTTTACTAACACTATTCACTTGGGAATTTTGCTGTCATTTCCTTGCAGAACAGTGAAATGTGGAATGACAATTCAATCCTTAAATATAATAGAAAAATACATGATGTATGTGATGTGCCTAAAGCAGGAAACTATGTACATCTTTTGAAACTACATAACAAGATCATAAAAAAAATTGAGTACCTTAATGGAGTCAGCACATTTAATGTTGCTACTAACTGATTTCATTTGATCAGTGATCACAAGTTTTGCCTAAAAACTTTATACTGTGTGACATCCTTATGTAGATAGTATGTGTGATATTTAATGAATTATGTATTGCTTTTTATTCATAATTGTATAATTTTATTTATATGTTATTAATCTATCTGAACAATTTGACTTCAATGGTTTGTATGTATTAAAGTTCATACATTTATCTTTTCAAAGCACACATGAATTAGTAAACCAAACCTTGAAGCTTGGGCCAGTCAGTTCTCTGGTGCATGCCCTGCTTAAGTTCTAGTAAATAAAAACCTTTATAAACACAAAGTGTTGCAGCCATGGTTTATATTAGTGGGTATCTTTATAATTGCATTAAATGCTTGCTTATTTTTTATTCAGATTAACATTGATTGGTTTAAATAAATTATTTTGAACCAAAGTTTTAGTCATATTTGGAATCATTAATAAATTATTTAATTATTTTATTTGGGTTTTTTTGCCTGCAAATTCTAATTCTCATTGTTCGAAAATAATTTAAAATGTTTCTAGATATAGGCTTATACTGAATTTAATATTTCTTTCAAAGTTTTAACCTTTATAGTTTCATAATCTTTTAAATTGGTAAATAATGGGTGGGGACCCATATATATGAAAGTTGGTTATAGTGACAGTTTTATTTGTAGTTTTTCTCAAATACTATTTGCATGGAAACTGGAATTAATTTAAATTTCTTACTAACTGAACTAACTCTTCTTATATTTATATTGATATATATCTGGAATTTTAGGACATAATTACAAAGACATTACAAATGGATTTCTCTGTGTTTACTATCCCCTGCAAGACTCAAGAGTTGGTGGATTTCATACTCTCATAACTCCTTTAATACATACATAAAAAATAAAAGATTAATTCCCAGTTTGTAAAGTTTTAATGATTAGTATGAGAAATAAATATTACATGATCTGGACTGAGGAAAAAATTCTCTTCATACTTGCAAAGGAGATACAAAAACTACTTTGAAAACTGATTCTAGCACATCAGTTCCAGCTATTCTATTTTCAACAACTCCCACCAGCACAATGGGTTGATTCTCTTCTAAATGTTATACACTTACATCATTCAGCTATTTCATTTCACATACATGTTTTTCAATTATATTATTAACATAATTTACTACATTTTAAAATATTGATTAAATTTATTTAATTAATAAATCTCTTTTTTATATTAAACAATATTTCCCCACATGATTTCACATCCTGACATACAGCAAATGGGGAATCTTCTAGGAATTATTCCTATTTTCTACCCAATTTTAGAGAAAGCTATTGAATGTCATATGCAGATATCAACTTGTATGCATATAAAGTAACTTTGCTGAATCTGTCACTCACTTTTACTAAAGAAATGGATTTCAAATAGCTTATTTGGTATTTCTAAAAGACACAACTGTGTCAATGGTCTTATAGTGAACCTTTACTATACCTGGATGTTATTTGCGGTATAAAATTTGAAGACATCTTCACTACAGAAAACTATCATGTTTGATTTGTAAAAAGAAGTAATGCAGACTGCAACAAGAATAATAAATTATTAAGTTCAGATACATCCCATTCTGGGAACAATGTACCTGTAAGCTTTCTAAGTGATAAGAGTATTGCTGTTGTAGAAAATGACAGTTCATGAAGCACCTTACAAATGATATGCATTTTTTACAGATTCAGTCTTCTGTTTTGCAATTTTCCTGTCACAATACATTCATGGTGCTTTTTCTTGTCATCCTGTTAGGACGCTTCAATTGCCCACAGATTCCATATCATGAGAGAAAAACATCCAGAGAAGTTCAACAGTAGGTAAGAATCTAAAAATACCTGCATATTAAAATATTTTTCCATGTTACTAAGATATGGTCTGTGAGGGGTTAAGTTTTGCACATCCTTTAAAATATTGATTCTTATAAAAGAGAGGAAATTGGTTCATTTTATATTAAGCATGGGCTTCCAGACTGCTTGTAGTGTAACTTTTTCATATCTGGTATTTCAGCTGAAATGAATAGCATTATAAATAAACTGTTCTCACAGGTGAAATGTTTGCCTTGTAAGACTAGCATGGACAAGATTATGCATTGTGTTTGTGAGGATCCCTGAACTGACACTTTGCCATTAGGCACTGAAGAACACTTCTTAGACAGCTGCAGATGGTGATCCTTATGTTTCATTCCCACACTCACACTAGTACATTGACAGGGGGCTCTTCCACATATACTCTTAGTAAGGGCAAGTGAATGCCATTTTACACATAACTGCTTTTATCATTAAGAAACTTTGTTTCTATAAAAAAAGTCAGGAGTGAGACTTTGCATCTGTTTCTTGTGTTGCTTTTTGAATCTTCAGTGCTATTGCAAAGCTTTTCTGGAGATTAAAAATGTATTACATTTACTGTAAATTCAATTATCTGGTTTGTTGAGTAGATAACATTCATAATGCAATGTTTATATTTGTTTCTTCTTATTTAGGTAATTTAGCAAGTAAGTTGTGGTGGTTAAAAGCAACATTTCAGAAACTTTAATTAGCATTTAAAGACACATGGGGAGAGAAAAGTAAAATACAACATTATTTGGGATAAACAGAGAATGTCTAGAAATAATTACTAACAGAAATGTTTTTTCACTGTGACCCCAACCATAGACTGTTTAGTTTTCCATGAGGGTGACCTGGAAAGTCTTCTGTAGATGCAGATCTTTGTAGACTTTAGGATGATAAAATATGCTGTTTGTGTTCTCATCTAAGAGCTGTACAGAATGATGTTCAAATATGTTTGAACATTATCTTGCTTACTGTTTTTACATTAAAAGTATATATTTTATAGCTAACAGTCAGAATGGGGGCTTTTTTTTCTGAAACACTCAATCTGTTTAGCATCTATGCAATGGCATACTCTGAACCCAAGTGTATATTTCAAGTAACACAATATGTATTTGTTTTCTGTGACCTCCTTTTCCTAGCTCTGATGCTTCTCATTCTGAAAGAATTATAGTAGGATAAGATCTGAACTCAAGCCTGATCTATGGATCCCTAGGTACTGTACCCTACCAGCAGGTCTAGAGATACTGGACTTTTAGCAAATGATGATATTCTAGGCCCTGAAGATGAAGCTAGTTTATCAGTGGTCTTTCTGCATATTTTCAGCAGTTGGCAATTATAATTTGTAAAAAGCTCGGCTAATAACATGAGTTTCAGATCAGATTTCATGTCACAATAAATCATATGCCATTAATAACATCTGCTAGCAGACTCACCTTGAAATTCATCTATATTTTAAGGAACCTGATATTTCTAACATTATCTTTAGGAAATTAATTACAAAAATATATAGTCGTAGTCCCTATGTACTTTGGTACTGTGATATTGAAAGAACTTGAAAAAAAGAAATGATTCTCTAGGTATTTAAAAATTATTCAGAAAGGTTATGCCTTTCTAAAAAACAGTATAAAGACTCGAGCAAAGTATAATAGAAACTGATATTGTAAAATGTGTTTTCTTTTGTCTAGTGAGAAAAAAAAGTGGATTTCTATTTCTGTTCAATAGAATTTTCCAGATGATGTTAGTTCACAAATCTTTTCGCTACCACTTATTTGCGTGGAGAAATAAGTCCATAATATGTTGCAGCAGCATTTTCCTGGAATGTGTGAAAAGAAACCCCTTTTTCAGTTGTCTGCTAAGCCCCAAAACTTAATTCAACAGAATGTAGAATTTTCTATGCAATCTAAATTATTTAGGCTCAGCAAGTCCAACTCAAGTCTGATTCATAGTGGGCTCTGTAGTTAACAGCACCTGCTCCTTTGAAAACCCTACATTACTCATTTGAAAATCCTACACTGTCATATGGGCATATCTCTTGTGATTTAAAAAAAGTAATTCTTTTTTGCTTTTATGTTAGTTTCCTCTTGCCTAATTTTCCAACATTTTAACTTCCACAGCTATCATTCAGAGCAGGTCGTTGCACTGAGGTTCTACTCTGAAAAATGAATATACAAAAATTTTCCTTACTGAAGAGAAACTTTAAGTTTGTATTGTGTGCAGAGATCTTTTGGAATCCACAGGTATTTGCTTCAGTGAAGTAATTTAGTTAAGTTTGGAGTTAGAGAATCTTTTACATTAAATCCTGGTAATCATCCTCAAATTCCTGAGGACATTCCTTGCCA
Organism: Aphelocoma coerulescens; assembly: GCF_041296385.1. NCBI lineage: Eukaryota > Metazoa > Chordata > Aves > Passeriformes > Corvidae > Aphelocoma > Aphelocoma coerulescens. The sequence continues at coordinate 37,320,693 of NC_091015.1, read as the reverse complement.
CTCTGACCCCAAAGTTCATGTGTAAATAGAGCATACTAATAGGAAAACACATCCTGACACATTCTACTTGTGTGGAAGCAAAATCTTCTTGCACTGTTTTTCTTCTCAAAATGAAGGTGAGAGAATATTGCAACACTTAGAATGGCTTTTTTTAATGACTGTTAGCCAATGTTGTGGCATTCTTTGGAACTAGGTCTTGGGAACTGTGACATATTCACAGTGTATTCACAGATTCTGGACATAAACACTTAGTATTACATGTATAGTAATACATGTATAGTATACATATAATAGTATACATGACTTATTAAAAATAAAAAGAAATAAATTAAGGTGTAGGTTTCTAAATTGTCTAGAGATAGTTGGACATATAAGTCTTTGGAGAATCTAAGTTTGTGTCAATATTCATGCGCTAAAAATCCACATTATCAATTGTTTCCTTTGCAATGAAGCACCTGGTTATTTGAGTTTCTTAAGAAATTGAAATCACGTTCCTTTGTCAAAAGGGTCATCTGTGTTCAGAAGTTTAATTTTCAATTAAAAAATACTTTATACATGCCTTAATATCTTGAAAATGTTATACTTGTAAGCTGTGATATGGAATGGCTCCATATAGTTTTCCAAATAAGGCTCAGCATAAATGTCTACCAGTGATTTTAAAATATACATTACTTGTTCCTAAACCCAAGTCTGGAAGAGAAGAATTCTGGTGATGGTTAAATAGTAGAGAATGGAAGTGAGAACACAGCAGTAGCATCCTGAGCTCTGTCAAAATAATGAATATTAATATGTCATTTTAATTATATCTTTTGATCATTAGCACACATTATCAGAAACCAGGAATGACATTGCATTAAGATTTAAATGTGTTCATCAACCCCAAAATCTCAGCTGTCACATTACCCACTCTACAGGTCTGAAGTGCTCACAACCCTGTGTTTGGGAAATCAGTTTCCTTCCCAGCATCTCCTGCTTAAGAGTAGGGTCAAACTTTCCGATGTAAGCGTGGAAGGGCTGAGTTAGTGCCAGTGGGGATAAAACTTGCAAAAGGCAGTATTTCAAGTGAAAGTATCATTAAACTAGGACATTCTGTTGAAATAATGATTCAGTTAGTCCAAAATGCCCTACAGGGAGATCTGTGTAAACATCATAGGCTCGATGCTGGGAATAACAGATGTATGAGTTATGTGACTGGAATATACACAAGGAAACAAAGAATATGTTCAACAAAAAAATAATTCAAGTTGATGTTAGCTTTTCTAAAACCATATTCAGTTCAATTAGGCATACTAATTTGACTCTTTGGCATCCTATAGCATAAAAGATATTTCTTAGTCTCAATAAACTAAAGCAGAATTTATAAATTCCATTTACAGTCTTAAGTATGTTGTCTTTGAAGTTTCCAAACATCACTCTATTTCCATCTTTTATGAAGAAAACTAAAGCAGAAAAAGTTCCTAATAGCTTGAGTTGTCATATTCCTGACCATATATTTTTGAGACTCCCTCTCAACTTGTTTAATTATGCTTTTATTTTGTGCTGATATCTATGCATTTAATCTCTAAGAAAGATTTTAAGTAATAGAAATTACTGATTTTACCGTGTTCGAGTGTTCTCCAGGAGAATAAGGAAGGGCCACAGCAAGAAAAGGTAGGAGAAATGGCAGATAAATTAGCAAGTTATTTCGTGTGTCCTGAGTACTGCACTATGCAATGTTATAGCATCATATCTTGGCTAACATTCAAAAAAAGGGAAAAAAATCCTGGTATGCATACCCTGTTACTGTATTCAAAAGCTGTATTGTAAGGGATGTCTAGTCCTGCCTGACAGCAAAGAAACCATAACACAGTTATTCCACTTGAATACTGGAATTGAAGTTCAAGTTTTGTGACTGAAAGTGAAAAAAATCAGTTTAAGAGCAAAATCAGTTGTGATGGGGTGAATTAAACGGTCTATTCTCATATGTGCTTGCCTTTGTTTTAAATTTGACTTGCTTCATCTTTGAATCCAACAGTCAAAATGTTTCATTTTGAAAAGAAAAAAACTGTTTTGATATTTTCATTATTCTTCCAGTTTTTCGGTTTGGGTGATGGAGTCTCTTGGATTGAATCACAACCTCACATTTTCAGTGAAGATACTAAGGATCAACACAAATTCCTAACTTTAATTGTAGGCCTTTCAGCTTCTCCTTCAACTTCTCCTCTCTTCCTAGTTTTGACTGATACGAAAATGCTTAAAAAGAAGACACTGGCCTCACAGAGAGACCAGATTGCAGGCATCTGTTACCTGTCCCACTGATCCCACAGGTTCCTTTTCAAAAAAGGAAAAGGCTGCAGGGAACGGTACCTCTGAACTCAGGCAGCATTGCTGCAAATGTAGTCATCAGAAGAAGCAAAGCAATGTGAAAATACTTGTGATAGAGTGCAAAATATTTTCCCACAGGCAAGAGATGTCTTGTAGTTAAACTACTACTCTGCCTAGCTCTTGGTTATAATGTTTATAGAGAGAAAGAAAGAAAAAACAAACTAGCATGTTCTTTTGCCAGACTTCAAACATGTAGTAGCCCACCTTTAGAAATAATGCCTGAAGCACATAATGTGTGCTTGAGTTGGGACAAAGGAAGATAGTTGGAGCACAAATCTGGTTTAGCCTGTATCTGCTGTCTAGAGAGCAAAATCACAGTAGTTTGCATCTGCAGTATCTGCACCTCTCTCTGATATAAGATTTCATGTTTTCTAGAAAGTGTTAATGGGCTAAGGCCCTCTGTTTGAGAGACTTCTTACTCTCCTAAACATTATTCTATAGCAGCTGTCTGGGAGGCTGGTGTGGTTGGGGAACCTTGGGTTCAGACTCATGAGGGCTAGAGGCAGTGTGCTGTATAAAATTTATGTTAAGCAGGAATCCTTAAGTCCTGGGCATGCCCTGGGATTTCAAAGTACATCTCTGAAAGCAGTGTGCTGTATCAGACCATAAGCAGAGCAGTGAATTTATGTTTGTATTCTTGGGGTCTGCAGCTATTGAGTTCACTACTGCAGGACTAAACTGGGATCAGATTTTGTACTGTTAGAGTGGTAAGGGCTGCTCATTCATTGGGCACTTCCATTGGGGAGGATCACCATTCTGCACTTTTAAAGACAAATGACTAACATATATACTAGTACTATTGACAAGATATGGGAATGTTGTCTTTTTTTTCTTTTAAGAAAGTTCTATGTTTATAAGATATGTAGTGATACCCAGTTTTTAAAGAAATAGTTTCTTTAGAAATTGTCGAGTAAAATGTATTTGGGTTAATGTCAAAGGGTTAAAATCATTGCATTTCCAGGAGACAGAACTGTTTATGGTGCAGAATCATACAGAGGGATTGGCCCAGCATGCATTGTGGAAGTAACAAACTGTTGATTTACAAAATGTCTATCCATATGCTACAGCCCAAGGTCAATAGAATCTAATTTTCTTCAACTGGCGTCAGGCTGGTGAAGAAATTTATTGCAGATGATGTTTTGTTACTCAGAGCAGGTCACTGAACCTTTTCTATGTATTGAAGTGCCTAGTGAATGTTTTACACATTCCTTAATTAATTAAAACTACTGCCTTTTATTACAATGCGTTAAAGGCAAATGTAACTCCATAGGAATTAAATCTTGGTCTCTTCCACAGTATAGTCCCACCATTTGAAATAACTGTGAATACACAATGACAGAAAAAGTTTTCTAACTTCTTTAATTTGTAGTAAATTCAGATGTGAGAGGAGTCTATAGTAGATGCGAAAAACACTGTAACAAAACTGCTAAACTACAGCTTGCTATTTGTTCCGTGTTGATGAAGTATGGTCAAGCATTTCTATACAAATCAATAAGGTTATTTTCTTTGTATTTTCATGAGCACACTAAATAGAGCACTTTGTAATAAAATTGGGTTTTATCAAATACTGCTTTTTTTTTTTTTGAGAGGGATTATAATCAGAACTAATGAACACTAACGTGGATTTGCAGCTTCAAGCTTCATTTTGAATGAATTAATTTTCAAATCTCAGAAGCAAATGGCAAATCTTTATGTAAGTTTGATGTGGCTATAATTCATGTTTACAACAGATGCTGGGTTTTATAAACAGTTCAGCAGCAGCCCTTTCTAATATATGTCACAAACCCAACAAAACCTTCTTTCAAAATCCAGTCCATATTGCTAAGTGGCCACAATGCACCTATATATAATATGATTGACAATATCCAATCCATTAAAAGCAACAAAATTAATTGTTAAGGGATAATTTTTACACTTCCTATTTAATAAACATAAACACAATACTCTTTAGTACAAAGAAATTAAAATTTAATCAGAACAATGAAAACCTTTTCTCTGAACTGTGGGTGCTTTATGGGGCTTTTTTTTTTAATCCTTTAATTCCGGTAATTAAACCCCTACTACAGTACACATAGATAATGAGGAGAACCCAAATACTCCTTTAGTACAGCAAAGACTGACACAATATACAGCATGTGCTTTTACTTGCCTTCTCCTTTAACTCACAAGAAATTGGTTCTTAGATTTGCATCCGATCCTGAATCTTGTGATTAATATACTCCAGATTCCAACTCTACACTCTGAAATTGCGAATTGGTTTGCATCATATTAGACAAATTTATGTAATTGGGAAGAAAATTTTGAAGAATGTAGCCAGTCCTTCCTAACCCTTTGTACTACTGTTCAGAATTCACTTTTAATAGATTACCTGAAAAGTAATGCTTTCAGCCAATATGTCAGTTCCTGATTAAGTAGCCAAAATTCTTATCTTATTAATTATATAACTGAAGCGATTTTAAGTACTTAATATATCAAATGAAGAACCTGTGTCAACATCTCCGTAATTTCAGATAACATTTTCCATTTGCCTCATTATCCCATTTGAAAGTAGTTTGCCTGGCTCATGTCTGTGTGTTTTCATGTAAGTATTTTGACTGTTTTCTGATCTGATTCCAAGTTCCTTATTTTTATTGCAATAGATTGCATAGCCCTTTCTAAGAAATGTGCAAAGCTAGAGGTATTTCCAAACTTGTAGTATGAAGTAAAGTATAATTTGTGTATCTCAGAAAATAAGATCAATCAATCAGATCTCTCTCAGTTAAAATTCTTATTCTCTTCCAATTTATATCTTCATTTTATTAACATAGGATTTATTTTTCCAAAGAAAATGTTTTGAAAATATTTGTTTTTAATATCACAGAGCAATTCACGTAATGCATTTTTATGAAAATTGAATGATAGATGCAGCTGAACAACAGTACCTTTGTTATAACTGCATTGTCCTAATGTTGCCTTCAGAATAATTTTGGAGTTTGATTTTACTTGTAAAATAATACAGACTACTACTTCTTTTTATTTCACCTGATAAGGACACAAGTATATAATCAAAATTGAGAAGTATTTGTCTTAGTATTGAAGATGTCTTTAGCATTGATATAACCAAATTTATGTTTTCATTCTTTCATATTTGCTTTTTCTTTTTAGATATTTTTTTATTTTGTGTTATGTAACGAT